>NW_016107383.1:10202157-10225411 GCF_001604975.1 Cebus imitator
AAAAAAAAAAAAAAAAAAAAAGAAAGTATTTGAGCTAACATATATAAAGCAGTTAGGACTATGCCTACAACGCCGTATTTGCTGTGTTTTATTATAATTATAACTGTAATACAAAAGGTTTTTACAAAAGGATATATAAAAACATTTTTAATTATAAAATTGTACTGAAACATAATTAAAATTACTTAAATAATGGAGAAATACTATATTTATTGTTAAAGACTTAATATCCTTAAGATGTCGATTCTCCCTACATGGATCTACAAATTCAATGTAATTTCTTTCAAAATCCTGACAGAGCTGCTCAAGGACATAAACAAGTTTATTTTAACATTTAAATGGAACAACAATCATCCAAGAACAGCCATATGGCTTTGAAGCAGAAGATTAAAGAAAAGGACACATTGGCCGGGCTCAGTGGCTCACGCCCATAATCCCAGCACTTTGGGAGGCCAAGGCAAGTGAATTATCTGAGGTCAGGAGTTTTAAGACCAGCTTGGCCAACATGGAGAAACCCCGTTTCTACTAAAAATACAAAATTAGCCAGGCATAGTGGCGCATGCCTGTAATCCCAGCTATTTGGGAGGCTGAGGCAGGAGAATCACTTGAAATTGGGAGGCGGAGGTTGCATTGAGCCAAGATCACACCATTGCACCCCAGCCTGGGCAACAAGAGCAAAACTCCATCTCAAAAAAAAAAAAAAGAGGGGAAAAAGGAAAGGACACATTACATTGTACTAGGTAAAAGATGTGCGATAAGGTATTGACACAAGGTTAGACAAATAGAGCAACGGAACAACATAGAGTCCAGAAATATACCCACAAATCTAAGGAGACCTAACATAAAACAGGGCAGCATTGTGTATCAATGCAGCAAAGAAGATACTTTAATAATTAAATGGTGGCAAGTTCACTTGCTTATTTGTATAGGAAATCAGATCTCTACAACTATAACACATACAAATAAATTTCAGATGTAATTAAGACACAAATGTGTAAAGCAGCACTTTCAATCTTCAGAAGAAAAAGTAAAATATCTGTATGACCTCAGGGTAAGGAAAGATCTCTTAAATTAAGGCATAAATTGTAGGTGAGAATATATAAATTTGACATAATTTAAATAAAACTTTGTCTATTAAAAAATACAACATGCTAAGTGAAAAGATAAGCCAAAAGTTGAGAAAAAATGCTTAAAATGCATATATTTGTCAAAGAACTAAAATATAGAGTATATCAAGAACTTTGACAAATTAAAAAAAGGCCAACAACCAATGGAAAATGAACAAATGACATGAACAAGTATTCCGTAGTAAAGTAGATATGAGTAACTAATAAAAATGTGAAAAGATGTTCAATCTCACTGGTAATCAAAGAAGTGCAAAGTCAGTACACAATGAAACACCATTTCAAATCCATCAGACTGGGAAAAAGAAAAAGTCTGATAATGCCTCAGGCTGATAGACATGGAGTTCTAGGGGACGTTGAAATAACCATTCTGAAGATAACTTAGACAAAATCCCTTTGACCCTTCGACCCAGCAATTCACTCCTAACACTATGCTTAGAAAATTCTGGCATATGTGAACAAGGATACTCGTGTAAGAATGTCCACGATTGCATTATTTATTGCAAAGAAAATTGAGTACACATCCATCAGCAGGAGAAACAGTAAACAAATTATGATATAGACATTGTGAAAGGAAAATATCTTGAGCCCCCCAATCACTAAGGAAAACTCAAGCTGAGAACTGCTTAGGGCAAATCTGCCTTCCATTCCATTCAAAGTTGCTCCTCTGCTCACTGAGATAGATGCATATCTGATTTGCCTCCTTTGGAAAGGCTAATGAGAAACTCAAAAGGGCCAGGCTCCATGGTTCACACCTGTAATCCCAGCACTTAGGGAGGCCAAGGCGGGTGGATCACTTGAGGTCAGGAGTTAAGACACCAGCCTGGCCAACATGGTGAAACTGTCTTTACTAAAAATACAAAAATTAGCCAGGCATGGTGGCATGGGTCTATAATCCCAGCTACTTGGGAGGCTGAGGCAGGAGAATTGCTTGAACCTGGGAGGCGGAGGTTACAGTGAGCCAAGATTGCACCACTGCACTCCAGCCTGGGCGATGGAGTGAGACTGTCTCAAAAAGAAACTCAAAAGACTGTAACCGTTTGTGTCTCACCTATCTGTGACCTGGAAGCTCCCTCCCGCTTTGGGTCTTTCTGCCTTTGCTTCAAGTTGTCCTGCCTTTGCAGACCAAACCAATGCACTTCTTACATATATTGATTGATGTCTCATGTCCCTCTAAATGTATAAAACCAAGCTGTGCTCCAGCCACCTTGGGCACATGTCTTCAGGACTTCCTGAGGCTGTGTCACAGGCGTATCCTCAACCTTGGCAAAATAAATTTTCTAAATTAACTGAAACCTGTCTCAGATTTTTAAGGTTCAAAGCATGCAATGGGATACCAAACAGCAGTGGAAATGAATGAATGGGAGCTACACACATCAACTTGGACGGGCTCACGAATATAATGTTGAGTTGGGGGAAAAAAAATTGCAGGCCGGTGCAGTGGCTCACGCCTGTAATCCCAGCACTTTGGATGACCGAGGTGGGCAGATCATGAGGTCAAGAGATCAAGACCATCCTGGCCAACATGGTAAAACCCCATCTCTACTGAAAATACAAAAATTAGCTGGGCATGGTGGTGCGTGCCTGTAGTCCCAGCTACTCGGGAGGCTGAGGCAGGAGAATTGCTTGAACCTGGGAGGCGGAGGTTGCAGAGTCGAGACTGCACCTCCGCACTCCAGCCTGGCAACAAAGAGAGACTCCATCTCAAAAAAAAAAAAAAAAAATTGCAGGAGATTATATATGTGTGTGTGTGTGTGAATCACAGCATAAGCCAATTCACAGACTATTTATGCAAAATAATACTGTATATCATTACAGTTTGCAGACATATATAAATAGATTATTTCATTATTTCCATAGATAAATAAACA
Organism: Cebus imitator; assembly: GCF_001604975.1. Classification (NCBI taxonomy): domain Eukaryota; kingdom Metazoa; phylum Chordata; class Mammalia; order Primates; family Cebidae; genus Cebus; species Cebus imitator. The sequence continues at coordinate 10,205,153 of NW_016107383.1, forward strand.
GAAATAATGAAACATCAAACTCAAGATAATGATTATCTCTGGGGGAGGCAAAGGGATATGATTGTGAGGGGTCACCTATGAGCTTCAATTATATTGGTGATATCTCTTAAGTTGGGTGGTGAGGAACATGGTTCTTTGTTAGCTAAGTTTTTACATGTTTCTGTTAGTCCAGGTGGTTTCATAATTTTTTAGAAGGAGCCTGGCCTGAGAAGCAGATGACTTGTTTTTTACATGAACTCTGATCACAGCTTTGTGACCTTGAGAAATCACTTCCCTCTCTGAGTCCCTTTCTCCTTAGCTACCAGCTTCCTCTCTGAGTCCCTTTCTGGTCTTAGCTACCAGCTGCTTGTTACAGGGACCATGATGACAGTGACTGCACTCTTCAGAGAGCCACACCTGGATGGAGCAGGGACGGCTGAGATAGGGAGGCCAGGGCACCCAAGAAGAGGCATGGCATTGACACACCCCACAGCTGGCAGACCAGTCAAGGTCCTCAACACCTCATGGCTCTCCTGTACATTGATTTAATGTGTATGGCCCTAAAGAAACCACAGATCTCTCCCTGTGTCTTGATGCCCCCTCCTCTGAGGTTCAGAGAAATTAACACACATACACACATATCATGGTGAGAAAGAGCCAGGCAAAATGACTGAGAACCACTTTACCAGCAAGATGATCACTGATGCCAAATGACTTGACAAGCTGAATGAGGCTGGGACAGTAAATTAGCTTAACAAATCTCAAAGTGACCCCAAGAAAATGGGCACCAAAACCTTGAGAGAAGTAAGAATAATTTTTTGTAAGACACCACCTATTAAGAATCTACTAGATTCTTTTAACATTGTTTGGCATCATTTATCTCTAATTAATACAAAACTATAAATTTTACTGTCCCATTTTGCAGATGAGGAAGCCAAAGCCAAGTACAGAGTGATGGTTATGACACAGCTTCAGGCAGCTCCAGAGTCAGGTTGCCTGGGATTGATTCCCAGCTCTGTTACTTACTCTCTGTGACCCTGGGCAAGTCTTATCTGTGCCTCAGGTATCTCATCTAAAGATAAGGATATAATGCAACCTGCTTTTAATAAATGAGCTAGTGCATATTAAACATTTGGCAATGTGCTGGGCATATATTAAGCCCTGAATATGAGCCATCATTGTTCCAACACAGGAATAGTCATCATTCCAACACATTAGGAATAGCCTTGTCTCCAGTTGAAGTCTTTCATATATATATATATATTTGTAGTTGTGAAAATGGTTGCTGTAAAGAACACAAGTTGGCCAGGTATGGTGGCTCACACATGTAATCCCAGCACTTTGGAAGGCCAAGGCTGGTGGATCACCTGAGATTAGGAGTTTGAGACAAGCCTGACCAATATGGTGAAAGCCCATCTCTATTAAAAATATAAAAATTAGCTGGGTGTGGTGGCGTGCATCTTTAGTCCCAGCTACTTGGGAGGCTGAGACAGGAGAAATGCTTGAACCTGGGTGACAGAGGTTGCAGTGAGTCGAGATCATGCCACTGCACTCCAGCCTGGGCAACAAAGCAAGACTCCATCTCAAGAAAAAAAAAAAAATAAACAGAGCTAGTATGAACTCAGGGAGACCTTTCCCACTTGCCATAACTTCAGTGTAGCATGGCCATGTATTACCAGATATTTGCAGAATGGTTTTCCTAAATTCTCTTTTCTCTTTTCATAGTCTCATCTAATTGAGACCCCCACCCCCTAGCCCCCAGTGAAATCCCATTTCATTATGTTAAATTTAGGTGGCTAAGAATCTTCAATGCTAATGTATATTATGTTTGCCATGTAAATTTAAAAATATCAAAGCAAACAAGGCTCTTGAACAAAGTAAGAATAGAAATCCTCTCTTTTAGCCCTTTGTCATATGAGTTATCAAGGAGATAGAAAGAATGTGAAATTTGGAGGATGCTGAAGGAGTTACAATAATAACAAAACATAAAATATGTGTGAGTTTCTTGTTCTTAGACAGGCTTGGAATGGATTTTGGATAAGTCCAACAGCTTGGTGCCTCCTCAAGTTTTTCATTTCTCTGCAATGTTAAGAGCCATAGCTATTGGGGGATGGATCCCAGGAGTTATAACTCCTGTGACTAAGGGTTAGAAAAGAGACCAGATGGCCAATTGCTGAAGATATTATAGACAGAGTGATTGCTAGGGGAGTGGCATCCTGTATGAAAATCAAAGGCAACTAAATAGTCAAGAACACGAGGGAGTCCACTTCAATCAGGTGTTCACTGAAAGCTGCCTTGTGTCTAGCACTGAACTGGGCACTATTGGCAAATAAAAACTATAAGGGATAGTTCACATTGGAGGAGCTATCATCAAGTGGAAAGGCATGACAATTTCATGTAGTCAAGACTTGATCTGGTGCGAAATTGTGTGGACTTACCATACATTTTATAAGAGATCAGGATATGCGGTGGTTTTATATCGTCCAACTTGGCTGAACTGAAACTGTGGTTCTCCAAATTCCTGCCTCTGGCTCCACATTGAAACTGATCACTGGTGAAATCTGCACCTGTGACCAGAGCAGCTCTACGCTCTGAAGGTTAGTGCTGGCACTCCTCATGCACATTGTTGTTCATCCGCTGGCTCGTGTTGGCGGGGATAGCTACTGGGTCTGAGGCTCCTCCAAGTTTCACCACGTCCTCTCCTGCAGCATGTCTGAGTCCTGAGACAGGTGCATGTGCAGCGCTGTTGCAAAGAGCACCAGTGTGTTCTGGAGGTCATTTACATCATCAAAATTGGAGGCAGTGAGAGAAAGATGCAAGTTCCAATTTGCCTACATGAATTCTAGGTTTGCCTTTGTGGGTTCCAAATTATCTTCACCCTTCTCTATCTCACATTCAGGTTTTCTACCCAGTTTTTTGCCTTGCTAAACTAGAGAAACTTCAGGCCCAGCCCCACAAGTAAAAGCAACAGGCTTACATATTACACAGACTTCATCACCTCCTGCCACTGTGTGAGGTCTAGTCCTATTGCTCACGGTGGGATTGCTTCCCTAACAAAGCTATAAGGATAGAGCATGGAACAGTACATTCAGGCAAAAAAGGTTTCAGTTTCCTTAAAAGCTTAGCTTTTTAAAGCACCAACATGATAACTGCTTTCTAATGCTACTGTCCAAACATCACTCATCCATGACTGTGGGACAGACTTTGTTCCATTACGGGGCAATATCATTTCCGCCTCACTTCATGCCAGCTTCTAATGTCTATTTCTGAGCCAGTCCCAAGCAACCTTTTTTATACTATGTCTGATGCCCATAGCTTTCTTATGTTTGATAAACCCAGCAGAGTCTATGAAAACCACCAGAAAAAAAGGTAGTTTGAAGTGGCTGTATTCATACAGTTTAGCACAATCACTAGGATGAGATTTGGACTTGGAAGTTATAATTGAGAATGAATTCTGGTTCCACGCTTTCTAAGCATTGGGCTTTAGTTAAGTTGTTTTATTTCTTAGAGTCTCAGTTTCCTGATTTGTAAAATAGAGGCATAATCCCTTCATTGTCAGATTTCTATTATATAAGGATAAAGTAAGAAAATGTAGGTAAATTACTATTATTTTCAAGTGCTCCATGATATACACACACACACACACACACACACACACACACACACACACACACACGCACACAGCAGCCTATCTCTTCCATTAGGACTATCCTGATGAGGGTTTATTATTTTGGGCACTATGTTTTATCTCTAGTAGCTAAGATACTCTATACGTTTAATATTCTATGTAATGAAAAAGTGGGCAGATGGATAAATTAATGCCTTTTTTTTTTTTTTCTTTGCTAAGCATCTCCAGGATAGAAAAGCCAATGGGAAAGATGGATCTGACTTGTGACTTGGAAGCAGAAGTTGAATCAAGGACACACCTGCAGAGAAATCACTCAAAACTGCCACAGCATCAGGCTCTGCCAAGTTTTTGTCCTTGATTCCCCAGAGTTTGATCTTCAAGCACGACACGGTCACATGTTTTCTTCACAGACTTTTACAGTCTTCAGATCCTTCTAGCGAACATAAACGCATTAGAATTTTTGCAATAGCCAGCTAAGTTAGAAAGTATGAGTATTAGTGTCCTCATTTCACCAACAAGGAAAGTGAGGTTTAGAGAGGCTGAGCAAGCTGCTTTGATGTCTAACCAAGTGCTGGTTCCATCATGTGGCATGGCCTGACCAATGCTAAGCGGGGATGCAAATAAGAATCATACTGGCTGTGAGAAACTGCTTTTCCATTACAACAAAATGATGGAGACTGCATCCGGGTCTTGCTTAACAAGCAGGAGGCTGCCAGGAGGGGAGCTGAGGTTCTAATTCTGAACCTGCTTATAGTAGCTGCCATTTGGCTTGGAGAAAGGGAAATACAGGACTTCACAACAAAACAGATTAGTGTTTGAATCTCGACTCTTGTCACTATCTGTATAACCTTAGACAAGTTACTTAATCTCTTTGAGTCACAATCTTGCAATCTACAAAAATGGGATGATATCCAATTTTGAAATTTAATTGAGATGACTTAGCAAAGTGCATGGAACTCAGTTGGAGTTCAATCAGTAACAATTCTTCATTTTCTCCTCCCTACTCATTTCTTCCGTTGTGAACTGGATAGAAACACTATAGCATAAGAGCGTGGACTTTGGACCCAGACTGCCTGGGTTTCAATTCTAGCTCAGCTATTTGTTGGCCGTGTGACCTTGGGCAAATTATTTAACCTTGCTGTGCCTTAGTTTGCTCTTCTGTAAAATGGAGACAATGACAGTCCTGATCTCACAGGGTTGTAATGAAAATCAAATGAGTTAATATTTGTAAAGTGCTTAGAACGCCTACTGGCATAGAGTAGGTGTTATATATATAGTTTTTGAATAAAAAATAACCAGCCTCACAGAAGGTTTGTGAAAAAGACACCTGTGAAAATATTTTTGAAAGTTAAAAGAACTAGACCAAGAAAGAGAAATATTAAAGCATCTCCCTGAAGCAACAGAAAGTAACAATTTTACAGGCAATGCATAAGATATAAAATGAATAGGTCAGAATCATTCATTCAGTAGACACATGCTGTGTGCCTACTACGCACCAGGCATTTTACTAAGCCCTAGAGATACGATGGTTAGCAACATGGCCAAAGCCATTGCCCTCATACTGCTACCGTTTAGGAGAAAGGGAGTTGGAAATTTTAGGAAAAGGGAGAAAATAAATCAATAGGATAGCTATGCTTTGTAATAAGAGCTTAGAAGGAAACAGATGCTTTATTGTGGTCATGGACAACGGCAGGAAAGGATGCCTTAAAGGCATCAACGAAGATTTCTCAAAAAGATAACACTTAGGCTGAGACTTAAAGGCTGTGGAGGTTTTGTTCATGGAGCTTAAAACAGTCTAGTGGGGTTGGAAGGATTCCACAAGAGCATAAATATGGAGATTCTAATGGAACCTTCCTCACAGGACCGTTTTGAGGAGTAAACAAAGTATAGTATGAGAAATGCTTGGCACAAGGGCTGGTGCACAGTAAATGCTAAATACCCTGACATCTTCCCGGGTAAGCGCATCACTCACAGCAGCACCCATGCTCCAGCACGGTCAGCTAGAGTATGTTCTGGGGCCATCCCCACCTCTCAGAGTGGCATGCACTCAGGAATTCATTCAGTGATTCACTCAAATCATGACTTAAGTATATTTATGAGCAGCCACCTAAAAGATATAAATAATACAAATATGAATCCAACTCTGCCCTCCAGGGACTTACAGCCTGATGGGGGGAAACAGATACATACAAGTTCCCAAGAGCGCAGTCTGGTGTCTAAGGAAGTAATGCTGTTCACTTTGGAACTAAGGATGAGGTGGCCTGTAGATTCTCACAAAAGAAGACATGGGACAGAGGGTCAGCAAGGCCTGAATACATGAGGAAGGGGTCGCCACTCATCAGAGGAGCTTCCCCTTTGACAACGTGCTGGATCAATGAATGATAACATAATACCTGGCCTGTTGCACAAGGCCCATGGGCAAGCCCTGGGGCATAAAGGAGGGATGGCTATGAACTGAAAGAACAAAGAATCCAGACATGAAGATGGACAAACTGTCACACCATCGGCCCCAGGGCAAGAGTGTAGGAGCCAGAGAGCATAAAAAGCATGACCATTCTTGGCCAGGGGCAGTGGCTCATGCCTATAATCTCAGCACTTTGGGAGGCTGAGGCAGGCGGATCACAAGGTCAGGAGTTCATGACCAGCCTGGCCAACATGGGGAAACCCCATCTCTACTAAAAATATAAAAATTAGCCAGGCACAGTGGTGGGCATCTGTAATCCTTAGCTACCCAGGAGGCAGAGGAAGAAGAATTGCTTGAACCTGGGAGACAGACGTTGCAGTGAGCTGAGATTGCGCCACTGCGCTCCAGCCAGGGGGGAAGAGTGAGACTCCATCTCAAAAAAAAAAAAACCAAAAAACAAAAACAAAAGCATGGCCATTCTTGCCCCGCCTCAGAGGAAACCACAATCCAAAGGTGCATTCCAGTTTCCAGTCCTCTGCTGACTTTGGCCCCTGCCTAGAATTCTTTCTGTTCCCCACCTTCCAGATTCAATGTCCAGCTTGCAAGTTCCTTTCTGTTTCTCTGTTATAGTCCACAGTCATCATCACCACCCCCTCAAACTATCACAACATGTGTCTGCAAGACTCAGATCCTTCTTTCATCAGACCATCATGTATTAGGCACCTGCTGCATGTAGAATTCAGTGCTAAGTGCTAGAGATAGAACATATGCGATACACTATCCAGGGTGCCAGGAGAATCAGGCGGACATCCCGTCCTCAACACAAGGTCAGCACTCAAAGAGATGCAAGTAAAGGAAATGGGACGGTGGGCAAAGGAAAGATTTCATGCTTCCGCTGTGCCCTATTTCCCCACACCACATTGCCAAGTCCTTCTTTCCTTCATTTATTTGTTCATTGAGAAATATTTACTGACTGCATGCTTCCAAGTGATTAGGGCACTTCAGTGAATGAAACAGAACAACTCATCAGTGAGGTGACATTGTAGTGAAGGCATGAAAGAGGCAAGGAGACAATCACATGGACATGGGAGGGAAGAGTGACACAGTGCAAAGGCCCTGCAGTGAGCAAGTCTGAGACCATGGGGAGGTCAGATTGGCTGGGGCAGAGTGAGCTTGGAGAAACTAGAAGGGAGTGGAGGACAAGAAACAACAGATGGGTCATTGAAAGGCCTTTAACTCTTACTCTGAGCAAAGTGGGGAGTCTCTGGGAGAACATGATATAACTTACATTTAGGAGGCTGTTGGAATAGTAGAGGAAAGAGATGATGATGGCTTTCACCAAGTGAGAAGCAAAGTGTAGATTTATTTATTTTTTGATGTATCACACTTTTACTACAAGAGTAGGTTTATTTGTTTTGTTTTTCGAGACAGAGTCTCACTCTGTCACCCAGGCTGGTGTGTGGTGGCACAATCTCAGCTCACTGCAACCTCCGCATCCTGAGTTGAAGTGATTCTCCTGCCTCAACCTCCCAACTAGCTGGGACGACAGCCGCATGCCACCACACCTGGCTAATTTTTTTTGTATTTTTAGTAGAGATGGCGTTTCACCATGTTGGCCAGGCTGATCTCGAATTCCTGACCTCAGGTGATCTGTCAGCCTTGGCCTCCCAAAGTGCTGGGATTACAGGTGTGAGCCAGCATGCCCAGTCAAGAGTAGGTTTATTTAATTTAAATATTTTTAATTCAATGGCTTTAGTAGTACAAGTGAGTTTTGGTTACACGGATCAATTACACAGTGGTGAAGTCTGGGCTTTTAGTGTGCCCCCCACCTGAATAGTGTACATTGTGTCTGATAGGTTTGTGTGTGTGTGTGTGTCCTTCATCTCCCTCCCACCCTTCCCACTTGAGTCTCCAGTGTCCATTATACCACTCTGTATGCCTTTGAATATCAGCTTAGCTCCCACTAATAAACAAGAACATGAGGTATTTGGTTTTCCATTCCTGAGTTATTTCACATAGAATAATGACCTCTAGTTCCATCCAAGTTGCTACAAAAGACATTATTTCACTCCTTGTTATGCCCAAGTAGCATTCCATGGTGTATATATACCACATTTGTTAATCCAGTAATCGGTTAATGGGCACTTGGGTTGATTCTATGTCTTTGCAATTGTAAATTGTGCTGCAATAAACATGCTCGTGGTGCATGTTTCTTTTTGATATAATGACTTCTTTTCCTTTAGGTAGATTACCCAGTAGTGGGATTGCTGGTAGATTAAATGGTAGATCTACTTTTAATTCCTTGAGAAATCTCCAAACCGTTTTCTATAGAGGTTGCACTAATTTACATTCCCACCGGCAGTGTATAAACATTCCCTTTTCACCACATCTGCACCAACATCTATTGTTTTTTGACTTTTTAATAATGACTATTCTGGTTGGGGTATAGTGGCAATTTGTGGTTTTAATTTGCATTTCCCTGATGATTACTGATGTTGAGCATTTTTTCATGTTTGTTGGCTATTTGTATATCCTCCTCTTCTGAGAAATGTCTGTTCGTATAATTTGCCCACTTTTTTTTTTTTTTTGAGACAGAGTTTTGCTCTGTCACCCAGGATGGAGTGCAGTGGTACAGTCTCAGCTCACTGCACCCTCAACCCGCTGGGCTCAGGTGATCCTCCCACCTCAGCCTCCTGAGTAACTGGGACTACAGGTTCATGTCATCACACCTGGCTAATTTTTGTATTTTTTGTAGAAACAGAGTTCTGCCATGTTGCCCAAGCTGGTCTCAAACTCCTGAGCTCAAGCAGTCTGCTCACCTTGGCCTCCCAAAGTGCTAGGGTTATTGGTGTGAGGCACCATGCTCGGCTATTTGCCCACTTTTCAATAGTATTTTTTTTCTTGCTGATTTGAGTTCCTTGTGGATTCTGGATATTAGTTCTTTGTTAGAGACATAGTTTGTAAATATTTTCTTCCATTTTGTAGTTTTTCTGTTTACTCGGAAGCTTTTTAGATTAATTAGGTCCCATTTATTAATTTTTATTTTTGTTGCATGTCTTTGGGGTCGTAGTCATAAATTCTTTGCCTGGGCCAATGTTCAGAAGAATTTTTCCTAGGTTTTTAGAATTTTTATGGTTTCAGGTCTTAGATTTGATCCATCTTGAGTTGATTTTTATATATGGTGAGAGACAAATCATTTCCCTCTTCTACATGTCGTTTGCCAGCTTTCTCAGCACCATTTATTGAATATGGTGTCCTATCCCCAGTGTAAGTTTTGTCTGCTTTGTCGAAGATCATCTGGTTGTAAGTATTTGGCTTTATTTCTGGGTTCTCTATTTTGTTCCATTGGCCTATGTGTCGACTTCTATACAAGTACCCTGCTGATTTGGTTACTATAGCCTTGTAGTATAATTTGAAATCAGGCGATGTGATGCCTCTAGATTTCTTCTCTTTGCCTACAATTGCTTTGGTTAATCAGGCTTTTTTGTTTCTATACTAATTTTAGAGTTGACTTTTCTAATTCTGTGAAAAATGGCAGCATCCCTTTATGATAAAAACCCTCAACAAACTAGGCATAGAAGGAACATACCTCAAAATAATAAGTCATCTATCAAAAAACCCACAGCCAACATCACTTTGAACAGGAGAAAGTTGAACGCATTCCCTCTAAGAACTGGAATGAGACAAGAATGCCCACTTTATTTGACTTCCTCTTTTCCAATTTTGATGCCCATTATTTGTTTCTCTATTCAATCTAGTACTAAAAGTCCTAGCCAGAGCAATCAGGCAAGAGAAATAAAGGGCATCAAAATTGGAAAAGAAGTCAGATTATCTCTGTTTGCCAATGATGTAATCTTACACCTAGAAAATCCTAAAGACTCCTCCAAAAGACTCCTATATCTGATCAATGAATTCCGTAAAGTCTCAGGTTACAAAATCAGTGTACATGGATCACTAGCACTGTTATATACCAACAATGACCAAGCTGAGAATCAAACAAAAAACTCAACCACTTCTATAATAGCCACAAAAAAATAATAATAAAATACCTAGGAATATATTTAACAAAGAAGATCAAAAATCTCTACAAGAACTACAAAACACTGATGGAAGAAATCATAGATGACACAAACAAATGGAAAAACCTCCACTTGGAAGAATGGATGGAAGAATCACGGATTGGAAGAATCAATGTCCTGAAAATGACCATAGTGCCCAAAGCAATCTACAGATTCAATGCAATTCTATCAAAACATCAATGTTGGCCAGACAAGGTGGCTCACACCTGTAATCCCAGCACTTTGGGAAGCCGAGGTGGAAGGATCACCAGAGGTCAGGAGTTCCAGACCAACCTGACCAACATGGAGAAACCCTATCTCTACTAAAAATACAAAATTAGCCAGGTGTGGTGACAGGCACCTGTAATCCCAGCTACTCAGGAGCCTGAGGCAGGAGAATCACCTGAACCTGGGAAGTGGAGGCTGCAGTGAGCCAAGATAGCATCATTGCACTCCAGCCTGGGCAACAAGAGTGAAACTATCTCAAGAAAAAAAAAATCAACATCATTTTTCACAAAACTATAGCTTTAAATTTCATCTCCCTCCTGAGTTATCAGGATCATCAGAGCATATGGTTAATGCTGAAATAAAAACTGATTGATTGAATTGAAGGAAAAAAAAACCCTAAACAATACTTTGAATTTGAGCTGTCACCAGGTGTGAGGTCCCATTGCACCATTGAGGGCAGACATACTAAGTCAGGCCATGCAGTCTGCCCTTTACAGGCAGGGTCAGGATGATGCTGACCTAGCTGCAGCTTTTGCTGTGGAACACTGAGCAGGCAGCCTGGACACAGTGCACATGGGCCCACGGTTTCATTCGCTGGGGCCAAGAGCCACCAGACAGATGCTTATATTTGCACAGGAAAGCATTGAGCATGTAAACGACTATGCACTTCCATCATAACACAGACTTCTAACTTATCAAACAGCTTCAAAATTAAGAGACATCCAAAGTCCCATCTCCTGTCCTCACGGTTTGCCAAACTCCAAGGGCTGCCCTGGAATTCAATTCAGAATTCTGGTCAAGAGACGTTCATGGAAGTCAGAGGGGCAACATGTGATGATTGAGAACTAGTCCCAACTTGTGAAATTCAGTGCGCACTGAAATGGCAAAAGGAGATAATGTGAGTGAATATTGAGAGAGAAATCAATTTACCATAGGCTGGATCAGCTTGCTTTGCCCCTTCCCCCAAATTCTACAGACTCATCAGAGCAAAGTATTCTGTGCTGTATCTGGCTAGAGAGCCAGGGAAGTGAAGAACAGAACAGCAATCTTTATGATCACACGAAACCTGGAAAAACTCATTCGAGTCTGTCTGAAGGACCCACCCCCTACTGTCACTATTACGTTCCCATGTTCAGTTCCTTCACAGCACCACTATTTGAAATTATTTGTCTACCAGTTTAGATTTGTCTTCTCCTAAGAATATAAGCTTTGTGGCAGTAGGGACTTTATCTATTTCCCATCTTATTCATTCCTCTAAAATAGCATATAATTTTCCCTGGATAATTATTTAATAGATAGATGAGCAAGTGAATAAATATTTTCAGTAGCTTGAGACAGCCCTTGCATAAGAACAGTTCTGTAAGACTGGGCATGGTTGTTCATGCCTGTAATCCCAACACTTTGGGAGGCCGAGCAGGCAGAGCACAAGGTCAGGAATTTGAAATCAACATGGTGAAATCCCATCTCTACTAAAAATACAAAAATTAGTTGGACATGATGGTCAGGAACATGAGGTCAGGAGTTGGAGACCAACATGGTGAAACCCCATCTTTACTAAAAATACAAAAATTAGCTGGGCCTGATGGTGTGTAATCCCAGCTACTCAGGAGGCTGAGGCAGGAGTATTGCTTGAACCTGGGAGGCGGAGGCTGCAGTGAGCCAAGATCATGCCATTGCACTCCAGCCTAGGCAACAGAGCGAGACTCCATCTCAAAAAAAATAAAAAAAGTTATGTAACCCCGCCTGCAGAATCCATTACTGTCAAAAAAAAAGCATAACAACCTCTATTAGTCTAATGCTTAATAGTTTTTATAGCATGAAGTATGTGTTATCTGATTTAATCTTCTCAGCAAATTTGGGAGATAAGTATTATCATTTCAGTTTTACAGGTGAGAAAACCAAGCCTCAGAAATGTTCAATGACATCCTCAAGATCGCATAATAGCAGAACTAGAACTCAAATGGCCAAGTCCAAGTTCAGTGTTAAGTCTATGCTTGAGAAACAGTTTAAAGGAAATAAACCAACTTCATACCCAGATCCTTTCTAATTTACATATTTACATCACCCAAGATAGAGTACAACACCATCTCTTTACTCTGGAAAAGATGTGGTCCAGTGGCGAAAGCTTGGGCCGAGGCCCAGACCAAAGCCACAAGAACCAGCCAAGTAACCCTGGACAAGTCTTGGCACTCTCAGCAGGACCCTGTTTCTTCTTTCAAGTGGATGTAATACTTGAGTTATCTGCCTCGCAGTGTTCCATGAGTCTTTAGTAAAAAGATGATAAAAAGTGCCACCAAGATCTAAGCTCAGCATTACAACAGGATGCCGGGGCTGTTGTGTCCTGGCCCTCCCTGCTTGGAGATCCAACCATGAAGGATTCTCAACTCCCCTCACCCACCATATTATCCTGACGACTTCACTGTTCCCCATATCTCAGCCTCCCTACAGAGGCCGCATATAGAAATAGGCAATCATGATAATCACTCATCCTTATGAATGTCAGAAAGCTACTGAACTGTAATCTCTAAATATGGTGTGTGAATTATGTCTCAACTTTTAAAAAGAGGCAATGTCTATGGCCCAAGTAAGAGGCACACCAAGACCTACCTGGGATTAGGAATAGGGTGGAGAAAAATGAAGTGTAGGCTATTTTGAGGAAGAACAAGGAGCCAAGTATGATTATAGCTTTAAGCCTGGAAATGAGGGAAAACGGTGGTGCCCTTAACAGGAAGAAGGGCAAGCAAGTCTGGGAGAGACAATAATCAGCTCAGTGTAGGGCATATTGAGTACAAGAATTCAAGGGGCCACATAGGTACACATGCACATCAGAAAGCTGGGAAATCAGGCCTGAATTTCTAGAAATGGTAAAGAGTTGGTAACTACCTACCTCAAAGCCATGATTAAAGACTAGAGATGAGATGAGACTTCTCAAGATTTTTTTTTTAAAAAAAGAGCCAGCAGAGATTTTCTCCTATATTTCAAGTCTTCTCTAAATTGGTAAGCTCCAGTTCTTGTCAGTTTATGGATGCTTTGCGTACAGTTGTATCCAATTAGGCCTGGAGTGTGTCCCATCTCACTTTCTAAAGGATTGTCTCTGTTCATCCCATTTTATAGATCTTGCCACTTACTATATATTCCATATGAAACATAAGGCAGTTTACTTGCAGATTAATTACAAGTATGGTTTCTGTGCCTAACAGTCTACATGAGAAGCATATGGACTTTAGGCACAGCTACTGACTTTAGTTATAATTTCTATGTTCTTAGGGAAATATTTATTGGTGTGTTTTTCTAAAGCAGAATCATCAAAAATACAGTTATTTGAAAAGCTCTACCTGATCATTATCTGAATCTCCTGTATGTCTACTTCTGTTACCTCTTTCTCCTCTTGGGGTGTGGACATGTGGTTCAGTTTTTAGCATGACTGAGAATTTTTGAGTGGATGCCTGACATTGTGAACCAAAACTTGTAGAGCCTCTAGACGATGTTGTTTTTCTCCAAGGAAGGTTAAGTCTTTCTTTTCTTCAAGCAGATAGAGAGCCAGTAGATCACGGTTAGCCCATTTTAGGCTTTGTTACTGCTGATCTATTTTAATTTTTCTCTCACTCCTAGAGCACAGTGATTACTCAGAGAACTGCTCCAGGGTACAGCCCTTACTCCTCTGCCTAGGCCTCCTGAGGTCTTAACTGACATCTCAAGATGTTGTTTACCACGCCCCATCTATCTTCGTAAGACAATGCCATCTCCTCAGCACTGTTTGTGGCTGAAATCTCTGCTCACTTCTTCAGCCTCCCTGCTGCTATATTCTTCTGGAAATCTTGGAATCTCTCTCTGTGCATGTGCAACTGAGAAATCATGTGATGCCTTCTGGGAATCCTTTTGTATATTTGGGGACTCACTTCTCTGTGGTTCTCTCCTCTCTGGCGGTCCCCAACACTGAGGAGATCTCTGTCTACTTAGCACAGCGGGGAGGTGATGCTTTCTGCTTGGGCTTTAGTCCCCTTGCTGAAAATGAAAAAACATCCTCAGGTCATAATCACATGTGGCAAATGTGGAGCTCATTTAATTTGCTGCCCGTCTCTCAAGGAACATAGCTCCTCAGCTTCCTGCCTGTGTTGATTGTTCTCCAAAGCTTTCAACTATATTTTTAGATATTTGGTCTCACTGGGCACAGTGGCTCACACCTGTAATCCCAGCACTTTGGGAGTTCAAGCTGGATCACCTGATGTCAGGAGTTCAAGACCAGGCTGGCAAATGTGGTAAAATCCATCTCTACTAAAAATACAAAAATTAGCCAGGCGTGGTAGCACACGCCTGTAATCTCCACTACTCAGGAGACTGAGGCAGGAAAATTACTTGAACCTCGGAGGCAGAGGTTGCAGTGAGCCAAGATTGCGCCACTGCACTCCAGCCTGGGCAACAGAGCAAAACACTGTCTCAGAAAAAAAAAAAAAAAAAAAAAAATCAGTCTCATCATTATGTGTGGCAGGTCAGTGTAATGCAAATTACTCCACAGGAACTAGAAAACTGACTCAAGAAAATCAAAAGATAAGAACTTCCACTTGGAAACCTAGTGTGAGGAGGAGAAATTAGAGATAGGAGAAAAAGAGAAAGAGGAAAACTAGAATATGACAATCTTATGATGGCCCGAAGAGAAAAGTGCTGGAGTTAGCATCACCAAAAAGAGAGCTAAGATAAGGACATTTTCCTTGGTGAGAGCAGAAGGTCATGGGTGTGGCATTTACTAATTGTCCTACATGTTTATCTTCACCAAATTGTGAGCTTCTGGGGGATGTGCGACAGCTGTGCAATTGTATGCATCATCACAGAACCGTTCTAAACATTCGCTGAACGTTCACTCTATAGTTGCTCATGAACTACAGGATTAGGAAAAGTTTCAAATAGCTGAAAAGTACACGTTTGAGAGAGGCTGGGGTAAAGCTGATGGACATATGTGGTTTGGAGTGTCCTCAGCAGAAGAAGGATTAGGAGACACTAATTTAGCAGAGCGTGCCACCCCACCCACTAGACTATTTATACCCACCAGCAAATGTGCCGGGTGCATGCCATTCAGTTCATGACTCAAAGAGGCAGAAAATACTTTAATTTCAAGGATCCCAACTCACACATGGAGAAAAGAAGTTTAGCTTGTTCTTTTTCCTCTGCCCTCTTACTATCCAGGCAAGTAACACCTGTAAAGCTAAAAAGAGGCCTGTGAGTGAGCAGGCTATTAGTCTGTAGGAAATGTGATTTCCTTTGCTTCATATGTAAAAACACTTTTTTCCTTTGCATTTGTTTTAAAGAATGTCACTCTGCCCATTCTACCCATCTGACACCTGGAAATGCCCACTATGGCCGGCTCACATCACCTTGGTTTCTCTATCTGAGAGGACAGAGCTTTTCCTTACTCCACCCTACTTCACTCCCACCCCAGACCCAAAGGTGCCCGTTCTCACTGTGCCCTCTTTCTTCCTGTAACCACCCAGTCAGTTTCCAGTGTGTATAGACATGTCTAACCAGATGGAGAACTTCACAGATCAGCAAAGTCATAGGCAAGTGAAGCTAGAAGGGTCCACATGATACTACCTGATCCAACAAAGGGTAGTGTCATTTAATGATTGTGAGTTGATTTTTGGAGCCAGGTTGTATTCGAGTCCGAGCTTTGCCACTTTTCATCTTTGTGACCTTGGGCAAACCCTGTAGTCTCTCTGTGCTTCAGTTCCATCTTCAGTAAAATAGGAAAGATAAGAGTGTTTACCTCGTAGTGCTGTTGTGAGGATTAATACAGTACCTGGCTACCTGTATGAAGGCATGAGAAAGCTCACTCGAAACTACAAAATAATGTAAGCGTGCAGTACGATTGCCTTGGTTTTTCTTACTGCCACATCCAGTTTTTAGTCAATCCCTACCTGTGTGCATCTCGGGAGACAGGGAACTGCTGGACTGCTCAGCATGGAGCCAGTTAGCCAGTCAGTGTCTGCACTGTGCTGGGTCAGACGTCTTTCCAGCAGCATGGCAGACGCTGGCTGGCCCAGGGACAGGGAGCAGCTCTGCCATGGAACTGAGGCCCTCAAGTCTCAGTACTGCTTAGAGGTAGACTGTCCCAGAAGCAGCCAGGATTAAGGAAGGATCCTAGTTGGGGTGCTGGGCAGTCAGACACAGGGGATAAATCAAGACAGACTCTGTGGGAAAGTCATTGCCACTCGACGCAGCAGGAGAGAAGCAACTGCCACCTCCACCTTCCCTCCTCATGTACAGCGGATGATCAGTGACTCATCTCAAAGGAAACGTTTCTTTATGAGAGTGCAATGCATCTTCATTAGACTGATTAGAAATTGTTCCTTGCCAACTTCAAGCATGTGATATTAGAGAGCCTGAAATGCAAAAGCAGAAAGGGCTTTGGACACACCTGAGTCTCAGCGCTGGCCCTGCCACTCATCAGCTCTGCGACCTTGGGAAAATTGCTTAGTTTCTCTGGTTCTGTTACTTTGTCTATAAAATGAGGATAATAATTTCCATTCCACAGGGTTATTGTTGAATGTCAAAGGAGGTGGCCTATGTACAGTCCTGTGCACATATCGTGTCAGGCTCAGAGGAAGCAATAAGACAATGTCTGCTCCTTCCCTTTCTAAATGAATCATTATGTCTGAGCGAGCAGGGAGTATTCAATTCCTTGTCAACGTGACGACCCCATGGTGTCTCAAGTGTCTCCAGAATTCCTAGAATTGAACGATAGTTGCTCAGAACAGAACAAAACTCGAGGGCATCTTGCCCTATAAGATTTATAGTTCTGGCTGGGTGCAGTGGCTCATGCCTGTAATCCCAGAACTTGGGGACGCCAAGGCAGGTGAAGCCTGAGGTCAGGGGCTCAAGACCAGCCTGGTAAACATGGTGAAACCGTGTCTGTACTAAAAATACAAACATTACCAGGGTGTGGTGGTGGGTGCCTGTAATCCCAGCTACTTAGGAGGCTGAGGGAGGAGAATAGCTTGAACCCAGGAGGCGGAGGTTGCAGTGAACCCAAGATCATGCCACTGCACTGCAGCCTGAGTGACAGAGTAAAACTCTGTCTCAACAACAACAACAAAAAAAGATGTATAGTTCTATTGCTTTCATTGCCATAACTCCAGATTTTTTAATTTACTGATTTAACTGTGAAAGGGATATGTTTTACTTTTACAAATGTGGACCTAGGTATGCTGTCACCAGGTAGTAGCAGGTATTTTACCTAGAGTTATCTTCCCAAATTGTGAACCTACACAAACTTCTTTTACCAAAGCTACCATGTTTTCTGTTTATTTTCATGTCAGTGTTCTCTACCCCCAAGTTAAGATGCTTGGGGGTAGAGACCATGAACCACTGATCTTTGTATTGTCACTGCTTGACTATTTGGCATATATGCAATACTCAATAAATTATATACATATACACACACACTTTAAGTACTGGGATACATGCACAGAATGTACATAGGTATACATGTGTCATGGTGTTTGGCTGCACCCATCAACCCATCATCTACATTAGGTATTTCTCCTAATGCTAGCCCTTCTCTTTCCCCCTACCGCCCGACAGGCCCCAGTGTGTGATGTTCCCTTCCCTGTGCCCACATGTTCTCATTGTTCAACTCTCACTTATGAGTGAGAACATGTGGTATTTGCTTTTCTGTTCCCGTGTCAGTTTGCTGGGAATGATGGCTTCCAGCTTCATCCATGTCCCTGCAAAGGACATGAACTCATTTGTTTTTATGGCTGCATAGTATTCCAGAGTGTATATGTGCCACATTTTCTTTATTCAGTCTATCATTGATGGGCATTTGGGTTGGTTCTAAGTCTTTGCTATTGTGGATAGTGCTACAATAAACATACGTGTGCATGTGTCTTTATCCTTTGGGTATGTATGCAGTAATGGGATTGCAGGGTCGAATGGTATTTCTGGTCTAGATCCCTGAGGAATCGCCACACTGTTTTCCACAATGGTTGCACTAATTTACACTCCCACCAACAGTGTAAAAGCATTCCTATTTCCCCACATCCTCTCTAGCATCTGTTGTTTCCTGACTTTTTAATGATCACCATTCTAACTGGCATGAGATGGTATCTCATTGTGGTTTTGGTTTGCATTTCTCTAAAGACCAGTGATGATAAGCTTTTTCTCATATGTTTGTTGGCCACATAAATGTCTCCTTTTGAGAAGTGTCTGTTCATATCCTTCACCCACTTTTTGATGGGGTTTTTTCTTGTAAATTTGTTTAAGTTCCTTGTAGAGTCTGGATATTAGCCCTTTGTCAGATGGATAGATTGCAAAAATTTTCTCCCATTCTGTAGATTGACTGTTTACTCTGATGACAGTTTCTTTTGTTGCGCAGAAGCTCTTTGGTTTAATTAGATCCCATTTGTCAGTTGTGTTTTTTGTTGCCTTTGCTTTTGGTCATGAAGTCCTTGCCCGTGCCTATGTCCTGAATGGTACTGCATAGGTTTTCTTCTAGGATTTTTATGGTTTTAGTATTATGTTTAAGTCTTTAATCCATCTTGAGTTAATTTTTATATAAGGTGTAAGGAAGTCATCCAGTTTGTTTTCTGCATATGGCTAGCCAGTTTTCCTAACACTGTTTATTAAATAGGGAATCATTTCTCTATTGCTTGTTTTGTCAGGTTTGTCCAAGATCAGATGGTTGCAGATGTATGGTATTATTTCTGAGGCCCCTGTTCTGTTCCTTTGGTCTATATATCTGTTTTGGTACCAGTACCATGCTGTTTTGGTTACAGTACTTCTTAAAGTAGTTCTTTCTAATTCTGTAAAGAAAGTCAATGGTAGCTGGCCTGATAAAATGTGGTAGGGAGGAGTCCCTCTTTACTGCTTGGAATAGTCTCAGAGGGAATGGTACCAGCTCCTCTTTGTACCTCTGGTAAAATTTGGCTGTGAATCCATCTAATCCTAGGCTTTTTATTGGTTGGTAGGCTATTAATTACTGCCTCGATTTCAGAACTTGTTACTGGTCTATTCAGAGATTTGACTTCTTCCTGGTTTAGTCTTGGGAGGGGGTATGTGTCCAGGAATTTATCCATTCCTTCTAGATTTTTTTTTTTTGTACTTTAGGTTCTGGGGTACATGGACAGATCATGCAGGATTGTTGCATGGGTACATACAGGACAAGGTGGTTTGCTGCCATCCTCCCCCCATCACCTATATCTGGTATTTCTCCCCACGTTATCCCTCCCCACCCCATACTGTCCCTCCCCTAGCCCCCTCAACTGACCACAGTGTATGATGCTCCCTTCCCTGTGTCCATGTGTTCTCATTGCTAAGCACTCACCTATGAGTGAGGAGATGTGATGTTTGGTTCTCTGCTCTTGGGTCAGTTTGCTGAGAATGATGGTGTCCAGATTCATCCATGTCCCTATGAGATACACAAACTCATCGTTTTTTATGGCTGCCTAGTATTCCATGGCGTATATATGCCACATTTTCTTTATCCAGTCTATCGTTGATGGACATTTGGGTTGGTTCCATTTCTTTGCTATTGTAAACAGTGCCACATTGAACATACGTGTGCATGTGTCTTTATAATAGAATATTTTATAATTCTTTGGGTATATACCCAGTGATGGCATGCTGGGTCAAATGGAATTTCTATTTCTAAGTCCTTGAGGAAGTGCCACACTGTCTTCCACAATGGTTGCACTAATTTACACTCCCACCAACAGTGTAAAAGTGTTCCTATTCCTCCACATCCTCTCCAGCATCTGTTGTCTCCAGATTTTTTAATGATCGCCATTCTAACTGGTGTGACATGGTATCTCAATGTGGTTTTGATTTGCATTTCTCTAATGACCAGTGATGGCTATTGATACTTGTGTATCCTTCATGAAGTTCTCATGCTGTGTTTTTCAACTCCATCAGGTCATTTATTTTCTTCTCTAAACTATTTATTCTAGTTAGCAGTTTCTATAACCTTTTTT
>NW_016107383.1:10225561-10238981 GCF_001604975.1 Cebus imitator
GCACGCGCCACCATGCCCAGCTAATTTTTTGTATTTTTAGTAGAGACGAGGTTTCACTATGTTGACCAGGATGGTCTCGATCTCTTGACCTCATGATCCACCCACCTTGGCCTCCCAAAGTGCTGGGATTACAGGTGTGATCCTGTAACCTTTTATCAAAGTTCTTAGCTTCCTTGCATTGGGTTAGAACATGATCCTTTAGCTCAAAAGAGTTTGTTGTTACCCACCTTCTGAAGCCTACTCTGTCAATTCATCAAGTTCAATCTCCATCCAATTTTGTTCCTTTGTTGATGAGGAGTTGTGATCCTTTGGAGGAGAGGAGGCATTCTGGTTTTTGAAATAATCAGCCTTTTTACACTGGTTTTTCCTCATCTTCATCAATTTACCTATCTTTGTTCTTTGATTTTGTTGACCTTTGGATGGATTTTTTGCATGGGCATCCTTTTTGTTGATGTTAATGCTATTGCTTTCTGTTTGTTAGTTTTCCTTCTAAGAGTCAGGACCCTCTGCTGCAGGTCTGCTGGAGTTCATTGGAGGTCCACTCCAGACACTGTTTGCCAGGTATCATCAGCAGAGGCTGCAGAACACAAAGACTGTTACCTGCTCCTTCCTCTGGAAGCTTCATCCCAGAGGGGCATCCACCAGATGTCAGCCAGAGCTATCCTGTATGAGATGTCAGTCGACCCCTGCTGGGAGGTGTCTCCCCACAGGAAGCACAGGGGTTAGGGACCCACTTGAGGCAATCTGTCCCTTAGCAGTGCTCAAGTGCTGTGCTGGGAGATCCACTGCTCTCTTCAGCACCAACAGGTAGGAATGTTTAAGTCTGCTGAAGCTGCGCCCACAGCTGCCCCTTTTCCCAGTTGCTGTGTCCCAGGGAAATGAGAGTTTTATCTATAAGTCCCTGACTGGGGCTGCTGCCTTTCTTTCAGAGATGCCCTGCCCAAAGAGGAGGAATCTAGAGAGGCAGTCTGGCTACAGCGGCTTTGCTGCTCTGTGGTGGGTTCTATACCCAGTTTGAACTTCCCAGTGGCTTTGTTTACACTGTGAGGGGAAAACTGCCTACTCAAGCCTCAGTAATGGCAGATGCACCTCCCCCCTCCAAGTTTGGGCATCCCAGGTCAACTTCAGGTTGCTATGCTGGCAGCAAGAATTTCAAGCCTGTGGATCTTAGCTTGCTGGGCTCCACGGGGGGTGGGATCCACTGAGCAAGACCACTCAACTGCCTGGCTTCAGCCCCCTTTCTAAGGGAGTGAATGGTTCTGTCTCACTGGTATTCCAGGCACCACTGGGGTATGAAAAAAAACTTGCAGCTAGCTCAGTGTCTGCCCAAACAACCACCCAGTTTTATGCTTCAAACCCAGGATCCTGGTGGTGTAGGCACCCCAGGGAATCTGCTGGTCTGTGGGATGGGAAAAGCATAGTATCTTGGCCAAATAGCACCATCCCTCATGGCACAGTCCCTCAGGGCTTCCACTGGCTTGGGGAGGGAGTTCCCCAATCCCTTGCACTTCCTGGGTAAGGCAACACCCCACCCTGCTTCTGCTCGCCCTCTACCAGTGAGATGAACCGGCTACCTAAGTTGGATATGCAGAAATCACTCACCTTCTACATTAATCTCACTGGGAGCTACAGACGGGAGCTGTTCCTATTTGGTCATCTTGCCTGGTCAATCCAATGCCCAGTAAATCTTAAAGTGAACTTGGAACTGAGCTGTTCTTCCTACCTAAAATTTCTAGTTATTTAAAAGTCAAATTCAATATGACCTCCTACACAAGGTCAACTATGACTTGCAATAAATGGTGTTATGCCCTTGAAACACCAAAAGTTAACAATTCATCATTAATAAAAAAAAAAATGCTCATAGCCAGATGCAGTGGCACATGCTTGTAATCCCAGCATTCTGGGAGGCCAAGACAGGAGGATCCCTTGAGGCCAGGAGTTTAAGGCCAACCTGGGCAACACAGCAAGCAACATTAGCTGGTACAGTGGCACTACCTGTAGTTTCAGCTACTTGGGAAACCAAGGTGGGAGGATCTCTTGAGTCTGGGGGGTTTGAGGCTACAGTGAGAGATGATTGTGCCACTACGCTCCAGCCAGGGTGACAGAGTGAGATTCCATTTCAAAAACACAGACACACACACAGACACACACACACACACACACAAAGATAAAAAGATGCTCACAAGAGAGGTGAAAAAAAGATCCCAGGTCTTTTGGGATAATTGCAAAGTAGATTCTTAGATTCTTTGTCCATCCACCTTCCTTTCAAAAATATTTTGAGATAACCATTCAGGAAATTTCACTGTCTTATAGTAACAAAAATAACAATACAGCAGTTACCATCTATGAAATGCTTACCAGACAGCTGTGCAAAGTGCTTTCCATGAATTATTTGAATCCTTGTTGCAGCTTCACAATAGAATGAAAGAGAAGGCAAGCTCTATGTGCTTTGATGCATAGTGAGGCAGCTGCCCAGGGTCCCTCAGCTAGTACCAGAAGGTCAGACTCCAAAACCAGGACTCTGCCACAGCACCTACCTTCCTCGCAGCCTGGCACTTGGGCTTCCTAAAACCTATTCCAAATACTTCACCTCATACCTAAGTTTGTTTTTTTTTCCCTTCCGGGTGCCTTCTGCTTCAGCCAGGAGGAGCTACTTGCTCTTTAACATACACTCTCTACACTTTCCAAACTCTGCCACAGCTTAAGAAGCACCTGCTTCCTGGAGTTGCTTTTCCCAGCTACTCTGCACATCCAATCCCATCAACCTTCTGGGTCAAACACCATCTCTTCCAGAAAACCTTCCTTATCACCCTGTGCTCGCCACCACTGCACTCAAGCTCCAACAGGTGTCTTTCATCCCTTCTCTAAACTGTCAGAGTGTTTTCTCCACACTGCTCCTACAGCACTTCATACCTTGTCCCTGGTTCTCAGTGATTTGTACAGAGGTCCCATCTCCACTTGATGCTGCTCACCTTGGAAGCAGAATCCATGTAGCACTCAGGACAGGAGATGGTGGGATGGAAGCCTCTCCCATGGCAGCCCCGTGACCCAGGGGGATTTGTCTGACAGGCAAAGTCAGGCAGATTCCCTGCCTGAGCCCAGATTTTCTCACACCTGCCAACTTAATTGATTTAATGGGCCTTGGTGGGACTCACCAACCAAGCATAAAATTGACCCACCTGCTGCAGCCAGGAGCCACTCCATCAATCAAAGGGCTACAGAAAACCAAAAATGCTGCAAATGAGCAAAATCAATAACGGCCAGTTAGTCACCATCTATGCCTTGCTGTCAGCAGACAAAACCCACAACAATCCCCATTTCACTTCCTGCCTGTTCAGATTGCACAACGAAGTCTTAACCGAAAGGCGGGAATGAGGAGCTGAGAGTGTTTTGGAAACAGGATGTGCCTCTGAATTTACTTCTTTTGAGTGGATTTTACTTCTCTTTGAGTGGATTACTTGGTGTTAAGTGATTGTGGGAACAAAGACCCTCTGCCTTTGAGGAAATTTCATCAACTCAGCTGACATTTGTTAAGTATCTACTTCATACCTGATGCTCTGCTGGGCACTGGAGGTACAACAGTGACAAAGCCTCTCCTGCCAAAGAGCTGAGCATGTGAGCAACCTCATAAAGAAATGGGTAGCCAGGCACGGTGGCACACATCTGTAATCCCAGCTACTTGGGAGTCTGAGGCAGGAGAATCACTTGAACCTGGGAGGCAGAGATTGCAATGAGTAGAGATGGCACCGCTGCACTCCAGCCTGGGCAACAGAGGGAGACTCCATCTCAAAAAAAGAAAAGAAAAGAAAAGAAATGGGAAGCAGGCCAGTTCAGGTGGCTCACACCTATAATCCCAGCACTTTGGGAGGCTGAGGCAGGTGAATCACTTAAAACCAGGAGTCTGAGACCTGCCTGACCAACATGAAGAAACCCCATCTCTACTAAAAATATAAAAATTAGCTGGGCGTGGTGGCATGCACCTTTAATCTCAGCTACTTGGGAGGCCGAGGCAGGAGAATCGCTTGAACCCAGGAGGCAGAGGTTGCAGTGAGCCAAGACCGTGCCACTGCACTCCAGATTAGTTGACAGAGCGAGAGTCCATCTCAAAAATAAAATAAAATTAGTCGGCCATGGTGGCATGTGCCTGTAGTCCCAGCTGCTTAGGGGGCCGAGGCGCAAGAAACGCTTAAAACTGCGAGGCACAGGTTGCAGTGAGCTGAGATTGCACCACTGCACTCCAACCTGGACAACAGAGTGAGACTCTGTCTCAAAAAATAAAATAAAACAAATGGGAAGCAGAAAAGATGGGCAGCTTCACCTTCATCATGTGGCCTGGGGAAATACCAGCTCAGCTCTTGGCCTCAGACTTGGTGTTTTCACCTGTGAGATAGGATGGTAACCAGGTTAAGATGAGAGGAACTGAGAGAACATTTGCGTAAAGATCTGGCTCCTGCTAAGTGCGATCTCATTGTTCGCTCCCTCTCCTCCAAGCCTCAGGGCCATAAGGATATCTTCTCCCTAACACAAATGCTAATGGAAAACCATTAGGATTAAGCATACCGGTCAGAGAGGCAAGTCCATGATAGAGACCTAATATAGCTGCCTTCCAAAAGCAGAACTGAACTAAGTCCATTTTATTTGCTTCCTATTTTCCTTGTGAAATGATTCATTTTGGCATATTTCTCTACCTATGAGCCTCAGATGGTGGCCCCACAAATTAAAATATCCTCAAAATTATCTAAGATTTGAGTTTTAGTTTCCCCATCTGTGAAGTGGGAAGGATAATATTCCCCTCATAGGGTTCTCCTTAGAAATAGATAACTCATGTAGTTACTTAATAAATATTTACTGGATACCTATGAATTATTGGCACCATTCTAGCTTCTGGGGTTACAGCAGTGAACAAAACAGACTTAAAAATCTTCATCCTTCGGGTGAGTGCAGAAAGGTAACAAATATCTACATAAAATATATAGTATGTCAAATGGCTACATGCCTGCAAATCCTTTAAACCAAGATATGACTTGTATATATCATGCGACATTTACACTAATGCAGATAATGATCAGTACCAAGAAAATAACCTTCTTCAAGGTCAGGCTCAAAGGCATGTTGTAGGTAAGAGGAAGCAGAGGGTCTCAGTTCCCACAATCACTTAACACCAAGTAATCCACTCAAGAAAAGGAGACCATGGCTGGGGATGTCAGTGCTATGGCAAAGTCAACAGTGTTTTTGCCTTATACTTGAGAGCAACAATGGAAATGATTTTCCCACTTATTCAGCCCCATCTCTAATTCATTTTCTTATATAACTCAGTGGTTCAAACATCCCTAAAAATTTCCTGGTATGAGAAATGACATTGCGTTGGCAAAATGTATATATTCTGTGGCCCTTTGCTTCCTGATATAGAAAGAAATGAATCAACTTGGGTGTTAGACCTTGTAGCTGGGACAGGGTTCAATGTCATGAACATTCAGATGGACCTGATGAAAGCCAGAACATCTATCCCTGGAATAAGGTCATTGACTTTTAATCTGAAAAAGCAAAAATCTGCCCAGAGGTAGCATACACATTTTCCGGTAAAAAAAAAGCCTCACCCCTCATGCATGAGAAAACTGAGCCTTAGAGAGGTTAAAGAGAGTCAGCACTTAGGCAGTCTAATTTCAGAGATCATGCTCTTATCACTCAATCCCCCCTAGGACTTCCCTTCATTAACAAGTTGTTGGGGGCAGTGGTGTGGGTGATACAATAGGAGCAGACAGCCCAAAAGCCTCATCATGAATGATCTTTCTCCCTTAGTAGGAGAGGTCACTCCACCTAACCATCCAGCACCTATCTATCCATAATCTATCCTTCCATCCATCTACCCACTCACTTATTCATCCATCTCTCCCTTCATCCCATCTAATTCATCTTCAAATTCAACAATCCATTTATTCATTTGCCCACCTATTCATCTACCCACACAATCATCTGTTCATCTTCCAAATCTCCAATTTATCAATCCATCTACTCACCCACCCATCCATCCTATTCACCTACCCATTCATTCATCTTCCAATCCATCAATCTATCCAGCCACTCATTCATTCATCTCCCCACTAACCTATTCATCCGTTTATCCATACATACATATATACATATCATTGAGCTATGGTTATGATGTCTAATGGCATCATTGGAATGGATTATCTTTATAGTTCCTCACAGTCTAAGATTCTGTGATTGATTCCATAAAAATTAATGGACAGGTAGATGACCATATGTAAAAAGAACTACAAGCTCATCAAGCCCTCAAAGACCTTGCATCCAGTGGGGAAGATCAAAAGATAAATACATAAGTAGCTAGAACAGGAGGGATAAAATTAAAAGAGCCTCAGAGAGGTATAAACAATAGCATAGCCGGGCGCGGTGGCTCACGCCTGTAATCCCAGCACTTTGAGAGGCCGAGACGGGTGGATCACGAGGTCAAGAGATCGAGACCATCCTGGTCAACATGGTGAAACCCCGTCTCTACTAAAACTACAAAATATTAGCAAGCATGGTGGTGCACACCTGTAATCCCAGCTACTCAGGAGGCTGAGGCAGGAGAATTGCCTGAACCCAGGAGGCGGAGGTTGCGGTGAGCCGAGATCGCACCATTGCACTCCAGCCTGGGTAACAAGAGCGAAACTCCATCTAAAAAAAAAAAAAAAAAACAATAGCATAGAGGTGGAGCTGGTTGAGGGAAGAATGGCCTGGTCCCCATAAAGAAAGGTAGCCTAACTGTTTCTGAAATGTTACAACCAGTGTTATGAGTTTGAAGGTCACCAAAATCCAGAATCTACTTCTCCCAATAGGCTACACTATATTTAAAAATCCTGACCAGGCGTGGTAATCCCAGCTCTTTGGGAGGCCAAGGCAGGTGGATCACCTGAGGCCAGGAGTTCGAGACCAGCCTGACCAATATGGTGAAAGCCCATTACTAAAAATATAAAAATTAGCTGGGCATGGTGGTGGGTGCCTGTAATCTCAGCTGCTTGGGAAGCTGAGGCAAGAGAATCACTTGAACCTGGGAGGTGGAGGTTACAGTGAGCCAAGATCGCACCAATGCACTCCAGCCTAGGCAACAGAACAAGACTCCATCTCAAAAAAAAAAGTAGAAATAAATAAATAAAAGAGAAAAAAAGAGTAACTCCCTGAGGTCACATAGCTTAAGAGGGGCAGAGCCAGGTTTTAACTCTCATTTGCTGACTCTATAGTCCATATTCTGAACCTCTAGGCAAGTGTGTCGCTCTTGGTGAGGGAATGAGTTCTCTTTCCAGGTCCATGAGGGGCGTAGCGTTAAGGGCAAGAATTTCCCAGCGCCATGCCCCCCTCCCATTTCTCTCCATCTGGGAGATTCAACAGTTTATGTTTGAATTTCATGGGCACGGGAAGAAACTAAAAGTCAGTCACTCCAGCAGAAGTTCTAAGGAACTCCTTTCATTAACTCAGGGTCTTGGAGAAGGTGGGGGTTTCTCCCAGGATAAAAGTCCGTGCTCCCTCACCTGCACAGGATTTCCACCTTTCTGGAATCCCCTCCCGCACGGTGGGAGCTCCCTCCCGGATTTCCCCTCTGGAATCCCCTCCCGCACGGTGGCAGCTCCCTCCCGGATTTCCCCTCTGGAGTTCCCTTCCACACTCTTCATGGAAGCCTTTCTCTTCTCCTTTCAGTCTCTTTTCTCTACCTAAATAAAATCATCTGTCTGCAATACTGTTTTGGGTCTGAAATTTTACTTTGCGAGCATACGGTGCAGCTGAAGCAGCCCCACTGCTTATTCTGTAAGAGGTTGCAGGCCAAGAACCTATAACATCCAAGAAGAAACCCGGTTACAGTGAATCTGCCATCAGATAATAATAGCAACTTACTGAGGCCATCAGAAAGTCCCAGACTCCAACTGGTACCTCCATCATCTCATTTGATCATCACAATAACTTTATATGACAGGCAATTGGGTACTGTAGCTATCTACGACCTCACACAGTTCCATGTACCCTTTTAAATTGCAGTGCTGGAGGACATCTTAATGAGATCATGTCACTCCTCGAGACACAACTTCCTATGCAGTCCTATCCTATCCCTTGATTAAATAACACACTTCCAGATTTCCGAAGCAAGTAGTAAGGGACCCATTTCCTGTTGTATCCATCATCTCTTTCCCTGGTTCCTGGGGACTTAGAGACCAAAGCAAGGTGAAATGCCCAGGCTGATGCGCATCTGTGGGCCGATTCCATGAAGGTCAGACTTCTGGTGGGGCCTGCAGTGGCTCCATGCTCTGCGCCCAGTTCTGCTCCGTCTGTTCTCACATGCAGGGCAAGCTTGAGGGATTTCCAGGGATGAAGCAGGTTTAGAAACTGGGAAGTCCCAGGCAAACCAAAATGATTTGGTCACCCTAACCCTACCTCTTGGCAAAAATAACTTTCCCTTTTCCACAGCCCCTTCAGCCTTGAAAATCTTCCTCTTCTCCTCTCCTCTCCTCCCTTTCCCTCCCTTCCCTGTCTTCTCCTTTTTCTTTTCTTCTCTATCTCCCTCCCTTCCTTTTATCACCTCTTCATTCCTCAAACTGGTCCCTACTGTAATCAAGCAGCAAATGAGTCACTGGGGGGTTACAGTGGATAATAAAAACAAATACAGTCTCTTCTGTTATTTATTCATTTATTCAACAAACAATATGTGCCCACTCTGTGCCAGTCAGTATTCAAGGTCTGGAAGCTTGAGAGCTTTATAGTCCCAGCGGGGGAAAATAGGCATTGATCAAACATAGACACACACACACACACACACACACACACACACACACACACACACCTGCAAAATAACAACCATGTCAACTGCTAGGGAAGAGAAGCAAAAGCGTCTATAAGAACCTGTAGTAAGTGTTTGATTTCATTGGAGAGGCCAGCTGAAAGCATCTTTGAGAAGCCGATACTTGGCTTGAGACCTGGAGGGTAAGGGGTCCCCTGGCCAAATGGAAGGAAGGGACATTCTGGACAGAGGGGTTGTGCAAAGTCCCAGTGGTGGAAGGAAGAAGGACCACTGAAAGTAGCTGGTGGGATGAAAGTCAAAAGAGGGATAAGGCCGAAGAGCTAGGCAGGGCCCAGCCATACAGGGTCTTGGAGGGACAGTTAAGTTTACTTTTATCCTAGGAGCAATGGCAAACCACTGAAGAGTTTAAGCATGAGGATAATGGGTCTAAACTTTTTGAAAGATGTGTCCTGTCTCATGGGTGAGGCTCTGATGGACAGAGGCTGGAGTGGAGATGGAAGACGGGCAGAGTGCACATAGGAAGACCCCCTGGGAGGCTACTGTTGCCATTCAGGCCGGAGATAGAGAAGGGTTGGATGATGCTGGTGGGGGTGCAGACATCCCTTCCCCCACTTTCCATTGCTTGGTGGACAATACACTTGACCATGGATCAAGTTCTTGGGTGACCTTGGAAAGGTCATTTAGCCACTTTCAGCCTCATTTTCCTCATTGTAAATGGAATTACTCATCCTACATTTCTACTGGCAGGATGTGGTGTACCAGCTGTGAGCGTAGGAGCTGGACAGGAAGGCGTAGCTGATTCTGAAGTTCTGCGCACAGGTTCAAGCCTCCCCCAGCTTGGGCCCATGGTATAACACTCCCAAAACAACAGGTCTCGCTGACTGGCCTCTCTGCTTCCAGTCTCACCCAAATCAATTCTCTTGATAATAACGCCACTTGGTAATAATCATCATTTATAATTAAATACAGATCTAAACAGGTAGTTTCCCTATTGCATATGTGTCTGTATTTACCTGACCTTCAAAGTCTCCATAATCTGATTCAAATTTAACTCCTTGCCAATATTTTCGTCACCTTCATTCTGCTATGCCTCACTGGGACCTGAATAAGTCATGTGTGTTTCCAGGCCTCCCCATCTTTTCTCGCATGCTCCCTCTGCCTGGAATCACTTCCTCCATTCTAATAGAACAGAAACGATTTTCATTCTCTAAGGCCCATTTTCCGAGTCAGCTTCCTCATTTTCGCAAGTCAAATGCTTCCGTACATCCCTCTAGAGATCCCATAACATTTTTTACTTCTGCTTTAGCATTTAATCAATTTCTCATGTGTTCTTTTTCTTATGTATATGAATTCCCCCCAGCTTTACTGCAAATAGGAAAAGAGCAGTACCCCATCTAGACACCGGTAGCCATGTATTTTCTCAGTGTTTATATAATAACTGAGGTCGTGCGTTATGGGACTGTATTCAATTATCCTTACCAAGTAGGTAATGCAGAAAGCTATACTTTTTTGAAGTTCTTCAGAGTCCATATGTCTACTTTGTGGATGTAAGACCAAATGGATCAGAAATACCTGGGTAAAATTTCAATTTCTTGTTCTCCTCTTAAAATCAAACAATTTAACTAAACTAAGTCAAACTAAAAGGATCTCAGAAATTATTCATTTTAAGTATCCCCATTTTATGGATGAGATTGTATAGTTTCAACTTAGTCAACTCTCCAGTTAGGACCGTTACAAGCTACAAGTGACCATCCTGAGCCCCTCTCTCCTACCCTTACCCTGATAAGGCTCAGTCACTGGGGCCCAAGAGACGTTCAAGGCATGGCAGCCTGCCAAGGTTCTCATTCAACCCAGCAGATGGGTGGCGACGCCTCACTTCTCCTATTTGCTCCTCCAGGAAGAAGGCTGGGCAAGCACTCTTTCAAATTCTAGAGACTTGGATTTTTTTCTTCTTCTTTGCCCAAATTAGTCATTTTAAGAAAAGAGAAAAGAAAACAACTTGTCATTTCTGTAATTGTTCACACAAGTTGTGCATCAAACCCCATCACCATCAACAGCCAGCTTCAGATGCCTTCCCTTGCAAGACGGTTAGAAAGCATTACTGAGTGTCCATCCTAGAAAAAATGCAGCAGGCAAGTTATCAGGGACCAAGGAGGGCTGCACACCCAGCATGTCACCTTGGAGCACCAGGTGGCTAGTCTCAAGGGTTAAAACCAATGGCAGACACTCTGGGTAGGGATGGGCATGGGGAGATGTGGGGAGAGCAGAACAGTTACTGAAGCAAATGTGACCCAAGTCACATAAGAAAGTCTTGTTCAGCCTCCAATGATCAAATATACCAGTCTCAAATCCAGGAGCAAATAAGGGCAATGCCGGCATTTTCATTGAGGAGAGCAAAGCTGAGCCTCTATTCTGTTGTTCATAGAGGGAAACCTAGGATGCTGAATGAAAAAGCCTCGATTTTCTCAGTGTCTTTGTTCATCCCCCACTGCTTTATTGGATCCTCACAGATGGGAGCTAGGACAAGAGTTACAATGTCCATGGAAGAACAAGACATTGACCTGCAGAAGAGGGTAGGGCCCTTCCCACATGCACACAGGCAGGGGGACAGGGCAGACCCCTAGCCCAGGCCTTCTGATTCCCTGGGTCAGGAATCTTCTGCAACACTGAGAAACAAGGTACCCTTCAGGACACAGGAGTGTCTGCTTCCACCTGCTTCTAACTCTATTATCCCATGAGAAGGGGAGGCCCTAGCAGAACCTGGGCCCTGTTTCTCCTTTTTCCTCAAGCTCACGGAAAGTCTCTTCCTGTAGAAGTGAAACAAGGAGCACATTGAACAAACCTATTTTTTTTTTTTTTTTTTCAGATAGAGTCTCGCTCTGTCACCCAGGCTGGAGTGCAGTGGTGCGATCTTGGCTCACTGCAGCCTCCACCTCCCAGGTTCAAGTGATTCTCCTACCTCAGCCTCCTAAGTAGCTGGGATTACAGGTGCACACCACCACACCCAGCTGATTTTGTATTTTATAGAGACAGAGTTTCACCATGTTGGTCAGGCTGGTCTCAAACTCCTGACCTCAGGTAATCCACCTGCCTTGGCCTCCCGAAGTGCTGGGATTACAGGCATGAGCCACCACACCTGGCCCCAACTCTACTTTTGAGCTAACCCGTACTGGATCTGGAACTCACGGATGTCTTCTGACTGGACTTGAAATTTGTGTGTGAGGGAATAATATCCCCTAGCAACAGCAACGGAAGCCCTATATGTGTGTGCACATACACACGCGTGTGCACACACCCACACACAGGCCCAGCTAAGAAGGTGTGCAGAAGGGTTCTCTCCTAATACCCAAATCTTCTTGCTGTCCTCCCGGGTCTCATCCTTATTGACTCAGCTTCTTGTGGCCCCAGTATTATATCCCCGAGTCATCTTCCTTCCCCTTAAAACCCTGGCCCAAGCTGGGCCAACAAGTCATTGTCTTCCTTTCTGAAAGCAGAACTAACACAGCCAGACATCTCAGCATAGGGCAGTCATAAAGAGTAGCCAGAGAATTGGAACCAAAAAGGCAAACAGCATTACAATGGCCATACTTCCAAGGAGGAGCTTCTGATGCAGAGAGAAGTAGACTCACCCCAGGGCAGGGGCCACCTCCCAGGGACCTGGGTTCCCAGGAGCTTGTCTCCAGTTCTGTCATCTGTGCTCGGCCTCCGTTAGTGCTGTGTCTGCACCTATGAAGTGAGATCACACACTCCTGCCAATCTCATGGGATCCCTGTGAACATCAAGGAAAAGGTACCCACGAGACACAACTGAGACATCTTTAAATCTGAGAAAATATGTTTCCTTCCTTTTGTTGGTTTGTGGGTTTTTCTTCTTGGTCTATCAACCTTGGATGCAATTTATCTTATGGGTCAAAGGAAATATCTGTCAGAATCCCAGCAGACACCTGCCAGAAAAGAGAGAACTTAATAATGGTTTAAAAAAGAGGCTGGTGGGCTGGGCATGTTGGTTCACTCCTGTAATCCCAGCACTTTGGGAGGTCAAGGCGGGCAGATCCCCTAAGGTCAGGAGTTCAAGACCAGCCTGGCCAACATGGTGAATCCCCATCTCTATTAAAAATACAAAAATTATCCAGGCATGGTGGCATGCACCTGTAATCCTGGCTACTTGGGAGACTGAGGCAGGAGAATCACTTGAGCCCGGAAGGCAGAGCTGCAGTGAGCTAAGATCATGTCATTGCGCTATAGCCTGGGAAAAAGACCAAAACTTTGTCTCCAAAATAAATAAATTAAAAAGAGGTTGGCACAGAACCAGGGCTCCCTTCGACTGCACTTGCAATCCTCCGATGAAGGCAAACAACTTACTGCCCTCCAAATCTCAATTTAGAAAAGGCCCACGTTGTCCAGGCATGGTGACTCACACCTACAATCCTAGGACTTTGGGAGGTGAAGGCAGGAAGATCACTTTAGATCAGGAGTTCGAACCAACATGGTGAAACTCCATCTCTAATAAAAACAGAAAAATTTTGATTTGGCTCTCTTTAAGTCTGTTATTGGTGTATAGGAATGCATGTGATTTTTGCACATTGATTTTGTATCCTGAGACTTTGCTGAACTTGCTTATCAGTTTCAGGAG
>NW_016107383.1:10240581-10243702 GCF_001604975.1 Cebus imitator
GAAATAGGGGAGGGATGGTGGGGTGTGGGGAGCTGGGGAGAGATAGCAAGGGGAGAAATGCCAGATGTAGGTGATGGGGAGGAAGGCAGCAAATCACACTGCCATGTGTGTTCCTATGCAACAATTTTGCATGTTCTTCACATGTACCCCAAAACCTAAAATGCAATAAAATAAATAAATGGGAAAAAAAAAACAGAAAAATTTGCCAGGCGTGGTGGCAGGCACCTGTAGTCCCAGCTACTCTGGAGGCTGCGGCAGGAGAATTGCTTGAACGTGGCAGGCGGAGGTTGCAGTGAGCCGAGATCGCACCACTGCACTCCAGCCTGGGCAACAGGGCGGGATCCTGTCTCAAAAAAATGAAAAGGCCCACATCCACTTGTCAGGTTTACCTGCCTACAACAGGTGGCAGCCTCCAGCCTCCTTCCCCCTAACTTGGGGGACTGAAAAAAGTGGCAAGGTGGCCTGGCTGAGGCGGTCTTTTAGTGACCCCCAGAAAGTCAGCTCCTCAGTGGGCCCACCTGAAGGGCCTTATCCCCTCTACAGGTCTGTGCCTGCTATAGCCATCCCACCTGGCTGACTTTGTCAACTCCAGATGCAAATGTGTGGGTGTCCACAATAGGACTCCTCTGCTCTGAACCTTCCCAACACGTGGACCTAGAACGGTGCAGAATAGAGCCGGCATTCAATAAACATTCATTGGCTCTTTGCACAAATGAATGTGAGTCTCAAACGTTAGAGGCCAAGATTTTACTTGGTTTGTATCTGTTCTGTATTTCACAGGTATTCAGGAAAAAAGATCATCAGGCAACATCTTAATTACATCATAATAGTTTACCATTTAAAATATCTACTGTGTACCAGGTACTTAACATTCTGGAAAT
This sequence comes from Cebus imitator, assembly GCF_001604975.1. Taxonomy (NCBI): domain Eukaryota; kingdom Metazoa; phylum Chordata; class Mammalia; order Primates; family Cebidae; genus Cebus; species Cebus imitator. Next base: position 10,241,463 of record NW_016107383.1, read on the forward strand.
AATCATGAAACAATCATGAGATGTTCTTATCCCCGTTTCACAGCTGATGAAACTGAAGCACAGGAGGTTAGAAACTTTTCCTATGTTTTTGTTCAACCTTTTAGTCTCGAGGGTACGTGTGCAGGTCTGCTTTGTTACATGAGTATGTTGTGTGTTGCTGAGGCTTGTGGTACAAATGATCCCATCACCCAGGTATAGGACCTGATAGAAAGTGTTTCAGCCCTTGCCCCCTCCCATCCTTCCTCATCTAGTAGTTCCGTGTGTCAATTATTCCCATCTTTATATCCATGTGTGCTCAACATCTAGCTCCCACTTGTGAGAACATGGGGTATTTGGTTTTCTGTTCCTACATTAATTTGCTTAGGATAATTTGAATATCAGAAATTGTTAGACTTTATCCAGACTCACATTGGGGAAATAAAGTCATCAAAGAATGAAGTAAATCCAGTTTGATCAAAGAGCAGAGCAATGATTAAAATCACCTTGGGATGTCTATTATTAATCCAGTTCTGAGGCAATTCTGGAAGAAAAACCCCATTGAGTGTTAAGTGATCATATCATTAACACAGGCCTCTCATCTCAAATAGATTTATTTAAGGAGCTAAATATTCCCCCGGATTTATAAACTCTGGGGGGTGTTTGTTTAAAAAATAAAATCATGCTACTTATTTATTACCAAATCAGGGTACTTTTAACCATATAATACATAAGGAGCTGTTGTAGAAAACAGGTTGATGTATTTAGAATGTATCATTTCTATGTTTGGGGGAAAAAGGGCTGTTCATATCCAGGAAGACAGACATGAATGAGACGCTGGTCAAATGTGTTCTTCAAAGTCAGAATTTCTTCTGAAAGGGGCAAAGTTTCCCTTTCCCTTCAAGCTTATTGAAATGCCAGCTTCCATGTTGGTGGAAAGCTTGAAGGACTGGATGAGGTTTATTTTTATGCTTGTTTGTGAAAAGGAGATTTCATCAGAAAGGGCCTAAAAATAAAGGCCAAATCTCCATCAACAGGGCAGCCACCCATCTGCACAGGCCCAGGGGCCTGCATGCCTCTAAAGCCCCTTTCAGGTCTATGGTAGAGTATCTTCATTCTGGCTGCTGTTGGAATCATCAGAAGGGCTTTCAGAGCTCCCAGAACCCACTCCACAATCCCGTGCAATTACATCAGAAACTCTGGGAAGGACCCAGATATGAATTTTTTTTTTAAAGCTCCCAGGGAAATTTCCATGTGTAACCCAGGTTGAGACCACAGCCACTTCAATTGTCTCCTGATGCCCAAGTTGTACCAAGATGTTGAGTCATCAAAACTCAACAGCAATGCTCACAGCAACATGTATACTAAAACTGAAATGATACAGAGAAAATTCACATGTCCCTGTGCAAGGATGACATACAAATTCATGAAGCATTCCATATTTTTAAATGTTGTGCCATGCATTAAAAATAATAAAAACAGGCTGGGCACAGTGGCTCAGGACTGTAATCCCAGCACTTTAGGAGGCCGAGATGGGTGGATTACTTGAGGTCAGGAGTTTGAGACCAGCCTGGGCAACATGGTGAAATCCCGTCTCTATTAAAAAACACAAAATCAGCCGGTTGTGGTGTCGCATGCCTGTAATCCCAGCTATTTGGGAAGCTGAGGCAGGAGAGTCACTTCAACCCGGGAGGCAGAGATTGCAGTGAGCTGGGATCATGCCATCACACTCCAGCCTGGGCAATAAGAATGAAAGAGGATTGGGGGAAGATGACCGACTAGGAACAGCTCAGGATTGCAGCTCCCAGTGAAAGTGCAGAGGGTAAGTGGACGCCGCATTTCCAGACAGATTTTTATTGCCCACAGACCAGGAGATTCCCAGGTGGAGGAGCCCCACGGGTCACCAGTGCGGCTGTTTCGGCCAGCGCGGCTGCTTTGGCCCACGCCCTGGCGCCACGGTTATCCGTACAAAAGACACTGGTCCGGGTGCCCTCTTAGCTGGCGATTGGAGCCCTGAGATGACAGAGGCGCCCATTCATCTGAAATAGTGAGCCAGGCCAGGAGATTCCTAGGCAAAAAAACTGCCAGGAATCTCAGCGCCGCTGTTTCAGCCAGCTCAGTGAGTCGCAGCATGGGAGATCCTGGTGCCTTTTCAACAGGCGACTGGAACACTGGGAGACAGTCAACCATTCAACAACAACAACAAAAAAAGACTCTGAGTCAGGGAGCCAGGTGATCAGGCTTGGCTGGTCCCACCCCCCACC
>NW_016107383.1:10244062-10245440 GCF_001604975.1 Cebus imitator
TTGCTGAGGCAGCCCACCGTTGCCAAGGCAACCTGCCACTGCAGAGAGAGTCCACCATAACAGAGGTGGGCCACCATTGCCAAGGAGGTTCTAACTACACACATATAAACAGGACTGCAGGGAAGATCACACGGCAGCAGGGCGGAGCCCACAACAGCTCAGCAAAGCCTCTGCAGGCAGACAGTGACTAGGCTGCCTCCTCGCTGGGCAGGACAGCCCTGAAAGTAAAAAAAAAAAGGCAGCAGCACAACAGAAACTCATTAATAAAGCCCTAAATCCCTGGGACAGAGCACCAGGAAAAAAAAAGGGGGGAGTTTATGAGTTCTGCTGCAGCAGACCTAAACGTACCTGCCCAGCAACTCTGAATGAACAACAGAGCTCACAGCTGAGGACTTGAACTCCAATAAAGGACAGACTATCTCCTAAAGCAGCTCCCTGGCCTCCGTATATCCAAAGAGTCACCTCATAAAGGAGAGAACAGACAGACATTTGGCGGGCATCCTACTGGGACAAAGATAGCAGAAGAGGGAACTCGTAGCAACCATTACTGTTCTGCAGCTGCTGCAGGTGATCCCCAGGCAAGCAGGGCCTGGAGTGGACCTCAGCAGTCCTACAGCAGAGGGGCCAGACTGTTAGAAGGAAAGCTAAGAAAAAGAAGTAAATTCAGCAGCCACATCTGGAAGTGGACTCAGAGACCCAATCTGAAAGTCAGTAACTACAATGACAACAGGTGGATAACCCCACAAACATGGGAAGAAACCAGCACAAAAAGGATGAAAACACCCGAAACCAGAACACCTCTTGTCCTAAAAGAGATCGCAACTCCTCACCAGCAAGGGAACAAGGCTGGATGGAGAAGGAGTGTGATGAAATGACAGAATCAGACTTCAGAAGGTGGGTAATAAGAAACTGCAGTGAGCTAAAGAACATGTTCTAACCCAATGCAAAGTAACTAAGAACCTTGAGAAAAGATTTGACAAAATGCTAATGAGAATGGACAACATAGAGAGGAATATAAGTGAATTGATGGAGCTGAAAAACACAACATGAGAACTTCACGAATCATGCACAAGTTTCAACAGCCGAATTGACCAAGCAGAAGAAAGGATATCAGAGGTCGTAGATCAACTCAATGAAATAAAATGAGAAGGCAAGAATAGAGAAAAAAGGGTAAAAATGAATGAACAAAGTCTCTAAGAAATGTGGGATTATGTGAAAAGACCTAATCTAAGTTTGATAGGTGCACCTGAATGTGACGAAGAGAATGAATCCAAGCTGGAAAATACTCTTCAGGATATTATCCAGGAAAACTTCCCCAACCTAGCAAGGCAGGCCAATATTCAAGTCCAGGAAATACAGAGAACACCACAAAGATATT
>NW_016107383.1:10249464-10290026 GCF_001604975.1 Cebus imitator
GAAGGAAGGAAGGAAGGAAGCAAAGAAGGAAGGAAGGAAGGAAGAAAAACAACAACAACAACAACTCAACAGCAGCAGCCAGCATCGCATAGCCTGGGAGGTAGCATCCCTGGCTCTCCCCCCAAATATATGAATCCCGCCTCCATTACAATTCTCGTTATAAGACCACAGTGTGCACAGAGTGCTGAATATTTCTGTACCTCCACTTCCTCATCTGTAAAATAGAGATGAAGTCTTCTTTGGGAGTCATTGTGAAAATTACATAAGGTGATGTATAGAAGGAACTTAGCATCTGGCTGGCATGTAATGATTGTCAGGTAGTCATTATTTCTAGAATCTCAGTACTCCATCCTGAGTTAAGAGGTGAAGAGCGAACAGTGCTTAGTGGCCTGGGAGGAGTTACCTATAATTTCTCTTTTCCCTTGCTTGCCACCAATAACCTGTGCCTCAGGGTTTGGGTGGGGTGCAAGAAAACTTAGAAACCTCAGTCTAGTTACAGATCTGCCTTTAAAGACTGCCAGCAGTGTCTCAGGGTGGTAGAGAAGGAGCAGCTGCCCCAGGGGATGTGTCCTGGTTCCTGGAGATCTTAGGAATGATCAGTCCCCTAGGGGAGGCCATCTGACTGTGGATCCAGGAGTTTCCTAGATCTGAGGGGCTATGAGGAAGGGGAGGACCCTTCTGTCTTCCTGAACGTCTGTGTGCAAAGTCACTACCAGTTCAGTTAAGCACCTTGAGCAACAGGAAGAAGAGATGCTGTGACCCAGCTTCCTTTTTTCTGAGAAGCAGAGTCTGAATGATAGAAGAAGTGCAGTGATTCAGATTTTGAGGTAAGAAAGGACACGTCAAAACAGTAATCGTCAGTTTTCACAGAAACACATATTTTACCTCCAACTACTGGCTAACAAACCATAGGCCGCTGTGAAGCTTGTTTTATTGGCAAAGGATCAATTCAGCATCTCTGACATATGCCAGGCGCTGGGCATTCAGTATCTCATCATGGTAGCTGAGGCTCGTGAACTAGAAATAAACTGGCCAAGGTCACTCAGCTGGTAAATGCTGGATTCCAGAGACAAGAGTTTTCCGTGGCTCTCCACCTTGAGCACACGTCAGAATCCCCAGGGGTCTTGTTGAAACAGATTGCTGGCCCCACCTCCAGAGTGTCTGATTCAGCATGCCTAGCGTGCTACCTGAGAATCTGCATTCCTAACAAGTTCCCAGGTGATGCTAATGCTATCAAATTGAAGACCACAGTTTGAGAACAGCTGCTTTATAGCAGCAGCATCAATTACTAAGACTCAGCCATGAAGAAAAAGAGACGGGAAGTCCTTAAAAATACCTCTTATAGAGGTGGTTACGTTTCCCCCACTCACCCTCCCTACCCAACCCACACACACACACACACACACACACACACTGCTGACACCGTGATTTGTATTCTTCAGAGATACCAGAAGCTTTCTGCTTTGTTGAGATCCAGTCACGCTCTGCATAATGACAGAGATCAGTGGACTAACATTTCACCAGCCTCCCTTGGTTGGTTCCATGAGAGCCTTTTCTTGGGCCAGGAAAGGAAAAGTCCAAGAAAGACAGAACTAGCTGACCACACAATGCAACCAGCCCACCCTCAGCCACTTCAGAAGACCTTGGCAATCAGGGAAGCTTGATTGCAATTTGTGGCTATTAACACAAGCTGGGCCTCATGAGACCTCAGACAGCCTTTTTTGGTGATGTTTGTCTGGTTTCCTAGCAACCTGAACATTAAGGAACAGACGTATAAACAAACCTGCTGGCTGTCCCCTGGCCAGGTACTGGACGAAATGTCTGCAGCATTAGAAGGGTCAAAGCTGCCAGCTCAAGTAAGCTCTGTGCCCATTCACAGTGTATACGTAAAACCACAGGCAAATTCCTGTGTGCCTCCATGAGTATTAAAGCCACGCAAAAGCACAATTGCAAAGGATATTGTGTAACTGTGAGCTGCTGGCAGAAACCTCGGCTCAGTATGCAATAATCGGAAATAAAACCTGAGTTTTAAAGCTGATGACTTTGAGAAATATATGACGTGCCATTTTCAGAAGTCACTATTGTGAAGTCATTGCCATTTGCACAATGGCATGAAACAGACCAAGGTGGTAGCAAATGCTGCACCAGGGAGATGTCTAGTCTAGAGAGACCATGTTGGAAGGGTGGATGTTTGGAAAGGAATTGACAGTGTGAGCTTAATAGCCAACCAGGCATTCAAACCCAAGCTTTGCCATTTATCAGATGATTGATTTTGCCATTTATCAGATGAATATCACCTAATTGACTTTGCCATTTATCAGATGAATATCACCTAATTCCCATGTCCTGACCAGCAGCAGATCCTCTTGGCTCTATCACAAGATACCCTAAATCTGTCCAGGCATCTCATTGCTACGCACCGCATCCAAGCCATCATCTCTAGTCTGGATCACTGCAATAACCTGCTAACCAGTTTCCTTGCTTCCATAGTACCCACTCAACAGTTCATTCTCCACCTCGTAGCCAGAGATCATTTTCTTTCATTGTGATAAAATAGTGAAAAATTTACCATCTTAACCAATTTTAAGTGTACAGTTCAGTAATGGTAAGTATATTCATATTGTTGTGCAACCAATCTTCAGAACTTTTTTTTTGTGACAGTCTTGCTCTGTCACCTGAGCTGGAGTGCAGGGGCGTGATCTCTGTTCACTGCAACCTCCATCTCCCAGGTTCAAGCGATTCTCTTGCCTCAGCCTCCTGAGTAGCTGGCACAGGTGCATGCCGCCATGCCTGGCTAATTTTTGTATTTTGAGTAGAGATGAGGTTTCACTGTGTCGGCCAGGCTGGTTTCAAGCTCCTTACCTCATGGTCCACCTCCCTCAGCCTCCCAGAGGGCTGGAAGTGCAGGCGTGAGACACTGTGCACAGCCAGAACTTTTTCACCTTGCAAAACTGAAACTCTGTACCCATTCAACAACTCCTTATTTCTCTATTTCCCCATTCCCTAGAAGGTACTGTTCCATTTTCTATTTCAAAGCTGAGTACTCTAGGTACCTCATATAAGTGTAATCACACAGTGTTTATCCTTATTTCACACAGCACGGCGTACTCATCTATGTTGTAGAGTGTGTCAGAATCTCCTTCCTTTTTAAGGTTGAATAACTGCCCATTGTATGTATATCACATTCTGTTTATTTATTCATCCACTGATGGAAATTCAGGCGGTGTCCACCTTTGGGCTATTGTGAATAATGCCACTTTGAATATGGGTAGACAAACATCTCTCTGAGACCTTGCTTTCAATGCTTTTGGATATGTACCCAGAAGTGATATTGCTGGATCATATGTCAATTCTATTTTTAAATTTTTGAGAAACTGCCATACTGGTTTATTTTTTCTTTTTTTGAGATGGAATTTACTCTTGCGCCCAGGCTGGAATGAAGTGGAATGATATCGGTTCACTGCAACCTCCGCCCCCAGGTTCAAGCAATTCTCCTGCCTCACTCTCCCAAGTAGTTGGGATTATAGGAGCCCACCACCATGCCTGGCTAATTTTTGTATTTTTAGTAGAGACAGTGTTTGGCCTTGTTGGCCAGGCTGGCCTCAAACTCCTGATCTCAGGTGATCCACCTGCCTCCGTCTCCCAAAGTGCTGGGAGTACAGGTGTGAGCCACTGTGCCCGGCGCAATGGTGTTTTCCACAGCAGCTGCACCATTTACTGCACTATTGACAGTAAGTCCCTGAATAGGTGAGGTGGGATGGATGTTACGTCCACCACAGAGCCAGGGAAGAAGGGTCCCCCCAACTAAGAATTTTACATCCCCACCAACAGCACAGAGTGAGCTTTTAAAGAAAGACCTCAGCACTGTTGACATTTTATTTTCAATAAGTGTTTGTTGTTTAGTAGCATCACTGTCCTCTACCCACTGGATTCCGGTAGCACCTTCCCCCTTCCTAATTGTGACAGCCGAAAATGTCTCCAGGCATTGCCAAATGTTCCCTGGGGGCAAAAATAACCCCTGGTTGAGAACCACTGAATTAGAGCCTTGCTGTCGCCCAGGGTGGAGTGCAGTGGCGCGGGTGGAGGGAGGAGGATGTGCTGCCATTGACAGTAAGTCCCTGAATAGGTGAGGTGGGATGGATGTTACGTCCACCACAGAGCCAGGGAAGAAGGGTCCCCCCAACTAAGAATCCTGGAAAACTGGGGTCAGGGAGGGGAATGGTAGTACGGTGAGGTGTGAGGAAGGTATGGGGTCGTGGTGGCAGCAGTCGGCTCTCAGGGAGTACCAACTGGGGCAAAGGCTGAAGAGAGAGGTCAAAAATACAAGCAGAGTAGGGCAATAGGTTCAGTCATGTGGACATCCTTGGAAACCTTGATAAGCACTCTTTAGTGAAAGCCTGACTGAAAAGGGTTCAAATGAGACTAGAAAGAGAAGAATTAGAGACAGTTGAACACATTTTGGAGGGCTTTTGCTATAGATGTAGAAAATCAATATTTGGAGTAAAAGATCTCTATAAACACTTAGAACAGGGATTGTCTTGTAAGTGCTGACACATGTCAGCCACTACTGATTATCTACATCCCCGCCTGATCCTCATCACATTCCTGAGAGGCGCAGAGGTCAAGGTTTATCAGAGCTTGACCTGAGAACGCTGAAGCAGGTGAACATAGTGACTTTACTCCAGGTCTCCCCCGGCAGCCCACTGGATTATGAGATAAACAGATCAGGAAAGAGTAGAACTGAAGCTAGGTCTCCTGGTCAGAAGATCAACTATTTCCCTAACAGACTAGGTAAAAGTGCTTAGCAATATTTCAACTGGTTTTTGCTATTAAATAGATGAATTACAAATCATCAAGGCAATGCAATTCTTTGAGTCCTCAAAGAGTCATCAATGTCATTACTAGATACATTTATTTGATCTTCATTTTTAAAAATATGTAAATAGCACCTCCTACGAGAGGACAGAAACTATCCTTCGTGTTATGTTTCTGAGCTTCTCTGAAGTGGAAATCAACAGCATTTCCAAACTCTGACTTTGGGCTCTAGAAAGCCATCACAGTCAGCCTCTTGGCAGACTCTAGAGAAAGGGGTTAATCAGTAATCATTATTGGGTTTGTTTAGACACATGAAAAGGCATCCTTTGGGAAAAGGGCTGAAATCCTCAGTTCCTCAGCCATCCCTCATTGTCAAAGAGGCAGAATGTAATCAATTGCCTAGGATTAAAAAGCTTGAACATCCGAGTGCAATCCATCTCCTTGAACTTTATTTCCAATGTTGTCTTCCAACCTCTTGAGTAATCCAATTTTTCTGGCCAAGAAAATTGAATATAGAATCAGAGAAGAGGCACCAATTAATCTCACTCCCACCACCACCACCCAGTGCTGTCTGGAGGCAGAGATATACTTAAACTCTTTCAAATACGATCCTTCCTTAGGGAGTTTAGGGAGCTGTAGAGCTCCCTACACAGCTTCCTTGGGATCCATATCCACCTGAGTTCCCTTCTCTAACATAGAAGTGAACAGCCAGAGGCAAGGATGGGCTGCCTGGCTATTAGCTAAGCTGAGATTTCAACCCCAGGCCCTGCTTTCCAAGCTTTTCTGCCTGCACCACAGCCCGGTGGTTACATGCACAGGCCACGGAGTGAGCCAGACTAGAGCCAAGTCCTGGAGTTGACATCTGCTTTTGGTTTGCCTTTGGGTCCTGGATTTCAATCAAGACCCACCCAAGGGCCGGGCACGATGGCTCATGCCTGTAATCCCAGCACTTTGGGAGGCCAAGGAGGGCAGATCATGAGGTCAAGAGATCGAGACCATCCTAGCCAACGCGGTGAAACACCATCTCTTCTAAAAATATAAAAATTAACTGGGGGTGGTGGTGCATTCCTGTAGTCCCAGCTACTCAGGAGGCTAAGTGAGGAGGATTGCTTGTACCCAGGAGGCAGAGGTTACAGTGAGCCGAGATCAAGCCACTGCACTCCAGCCTGGTGCCTGGTGACAGAGCTAGACTCTGTCTCAAAAAAAAAGAAGAAGATTCACCCAAAAGGGTTGTACAGATTGAAGAAGGCAATATGTGCTGTATAAACTTCTAGCATAGTTCCAGCACTTAAGAAATCAATGTAATAATTATTCATTACTATTGTTGCTTTCACACGTGTCAGAAGAACCAGACAGAAGCAGGAAGATTACAACAAACTCAATTTAAACATTTATCTCCGACTAACCATGTCACCTCAATTTAACTCTCTATACCACTAAAGATGGTACATACTGTATTCGGATACTACCATGTGTGCTGCCTCTGGAACTGGTGCTGCCTTAGAACCACAGCCTTCTGGGATCAGCAGCCTTACAGTGTCAGTGTTTTTCCATCTGTTCAGTGAGTCTGATGACCCCGAGGTGGAAATCTTCTGCCTTGCTGTAATTTTTGCGAATTCCTCAGACTCCTGTCCTATCACATTCTTCAGACAGGTTTGACTTAGACCCAAGACCCCAGACAGGAGAATGAGGCGTTATATTTCCTGAAGAGCCTCAGATGCGTGTCTGGTTAGATCTCTGTCTGGCGTGTTGTGTCTGACTTCAGGCAGCTGTTAGCTCTTCCATTAGAGCACAAGCTTCCTTTCCCCTAGTATACTTCTGGTGGTCTACGTTATGGGCTGAACTAAATCTTCCCCAAATTCATATGCTCAACCCTAACCCCCAGTACCTCAAAATGTGGCTGTATTTGGAGATCAGGTTCTTAAAGAAGCAATTAAGTTAAAATGAGGCCCTAATTCCATTTGACTGGTATCCTTATGAGAATAGAAAATTTGGACACAGAAAGATACCAGGGATTCATGTGCCCAGAGACCATTAGAGAACACAGAGAGATGCTGAGGAGAGAAGCCTCAGGAGATAGCAAGCCTACCAACACCTCGACTTTGGTTTCCCAGCCTCCAGAACTATGAGGAAATTAAGTTCTGTGGCTTAAGCCACTTGGCCTGTGATATTCCATCATGGCAGCCCTGATGACTAACTAAGTCTATTTATTTTTCCAAACATTCAGACTCATCTATGACATCAGCTCACGAGTTGAAATAAACCATGCTGACTCATTTTACGGTGGCCTTAGAGATTCCATCACCAGCCAGCAATGTCTAAGGGGCCACTCAACAGTGGCAGGGAGGGAAGAGCCACATTTTATCCAATTTTTACTCCTATGAATATTTAGTGTTGTTATAGTGTATTTATTTATTTTGAGGCAGAGTCTTGCCCTGTCACTCAGGCTGGAGTGCAGTTGGGTAACAGTTCTTCCTTCTCAAACTAACAGGCCTCATGACCTATAGATCAGTCTCTGGGAAGTAGTGCATGCCCTGTAGCCACTGAGGAAGGTTCTTTCCTCTGACACCCCCCTGATCTCAACCCTTGGCAGTATGATCTTGCACTGGCTCATCCATGGAAAGTCTAAGGAACAAGACAATAATTGTTACTAAATCAATCAATAAATCTGTAGGTACTTAGTGGTTCCTAATGAAAAACAGCAATCTGGGGAGAACGTCATTAAGCAGAAAAAATGAAAGGGGCAAGGTTATTAAAGTATTATAAGGTGACGCTCAAACATGCACAGAAAGGAGGAACATCAAAATCTCAAGTAGCACCTAATCCCTTCTGTTCCCAGAGACGACTGCATAAATCAGGTTGTTTTCTCCATGCGGTGAAATTACCAACATCCAGAGTGGACACAATCTGATCCAAGGAGCTGCAGTATTTATCTGATATTCACCAGAATGTTTTTCTTTCCTTGTTGACTTTTACTGTCTTTCTCTTTGAAGGAAAACACTTTACTTAGAAATGCCAAGGAATCAATAATATTTATAAAGAGCATTTTAGTTGCTCAGCATGAGGCCAGGAGGGTGATGAATTGTACAAGACATAGCTTCTGCCAGGGCCACTTTGTACAGCTGTGCAGATTGGGCACTGAACAGTCCTAGCATGTGCACTTGTCCCCTTCCCCTAAGGTTGCTCAGCGAAATGTGTGGGATATGGGGTAAAATGTCAACCAACTGTCTTTCCCTGTACACCGAATAGCTGGACATCAAAATCACAACCAGAGCTTGCTTGATGAGTAGGGATGTCAAGTTGGGGTGTTTGTACATAAAGGATACATAAAGGATATACCAACCCAAGAATAGGGACAGTGGTGCCCCTGAGGCAACAGACATACTGCAGTACGGTATTTGAAAGGCTCAGCCTGCTCCTGGCACTTCCAGGGTTTTTTTTTCCCTCTGTTCCCCAGCCTGTCTCTCACTTTCGATTCATATACTCTTTCCCCACATTATAAAGTACAAGTGAATAGATTTTAAAGATTCCTGCTTTGTCCCCTTGGGATTACTCCCAGTCATGCCCAAGTACAAGTTCTTGTGACCCCAAGACCTCTAGTGCCTCATCCAGATGAATGCTTGGTTTGTTCCTAGCTTCCATGTGTGGGTTTTCCCAATTTGAGTCCCAAAGAAAAACTTTTCATCTGAGTTGCAGGGAAACATTAGGCTTGCCGCCTGATTCAGTGTCTTTTTCCTGCTTTTTTTGTTTTGGTTTGGTGTTTGAGATGGAGTCTCGCTCTGTTGCCCAGGCTGGAGTGCAGTGGCGTGATCTCAGTTCACCACAAACTTCACCTCCCAGGTTCAAGCGATTCTCCTGTCTCAGCCTCCCGAGTAGCTGGGGTTACAGGCACCTCCCACGAGGCCCGGCTAATTTTTGTATTTTTAGTAGAGACAGCGTTTCACCATGTTGGCCAGTCTGGTCTTGAACTCCTAACCTCAAGTAATTCACCTGCCTCAGCTTCCCAAAGTGCTGGAATTACAGTCATGAGCCACCGCGTCTGGCTTCTTTCCTGCTTTTAAAGAGCTGCTGTGACAAAAGTATGAGACAATGCCTACATCATTCCCACACTCAGGCTTGGCACAATTAGATGGTCTATAAGTATTGGTTTCCTTTTCCAGGAGTAATAAAGCATGTTTAGTATCTCTGTGCTATGATCTAAACATCTGTGTCCCCCCTCAGAATTCATACATTGAAACCTAATCCCCAAGGTAGCACTTTTAAGAGGTGGGGCCTTTGGAAGGTGCTTAGGTCCTAAGAGCCCCACCCTTGTGAATGGGATTAGTGCCCTTATTAAAGAGGCCTGGGGGAGCCTGCTCATCCCTTCCGCTGTGTGAGGACACAGAAGGTGTCATCTGGGAGGAGCGATCCCTCACCAGACTCTGAATCTCAGTAGATCTTGGACTTCCCAGCTGCCAGAAGTATGAGCAATAAAATTCTATTGTTTGTAAATTACCCAGTCTAAGGTATTTGTTATGCTTAAGGTTTTTATTCTTGAGGTTTTTCTAGCAGGCCGAATGGACTAAGACACTTTCCATATCCCATAGCATTATCATTGGGAAAGGGGGCAGGTGCAGATGTCCCCAGGAAAACTTCTGTTGAGTAATTGGAGGCATTCAAATCCCATCCCAATCCCAAATCCTAAATAAGAATCAGAGTGTGGCATCTGTGTGTGAGGGAGACCTGGAGGGGCAGGTGTGCCTTGGAAGTGGATTCTCAAGAGACAGCAGTGTTGACGCCTTGCTAACCTGTGACCACCCACTGTGACAGGGACAGTGATTTACTCTCCGAGCTGATGCTAAAGCTCTGATCAGATGGCATTCCAACAAAGCCTCTAACTCAGAGCTCCAGAGATGATTGCGAATCCAACAGAAAGTTCGCTTTGATATAAAGCAAGTTCCAAGGTGGTTGGCTATCTTTACCTCCTGCCCTGGAGAGCAATAATCAGGCCTTATGTTCACTACCCTGAGATGGAGGAGAGAATGCAAAAAGAAAATAGAATTGTTGGCTTTTACTTTTTTTTTTTTTTTTTTGAGACTGAGTTTCACTCTTGTTGCCCAGGAGCGCAATGGCATGATCTCAGCTCACTGCAACTTCCGCTTCCCAGGTTCAAGTAATTCTCCTGCCTCACCCTCCCGAGTAGCTGGGACTACAGGCATGCACCACCACACCTGGTTAATTTTTTGTATTTTTAGTAGACAGAGGTTTTCACTATGTTGTCCAGGCTGGTTTTGAACTCCTGACCTCAGGTGATCCACCAGCCTTGGCCTCCCAAAGTGCTGGGATTACAGGTGTGAGCCACTGTGCCTGGCCGGCTTTTACTTTTCAGTGAGAAAGGAAAAGTACAAGGCACTCTGTTGAGGGAACATTTTACTCATTTGCATCCAGGGCCCAGTGAAGAGACCACCAGCCCCTCCTGCAGCCTCAGAACAGTGAGTCCATCTCTGTAAACAGGTGAGGCACCCGGAGATGCACTGGTGCCACCTATTCCATCTGCAGCCCCCAAGCTTGAAAGTGGTCAGCATGGAAAGGAATAACCCTTACCTTTAGGAACAGAGATAGAGAGCTGGAGTCCAAGGACCTTTCCAATACTCTCCGAGCATACACAAAGCTATTTATGGAGTACCTGTTATGTGTTGACACTAGGCTGGCCACTGGGTATGTGTCATCTCGTCTCATCTTCAGAATAATGGAAAGGGGTCAGTGGTATTATTATCCCCATTTTCCAGAGGGAAGACTGAGGCTAGCAGGGTTAAGCTGCTGATTCACCCAAGACCACTCAGCTAGGAAGTGGCTCGAGCAGGATTTGGACTCGGATCCGTCTAATACTTCCCATTCCGCTCCATTGTTGGCGCCTGCAGGAAAGGGTCTGTGGCAGCGCAGATTATATAAGGCTTCCAAAACTTCATAACCTCCCTGTGCTTGTTATTTTTGTCTCTCAGCCGTCTGTGTCCCCACTGTGACAAGTTGAGAATAAAAAATCTTCAAACAAGAGGAGTCCATCTGCTTGTCTTTAGAGGCAGCAAGAAAAGAAATCTCTTGATCGGCAAGGCCGGAGTGGGGAAAGGTAGCATCTAAGGGCTGAGGGTCTAGAGCCTTTGGAAAGACAGCAAGGGAGAGCCCTCGAGTCAGTCCAGGAGGAACTGCACCCCTCAATGGTAGGGGCTCAGTGGTAGAAAGACACGCGCTAAAATACATAAAGAAATCTTCATGTAGAGCAAAGAGGATCAAAGGTACACTGAGAATTGAGGGGCCCTGGTCATTTCATGGAAATTAGTGTAACACATATGCATAACAACATTGTTTATTTTCCTTTTTTTTTTTTTTTTTAGGGTGTAGCTATGCTGCCCAGGCTGTAGTGCAGTGGCACAGTCACAGCTCCCATCTCAGCCTTCAGAGCAGCTGGGACTACAGGCACGTGCTACCATGCCTGGCAAATTTTTTTTATTTTTTTGTAGAGCTGGGGTCTCACTATACTGCCCAGGCTGGTCTCCAAGTCCTGGACTCAAGCAATCTTCCCACCTCAGCCTCCAAAAGTGCTGGGACTACATGCGTGAGCCACCATGCCCAGCCATATTGTCCATTTTGAAATGTTACTTTCTTTGGATCTGACAATATCTTTTTCTTTTTTCTTCTTCTTTTAATGGAGTTTTGCTCTGCCACTCAGACTGGAGTGTAGTGGTGTGATCTTGACTCACTGCCACCTCCACTTCCTGGGTTCAAGTGATTCTCCTGCCTCAGCCTCCCAAGTAGCTGGGGTTACAGGCATGTACCACCATGCCCAGCTAATTTTTTCTTATTTTTAGTAGAGACGGGGTTTCGCCATGTTGGCCAGGCTGGTCTCAAACTCCTGACCTCAAGTGATCTGCCTGCCTTGGCCTCCCAAAGTGTGAGCCACTGTGCTTGGCCTTTTTTTTTTTTTTTTTAAGTCCCCATGTTGTTTTGATCCTGCTCACACCTGGTCTGAGGCTGGGCCAAGGGAAAACACACTCAGGCTCCTCTTAATTCTTTGAGTGCTCATCTCCCTGTCCACCTGGTCTCACTTCAATTGATATGACACCATTAAAAGTAATGGCAAAGACTGCAATTACTTTGCACCCGACTAATAATAATATATCTATCCTTTGCGATAAGGTATGGCTCAGGCCAAATGTTCGGGAATTTGCTTCTTTTTCCTCTTGGCCTATTTTACTACAGGTTAAAAATCTCTTATCTGGCCAGGTGCAGTGGCTCACATCTCTAATCCCAGCACTTTGGGAGTCTAAGGTGGGCAGATCGCTCGGGCTCACAAGTTTGAGATCAGCCTGGGCAAACATAGTGAAAACCTATTCTACAAAAAATATAAAAATTAGCTGGGTGTGGTGGTGTGTACCAGTAGTCCCAGCTACTTGGGAGGCTGAGGTGGGAGGATCACCTGAGCCCGGGAGGCAGAGGTTGCAGTGAGCTGAGATGGTGCCACTGCACTCCAGCCTGGCTGATAGAGCCAGGCCTTGTCTCAAAAGCCAAAACAACAGCAAAATCCCTCTTATCTACAATTCCAAAATGCAAAAACATCTGAGAAACAATATTTTTTTGTAATTCATTTGGCTGCAAAACTTGTCCTGAATTGATGAGTCCGTTTATAGAATTTATCCCACTTATGATGAATATTCATAAGTTTTACTGCAGAAATAATAACGTGTTTGACTTGAGAGTGTTGTCTCAGTTACCTCTGCGGGTGTCAAATACTGCATGAGATATTCTGAATTATGAAACTCATCTAGCCCCATCAGTTTTGCTTAACAAGTTATGGGCTTACATTCTAGGAGCATATCCTAAGCTGTACTCATTCATGTACCACCTGCATGACTTTGTCACATCCTTACAACACCTGTATTAATATTTGCTTCATACATTTTACTTGAGTCGATTTTTACTTACTTTTCCAAATGAACCTTGTTTAAATGCACAGTGAAATAAATACCTAATTATACATAAAAAATGTTTGTCTACATGACATCTCAAAGCATCCTGCTTATCACAGTGAAATGCACCCCACACTTTAAAAAGAAGTCATTTCAAACTGGCACAATGGGTTAGCTCTTAAATAGTTGGAACACAAGCAAAAAGGGTGACATCCGTGAGGTGGACTCTTCTTTGAGGTTTTCAGTTATAAATATTTAGCAGTACAATTCCACCAAATGCTGGTTGCATTCCTGCTGTGAACACGACACTGCTTAACTACATCAGCTGTGATGTTTTGTTAGAAAACCACAAACAGCCAGTAGACATGGATCTCCACTCAGAACAGCTTACATATGATAAGCTCTTTCACAGCCATTCTTACCCATTTCCCTCCTTCACCAACAGGATAGGTGGCATTAGAATTTAAAACAAAAAGCAAGCCCACCTGGATTGAGAGCTTGACCTAAGATCTCACAAGTTCCAGGTGGAGCTGACGGTCCTGGAATTCAGGTCCCTGCTGCTGACCTGGATGTGCCTCTGCTACATTAAGCCCAGTCTTAGCTGCTCAGGGCATTGCTGACGCTACTTTCTGTCCTGGTTTATATGTTAACATTCACAAAAGCTGCTGGGAGCCTGGGCTTTCATAAAACCAACCTGCTTTCAGACTAAAATACCCCCCTATGGCCTAGTTACAATCCTTTGCCTATTCTCTATTAAAAAGCTCTGCAGTGGTTGAAGGGGTCTCATAAGGCTTTTAGAGGTTTTGCAAATATTCAAAATGGACCAAGAAGAATTTGCAACTGTCTTAGCATTTTCCACAAAGTTAGAGAAATAGCAGTTACTGGAAACAGGGTAGGGCCCAGGTAATCTGTTTCAAGGCCATGTTATGGCATCATAATTTAGCCTTTTGGTAATCAAGAATTTCCCAATGATCCGAACAAGTTAAGGAAAATCAGAGGCCTCTCTCCAACCCACCTGTACTAGTCCGTTCTCACACTGCTATAAAGAATTGCCTGAGACTGGGTCATTTATAAAGTAAAGACGCTTAATTGATTCACAGTTCCACATGGCTTCAAAAGCCTCAGGAAACTTACAGTCATGGCAGAAGGGGAAGCAAACATGTCCTTCTTCACACGATGTCAGGAAAAAGAAGTGTAGAGCGAAGGTGGTGAGGCAGGGGCACTGGGCGAGGGAAATCCCTTATAAAACCATCAGATCTTGTGAGAACCCACTTGCTATCACGAGAACAGGGTGGCAAAATGGAGGAAACCGCCCATGATTCAATTACCTCCACCTGGTCCCTCCCAGGACACATGGGGATTATGGGAACTACAATTCAAGATGAGATTTGGGAGAAGACACAGTCAAACCATATCATCACCCTCTCCTTTTACTGGAATTAATCATTAATGTTTTCAGCTTTCCTTTTTCCCTACGTTTGAGGTCATGAAAAGAAAATTATGCTGGGGGTCAGGAATTGTGAGTCTTAAGTTCTGCCCTGATACCACCTAGCTGTGGGCCCAGGCAGGCTCTAAGGAGCTGGCCCACGGTGTAGTATGGAATTCCAGGTGCTGGGGGAAACAGACACATCTTTTCATCCTAGCTCTAGGATGCTCTCATTCCACCTCATCTTATCCTTCGGACAAGTTATTTTAAATTTCTCTGAGCCCCACCTTTCTTACCTATAAAACCTATCTCAACGGTGCTGATAAGGATTAAAGAACAAAACCGATGTAAAACACTGATCTCAGCCGTGGCACAAAGCAAGAGGTAAATACATAGTAGTTGCTGTCGTTCCTGCCAATTTAGATAGTCTGGGCCTTCAGACCAGGCTATATGAATATATGTAATGAACAGCTATTGGCTTCAGTGATTATGGATTTATCACCCAGAACAGAATGACTGGGGAAACATCATGCAGCTGACAGATAAGCTCATCACAATTTAATTTCCAAATACATAAATTTTTCTAGCTTTGAAGGGCTATTCAAAGGGTGCCTTAAGAAAAAACCCACCAGTGTAACTTTAAATATGGCCAGTTCTTGACTAGCGGTGGAAAAGGAAGTCAGGAAAAATGGGAATAAATACCATCAATGAATAATTATTATTTTTGTCTGCATCTTTAACTTCCAGGTCAGAACTTAAAAAGTGTCTTTAGCTGATTTGAGTTTCACCCAGTTATCCTCCCTGGTTTTCCCTTTACTGTAGGGAAATAGTCCAGGGTAGGCAGCCAGAGGGAGGCAAGAGAAGACAGGAGATCCTGAGGCTCATGTTTTGTAAGATACAGTCGCCTGACCAATGGTATTATAGTAATCTGTGTGCCTGTTAAAATGTAGATCCCCCAGCCCCAAATAAACGAGGATATTTGGGGCTGGGGTTTGTAAATATGTTTTTGTTGTTGTTGTTGTTGTTTTGGATGGAACCTTGCTCTGTTGCCCAGGCTGGAGTGCAATGATGTGATCTCCACCCACTGCAACCTTCACCTCCCAGGTTCAAGCTATTCTCCTGCCTCAGCCTCCTGAGTAGCTGGGATTATAGGCGTCCACCACTATGCCTGGCTAATCTTTGTATTTTTAGTAGAGACAAGGTTTCACCATGTTGGCCAGGCTGATCTCACACTCCTGATCTCTGGTGATCCTCCCACCTCGGCCTCCCAAAGTGTTGGAATTATAGGCGTGACCCACCACGTCTGGCTGAAAATATGCATTTTTAATAAGCACCCTTGATACAACCAAAACTTTGAAAACCACTGATGTTAGGCCACATTATAAGCCTATAATAAATGCTACATATATGAATCATTTATTTCTCCCTGTCTCTAGTAGAAATTTATGGTCCAGGAGGAGTAAAGGACAAGGAAACAAATCATCCTAATAATTGTACATCCAGAATACAGGTGAAAACAAAGTACAGTGGTGTCCCAAGGCAGGGGTGATTAGCCTGCTTGAGGACACAGAGGGCTGGTTGTCAGAAAGATCTTCCCCAAGTGGAAGCTTCACCTCATTTTCCAAGTGGGTCAAGTGGGTGAAGTTTAGCATTTAATGGATGGATGGGGAAATGGAACATAAGCAGGAAGAATAACACGAACAAAGCGGAGGCCCATTTGAGGAGCTGCAATGGTTCTTTACGTGGCTAGAAGGCAGGGAGTGAGGTTTGGAGGGATAGCAGAAACATTTCTTCTCAGCTGTGCAAAATTACAAATTATACTTCTCTTCCTTAAAGAAGGAAAGCGATCTCAAGTTTCTGGCATTAAAAAGCATAAACAAATCTCTAGGCTTTACTCCGACTTGATGATTTTTTCCTTTTCCTGATTTTAAAACTCACTTGCATCCCACACCACACTCAAGCAGATACTAAATATAGTCTGCTCCTTGAGCCTGTTCCATCTACTCTGCCGAGTCAGTCTTTTCATTTGTGATTTATGCTCAGATTGTGGTCGAGTTAATTTAGTCAATTAACTTCAGTGAAACCAAAGGTTTATTTTCCATAAAGATTTTCCTTCATATGCTTATAAGGTATTGTTATAATGATTTTAGTTATATGCTTATGGATCAACTATTTTAATTGGGTCCATTTCACTTATCTATTGCCATGTAACAAACAGTCCCAAAATTTAATGGCTTAAAACAACCACCTTTGCATTTGCTCACTCTCTGACATCCAGACTGGGCTTAGCTGGATAAGGTTTCTGCTGATCTTGATGGTGGTCACTAATTGGCTGAATTCAGTGTGGGCTGGCTGGGGGCTGGGCTCAGCTGAGTTGCTGAGATGGCAAAATTTTCCAAGGCCTCTTTATACAGCCCCTCTAGCAAGGTAGTTAGACTTTTTTTTTTTTTTTTTTTGAGATGGAGTTTCGCTCTTGTTGTCCAGGCTGGAGTGCAATGGCACGATCTTGGCTCACTGCAACCTCCACCTCCCAGGTTCAAACGATTCTCCTGTCTCAGCCTCCCAAGTAGCTGGGGTTATAGACGTGTACCACCATGCCCCCACTAATTTTGTATTTTTAGTAGAGACGGGGTTTCTTCATGTTGTCAGGCTGGTCTCGAACTCCCAGCCCCAGGTGATCTGCCCACCTAGGCCTCCCAAAGTGCTGGGATTACAGGCATGAGCCACCGCACCCGGGCAATAGACTTTTTATATGGTACCTCAGAGCATCCAAGAGCACCAAAGCAGAAGCTGCCAGTACTTCTTAAGGCTCAGAACTAGTACAATGTCACTTCTGCTGCATTTGATACATTAAAGCAAGTCATAATCCCAGACCAGATTCATGGGAAGCAGATTACACAAGGATATGAATATCAGGAGGCATTGTTTATTGGGGCCACCAATAAAACATACTGCAACACTTTGCTTCCTAGTTTCTAATGGCTCACAGCCCTCCTACATGCAAAATACTCTCAACTATCTCCCAAGACCCTTGAGTCTTACACCCTATTACAGCAGAGTCTCAGGTTCAAGTTTCAAGATCTTGTCATCTAAACCAAGTACAGGTGTAGATGAGACTCCTCGGGTATATTTCTTTTGGATCTGAAGACAAATTGTTTCGTCCTATATACCAGTGAGCCCAGCATAAAGTAATCACAACAGAGTCTCATCTAAATGAAGGAGAATGGGGGGAATGTAGGACTTGCCAGTCCACAGTCATTCTGAAGTCCAGTCAGACATATATCACCAATTCCCCCTGCTCCAGGGACAGTTATGTTCCTAGGGAGTGGTTCTTCACGGTTCCTTACTCTGCTTTCTGACTCCTCCTTCTTTTTCCATAAGGAATGACCAGTATCTGTAGCTGAATAGCTTTCTCACACAGTTTCCTGCCTTTATAAGGAGATAGTCCAGAGGCCTCTTTTCAAGTTTAGCTGTTTCTTTTTTTTTTTTTTTACTTTAAATTCTGGGATACATGTGCAGAATGTGCAGGTTTGTTACACAGGTATACATGTTCCATGGTGGTTTGCTGCACCTATCAACCCATCATCTAGGTTTTAAGCCCCACATGCATCAGCTATTTGTCCTACTACTCTCCCTCCCCTTGCCCACCCCCACCCCACCATAGGCCCTGGTGTGTGTTGCTCCCCTCCCTGTGTTCATGTGGTCTCATTGTTCAACTCTCACTTATGAGTGAGAACGTGTGGTGTTTGGTTTTCTGTTCCTGTGTTAGTTTGCTGAGAATGATGGCTTCCAGCTTCATCCATGTCCCTGCAAAGGACAATGAACTCATTCTTTTTTATGGCTGCATTCTTTTTATGTCCTGGAAGGTCCTGCATGTGTGGTTTTTAAAGGCTGTTTCTTTTAGTACAATTCTTTGTGTTTCTGCTAGCATAGTTATCCTCAAAACTATGGAGGATTACTGTAAGTCTTATGAAGTTTCATTCCATTAGATAAGAGCTGTACTCACAAATCTCTCTGTAACAGACCTTTCTATACTTAGGGGTGTCAGAGTACCATGAGAAGATGTCCTTTAGATTCTTAGAAACACTTTTATCTAGCACTGAGATTCTAGAAGGTTCTACTGAGAATCTTTCTGGGGTCTTAACAAAGGGTCTTATAGCCACACTTGTGACTTGATTTTGACCCACATGTTCTATTTTACTGGTAGCACCTTAGATTTGATACTTCCCCCAAAGCCATTTGGGAACCTTTTGCAGACTGGAAAAGCTGCAATGAGAGAGAATTTTATTTTCCAACACAGTAAGTCCTGGGTTGGAAAGTTTTCCCGTGTTGACACTTGTATTTTTTTAATCCTCTCTCTATATTTGTGCCTTATCATGCACAGCTAAAAGAAGACAGCACTGTCAACGTTCTGTCTGGAAATAGTCTTAGTCAGATCCCCAAGTTCTTTAGAAACATTTGCTATCTTTCATAGTCAACTTGTTGCCAAACTTTCAACCCCTACATGACACAGATGGTCTTTTCCCCAGACTCTAACAAGTGCTCACTGCCCTTCCAGCCTTCACTAACAGTCTCCTGGAGCCTCCTCCAGCTTCTACTCACCACCCAGGCCAAAAGCCATGGCCACTGGCTTTGTGGTTTTTGTTTTAGTTTTTGTTTTTGTTTTTTTTTTTGAGACAGAGTTTCACTCTGTCACCAGGCGCCAGGCTGGAGTGCAGTGGCGCGATCTTGGCTCACTGCAATCTCCGCCTCCTGGGTTCAAGCAATTCTCCTGCCTCAGCCTCCCGAGTAGCTGGGACTACAGGCTCACGCCACCACGCCCAGCTAACTTTTGTATTTTTAGTAGAGATGGGGTTTTACCATGTTGGCCAGGATGGTCTCCATCTCTTGACCTCATGATCCGCCCGCCTCAGCCCCCCAAAGTGCAGCTTTGTGTTCATATTACAGAAGAAACCCACACCCGGCTAATTTTTGTATTTTCAGTAGAGACGGTGTTTCACCATATTGGCCAGGCTGCTCTTGAACTCCTGAACTCAAGTGATCCACCCACCTCCACCTCTCAAAGTGCTGGGATTACAGGCATGAGCCACTGTGCCTGGCCCAAAAAAACACTTGTATCTTTACAACAACAATCTACTGAGCACCTTCTACATGCCAAGGATTTTACCAGGCACTAAACACATAGAATTTCAATCCTTAAAATGCTATAATACAGGTCACCATTTTATAAGTTTTATTGTCCTTATTTTAGAAACAGGAGTACTTGAAGAGCTCAAAGAAGTTAATTCTCTTGTGTACGTTTCCACCTCCAGGAATTGATTAACCTAGACTTGTTTAATTCCAAGTGACAAATACTATTAACATAGCTGTGGAAAAGCAAAAGCCTTCAGCTGTGAAATTGCTGTATATTAATATCATCCTATGTGACTGGTGGCCAGGCTTATCGGCAGCAACCATTCCACTTAGAGCCTGAAGGCATAAAAAGAACCCTGAAGATGGGAGAATAGTTTAAATCTACTCATTTATCTTTAATGAGTTTATGACTCAATCAAGACTTCAGAAGTTCAAAATTGAAACTGATCCTAATTTTTAAAACCACATAGAAAGGAAATAATCTATAGTATGGTGTTATGATAAATACCAAAGACACAACAAATGAATTAGAAATAGCTTTTGCATTTCAGGGGCTCAGTGTGGAGGCATGGCACAAATGAGGTAAAACAGTATTCATGGTATTCACAAGGAACCATGAAATCATGGAGAATTTAATTCATTAATTTAAACTGAACTGATGTCTTGCCCTCTAAGATTGCTATGTTTCAACTTCTTTTCCTGTACTGGAATAATTCCATGTTTTCATTTTAAAAGGTTGCATTTACATTAAGTCTTACTGCAGAATAAAAATTAACTAATATGAATAGTATCAAAATGACTTATTGCCCAATATATTAAATTATTTAAAAATAAAAAAATATAACATAATGCATTACTAGACTTGGCAGCAACATTGTCAACTATGTGAGTCACTCAGAATCCTGGAGCTTGCGGAGTACCCAAAAGACTGCAAAGCTGGCCAGGTGCAGTGGCTCATGCCTGTAATCCTAGCACTTGAGGAGGCCAAGACAAGAGGATCACTTGATGTGAGGAGTTCGAGACCAGCCTAGTCAACATGGTGAAATCCCGTCTCTACTAAAAATACAAAAAATTAATGGGCATGGTGGTGGGACCTGTAATCCTCCTACTGGGGAGGCTGAGGCAGGAGAATCGCTTGAACCCGAGAGGCAGAGGTTGCAGTGATGGCGCCACTGCACTCCAGCCCGGGCGACAAGAGCAAAACCCTATCTCAGCAACAAAAAAGACTGCAAATCTCTTTGATACCATAAGAGCCTCAAGAGAAGAAACTGGATCTCATGATTCTGTTGACTCGCCCTCCTCATAATTTGGTTCATTGTTGGACACCAAATACAGAAAATATTTGTTCTGAATTGCATTTTGAACTTCTAAATTTTGCAGAGACAAAGAGAAAGGCTGAATCTCAAGTCAGTTAAACTATTTATTAGCTATCTAGGTGGGAAGAATATTGCAGGAAGATATAAGTACAAAACCTGGATGTAGCAAGGATTCAGCTTAGAGCTTTCAGCCTGTTTATAAAATATGCCAAATATCAGATGGCATGCAAAGGGTAATGTGTTAATAGCAGACAGGCAAAACACGGGCTATAATTTCAGGAGGAAAGACTAAACAGAACAGCTCTACAACATACTTTATCTCTTGGAATCTAACTGCTTAGAAAGGCATGAAAATAAATAAGGGAAGTTTATTTTAGGCATCTTCGGCATTGTCCTTCTAAAATCTTTTATTTCATACACTGAGAAATATAAATACTAAAAGCATGGTACCAACCACCAGAATGTTTACTCTGTGAATATAAAAACCCCTAAATTATCCACCCCTCTCTTTAATTGCCTAATATAACACCACCCCAGAGCTGCAAAATTTGAAGGGAAAAAAGAGCCCAGAATTTGGAATCAAAAGAGGTGTATTTAAACAAAGCTCTAGCTACTTAAGCAGCTTCTCAACTCCTCTCATCTGTTGCCCTTACCTATTTGGCTATAAAAATGTTATTATTAAGATATTCTGGGCCAGGCGCAGTGGCTCATGACTGTAATCCCAACACTGGGAGGCTGAGGCGGGCAGATCACTTGAGGTCAGAGTTCGAGACCACTCTGGCTAACATGATGAAACCCCATCTCCTTAGGTGGGCATGGTGGTGTTCGCCTGTAATCCGAGCTACTAGGGAGGCTGAGGCAGGAGAATCACTTGAACCTGGGAGGCAGAGGTTGCAGTGAGCCAAGATCGTGCCACTGCCCTCCAGCCTGGGAGACAGAGTAAGGCTTCATCAAAAAACAAAATAAAATAAAGATACTCTGATGGCTTATCAATAATTGCCCTTTGCTTTTGCCTGCTTTGGAGATCAAGATTTTAAATTCTTTGGAATTTGTCTTTTCTCCTCTACCTCTACAATGATACATCTTCAACCTTGGGTTTTTTGTGTTTTTTTTTTTTTTTTGCCCTTACCTTTTACTTGTCATCCAGGAACAATTCAACACATTACATTGCACATCTGTGATCATTGCAAAGGGAAATACAAAGGGAAATAAGATCTGATTCCTGCCTTCAAGGAACTTATGATTTAATAGAATGGATACAGGTATAATAGGCAGAAGTCCCTTCTTGGATATATGTTTTCCAACTATTTTTCCCATTTTGTAGTTTACATTTTCATTTTCATAACAGTATCTTTGGAAAGGCAAACATTTTTTATTCTGATGTCCCTTTTTTTTTCTTTTTTTCATTTAAAAAAGCTTTACTTTGCAGATTTAGAATTTGAGATTTTTAATAATGGTAAAAAAAATTCAGTCACATCTAATGATTAACAGAATGTAGTGGTATATTATCTAAATAGAAATGGTGCTGAATTCAATAATAAATTGTCTATTAGTGAAAAAAAAATGCACTTTAGGGTACAACATTGTATCACAAATTACAGTAGAGATACTTTGCAAGAATTTAATCAAACTGGTGAATTCTGAATAACTGTTATCTTTTAAATGCAGCACTTAAAAATGTAACAACTTTGCATTCTTTTTCTTAAAAATATTTTATAATTCTTGCTTTTTGTGTCCAGTTTAAGAAACATGTGCCAAGCCAAGGTCACTGAGATTTTCTTCTATGTTTTTCTCAAGAAGTTTTATACTTTACCTCTTATATTTAGGACTATGATTTATCTTGAAGTACCTTTTGAACACTGGTGTGAAATAAGGATTCAGGTTCATTTGTTTTTTGTTGTCGTTATTTGTTTGTTTATATGGATATCCATTTGCTCCAGTAATATTTATTGGTAAGACTATCATTTTACCATCGATTTGCCCTGGCACCTTTGTTAAAAATCAATTGATTGGACATCTGTAGGTCTATTTCTGGACAAATTTTGTTACCTTGGCCTATATCTGTTTACCCTTCTTTATATTGTGATTACCGGAGCCTTATAATGGATCTTGAAATCATATAGTGTAAATCCTCCACTTAGCTTTTTTTTAGCATTGCTTTGGCTATTCTAGGTTCTTTGCATTTTCATATAAATTTGGTAATTTCTTTTAAAAGCCTGCTAGGATTTTGAGATCTTGTTGAATATATACAGCTGAATTATAGAATAAATCTTAACCACGTTGAATCTTCTAATACATAATTACAATATGTCTATTTATTTAGATTTTATTTATACCAGCAATGTTTACTGGTTTTCAGTGAACAGGTCTCACATGTCTTTTGGCAGGCTATCCTTAAATATTTCTTACTTTTGATGTTATTTTAAAAATTTCAATTTCTGATTGCTCAATGCTTCTATATAAAAATACAATTGATTTTGGTATATTGGTCTTATATTCTGCCACCTTGAGAAACATTTATTAGTACTGGTAGCTTTTTGGTAAATTAGGATTTTCTACATAGATTATTGTGTCATCTGCAGAATAAGACAGTTTCATCTCTTCCTTTCTAATCTGGATATTACTTATTTATTTATTTAGCCTTATTATACTGGCTAGAAGTGGTAAGACTATACATCCTTGCCTTGTTCCTGATCTTAGAGAGAAAGCATTTCAGTCTTTCCCCTTAAGTATGATGCTTGCTCTTAAGTTTTCACAGATGCATTTTATTAGGCTGTAAAATTTCCCTTCTAGTTTCTGGAAGTTTCTATCATGTATGGATGTTTATTTTGTTACATTCTGTCAATTTATTTTTTGCATCTATTGAATTGATCATATAGAGGAATGGAGTTCTTAAAACACCAGTGGTCTTCCCTCCTTCCCCTTCCCTTAAGAGTTCTGTCCTTGGCCCTGCTCTCTTGTGCTTTACAAGTAAGAAGACCTATATATTACAATAGCTTCAACTAACAGCTGTGTATAAATGACTTCCAAGCATATATGTTTCATCCCAAATTCTCAGCTGAACTTGAGACCAATATTCTCAGCTTCTAACTGTATTTTGTCTACTGTTATCCTCCATATAGATCTAGAGTGATAAATAAGAGTGACATAAGAATCCAATGGCTATTCTATTCAATCAACTCACATTGAATTCAATGTTCATCAACTTGAATTTATACCATTTTTATGCCATTTAAGATCTTTTAAATCTAAAATCAGAAAAATATTTGAAATCTGAGTTAAAAAGAAAAAACAACGAAAACCACTGGGGTGGGGTGGCTCACGCCTGTAATCCCAGCACTTTAGGAGGCTGAAGCCGGCAGATCACCAGAGGTCAGGAGTTCAAGAGCAGCCTGACCAACATGGTGAAACCCTGTCTCTACTAAAAAGACAAAATTAGCTGGGTGTGGTGGTGTGGGCCTATAATCCCAGCTACTCAGGAGGCTGAGGCAGGGGAATTGCTTGAACCCAGGAGGTGGTGGTTGTGGTAAGCCAAGATCGAGCCATTGCACTTTAGCCTGGGTGACAAGAGTGAAACTCAGTCTCAAAAAGAAAAAAAAAAGTTGTCTCAAGACCTTTTTAGGTTTCTTTTTAGTTTCCTCCCCTCTGGGTAGAATGTAGATAATATGGCTGGGACTAAAACAGCCATTTTAGGTTATGAAGTAACGTTGAGAATGAAAATTGTACATGATGAAGTAGAAGGATGAAAAGCTGGGCCTCTGACCAACACTTTCCAGAGCATAGCCCTTATACCAGCCCTGGACAACATGCCACAATAATTTTACATAGGAGATACATTTCTATCTTAATTCAGTGACTGTTCTTTTGGGGTTTTGTTACTTGCAACTAAGCCTCATATCTATTAGGAAAGTTCAGGACAGCAGTTCTCAAAGTGTGTTGGTATGGTCTGCAGACTTCTGAATTTTTTAGGGAGTTTGTGAAATCAAAACATTTTCAAAATATATTAAGACATGATGTATCTCTTTTACTCTGGCAACACATTCACCAATGTCACAAAAACCATGGTGGGCAAAAGCACCAGCATCTTTGAAACAGGTACTAGTAGTCATTGTATTCTTCATTGCCATGTACCTGTAGATGAGGGTTTGGGGGAGGGGTGGTTTCATTCAATGTCCTTAATAAATCAGTAAAAATTAAATCTTTACTCAAGTCGTTTTTTTTTTTTTTTTTTTTTTTTTTNTTTTTGAGATGGAGCCTCGCTCTGTTGACCAGGCTGGAGTGCAGTAGTACAGTCTCAGCTGACTGCAACCTCCGCCTCCTGGGTTCAACCAATTCTCCTTCCTCAGCCTCCCAAGCAGCTGGGACCACAAGCATGTGCCACCACACCCAGTTGTATTTTTAGTAGACATAGGGTTTCACCATGTTGACCAGGATGGTCTTGATCTCTTGACCTCATAATCCACCACCTTGGCCTCCCAAAGTGCCAGGATTACAGGCGGGAGCCACCACACCCGGTCTTACTCTTAAGTCTTTTAAAGTTTCTGTATGAAGAAACGAGAAGTGCACATTAAGTACTTCTGAGGATACCAAAATATGATGGCTGTCTTGAGGAAAATAACTTGTGAGGTTGTTTCGAGTTGTGAGAGAAGTGAGGCAATTCAGATGTGGAAATATTTGACAGACATTTCCTCAAACATGAACAAAATAAACTGTCATTTCAAGAAAAACTAACAGTATTTGTTGCCAATGATAAATTTTAAGCTTTCAAGTGAAAATTATTTTGGAAAACATGTATCTGCCATCTGAACTTGATGGCCTCTCAGTATTTAAGAGGCTTTTTAAATGAGATCGCTGGTCATATTAAACATGATTTTTAAACATTTTATATGGCAAATTATTAACATTTGGAAGATCTGCAAACTCAGTGAATCAATAGTTTCCATGAGCCAAATACATGATTTTACAAAATTATTCATGGGAAAAAGTTTCACTCAAAGTGCAAGGCAGACCAATGGTTTCTAATGAAATTCAACAAAAAATCTCATTTGTATGTCTTCAAATTCTACATTGCAAATAACCTTTTAGATACCACCCCTTGTTCAGTTTTGTTATAGTGTCCAAGAATAAATCCACAGCCTAGGCTATTAAAATATTCCTCCCTTTTACAACTGCATACCTGCATCAGGAGGAATTTCTTCACTTACTTCAAACAAAACATGTCAAACAGACTGAATGCAGAAACAAGTATGAGAATCCAGCTGTCTTCTATTAAGCCAGACACTGAAAAGATTTGCAAAATTTCTATTAACAATGCTGCTCTTCTCACTAAATTATTTTTGAAAAATAATTCTCATAAAATGTTGTTAGCATGAAACTGGTTTATTTTAAAACAGATTAGTAAATATATTTTTAAAATTTGTCAGTTTTCATTTCTGATATAGTCAACATAAACCTTCATAAACAAAAGCACTTTAAGAAAAAAACAGAACTACTATCTGATCCAGCAATCCCACTAATGGGTATATAACCAAAGGGAAAGAAATCATTATATAAAAAAGATACCTATACTTATATGCCTATTGCAGCACTATTCACAATGGCAAAGACAGGGAATTGACTTAGGTGTCAATCCATTGAAGCTGGATAAAGAAAATGTAGTTGGTGGCTAGGGGTGTGTGTGTGTGTGTGTGTGTGTGTGTGTGTGTGTGTGTGTGTGTGTGACATCATTTATATATAATATATTTGAGATACTTTTCGGCCATAAAAGATAATAAAATCATGCCTTTGGAGCAACATGGATGGAGCTGGAGGCCATTATCTTAAGTGAAACATCTCAGAAACAGAAAGTCAAAAACCATATGCCCTCACTTGTAAGTGGAAGCTAAATAAGGTGTACATATGGACATAGAGTGTGGAATGATGGACACTGGAGACTCAGAAGGGTGGGATGGTGGGAGGCAGGCATGCAAGGGATAGAAATTACTTAATGAGTACAATGTAGACTAATCAAACAATGGTTACACTAAAAGCCTGGACTTCACCACTACACAATATATTCATGTAACAAAACTGCACTTGTACCCCTTAAATTTATACAAACTTTTTTAAAAGCAAGAAAAATAAAACACCCTCTGGGGACATCAATATTTTTCCAGTGCGTTAAGTTCTTAAGTGTTAAGTTCTTAAATGTTAAAATCTTGAGGCCAAAATGTTTAAAATGATTATGACATTGAAAGAATTTGAAATATAACCGCAAAACTGTTCTGTTTATGAAATATAAGAACAGAAGTATTAAGCCCAGAGTTAGGTAAACAATGTCATGTTAAGAAGAGTAGGGCAGACAGATTCTAAAAACTGTAGATCAATATACTTAGTATTAATCCTCAGGGCAAAAGTTTAGACAACAGATTCAGCAGAAAGTGAAGTAACCATTAGCTCCCAACAGAAGTTTATTTACTAAGTCATGTCAAACTAAGGAGTATTTGTTTCTTTGATAATTGGTAGACAGGGAATGTATATACATATTGTATTTCCCATTAAGCATTTGATTATGTTACAAAACTATCATTAAAGATAGAGAACTATCATTGAAGATTTACCAAATCTGCCTGAAGTAAAATGTGATAAACCGCAGAAACAGTGCAGAATGACAATGGAAGTCATATAGAATTAATTCTTGAACACAGGTTTGAACTGCATATGTCCATTTTTTGATAAACATATTGAAAACTTTTTTGAAGATTTGCAACAATTTTGAAAAGTTGCAGATGCACCATGTAGCTTAGAAATATTGAAAAACTAAAAAGTATGTCATGAATGCATAAAACATATGTAGATACTAGTCTATTTTATCATTCACTACCATAAAATATATACAAATCTATAATAAAAACTTAAAATTGGCCAGGCGCAGTGGCTCACACCTGTAATCCCAGCACTTTGGAAGGCCAAGACAGGCAGATCACCTGAGGTCAGGAGTTCAAGACCAGCCTGGCCAACATGGTGAAACCCTGTCACTACTAAAAATACAAAAATTAGCTGGGCATGGTGATGCATGCCTGTAATCCCAACTGCTTGGGAGGCTGAAGCATAAGAATCACTTGAACCTGTGAGGCAGAGGTTGCAATGAACCAAGATTATAACACTGCACTAAGATTATGCCACTGCACTCCAGCTTGAGCGACACAAGACTCAATCTCAAAAAAAAAAAAAAAAAGTTAAATTTATCAAAACTTACACATACACAGACTATATATTGGAGCCATTTGCAGTTGAGACAGACATAAAGATGCATTACTAAATTACAACTGCATAAGATAAACCATAGGACATACTGTACTACTACCATAATTTCAGAGCTACCTCCTGTTGCTATTGCTGTGAGCTCAAGTGCTATGAGTATCCGTTTAAAATGTACACATGGACATTTAAAATGCCATGTGATGTTTATCATATCCACATGAGCAGTTCATCTCTCCAGTAAATTGTGTATCATTGCAATAAGTGATCTCTCATGGTTCTCAGTTATTTTTCATCATGTTTAGTACAATCATAAACCTTGCAAGAATATCATGGGACCCATATAAAGTCCCACTAGTGATGCTGGAAGTGCTCCCAAGAAGCAAAGTCATGACATTACAAGAAAAAGTTAAATTGCTTGATGTGTACTGGTCTGTGGTTGTAGTTGCCTATTCTTCAAGATAAATGAATCCAGCATAAGTACCACTGTTAAAAAAAAAAATAAGAAGAAAATTTAGGAAGCCTTTACTGTACCTATACCAGCTAACCTTGCACTTTTTGTGATATACCTTTTTATCTCACACTGAAAACGCAGCTTTTATGTGGGTGCCATATTGCCATAAGAAAGATGTACCTAGAGGCTGTAATATGATTTGAGAAAAGGCAAAGTCATCTTATGACAACTTAAAGCAAAAGAAGGTGAAGTATCTAAATCCAGAGAATTTATGCCAGCAAAGGATGGCTTGATAATATTAGAAAGAAGTTTGGCTTTAAAAATGTTAAGATAACAGAAGCAGCAGCTCCCGTCTACCAAGAGGCAGCAGATGAGTTTGCAGATGCCATTAAGAAAATCGTTGAGGAGAGAGGATTATCTACCGGAACAGATTCTTAAGGCAGACAAAAGTGCCCTATTCTGGGGGTTGGGGGGAAGCCACAAAGAACATTTATTAGTAAAGAAGAGAAGTGAGCATCAGGATTTAAGGCAGAAAGGGACAGGCTAATGCTACTGGGTTTTTTTGCAAATGCTACTGGGTTTATGGTCAAGACTGCACTTATCTATAAAGTTGTTAATGCCCAAGTTTTGAAGGGAAAAGATAAACACCAGCTGCCAGTCTTCTAGCAGTATCACAAGAAGGCTTGGACAAGAACCCTTTTTCTGGATTGGCTTCATCCATGTTCTGTCTTTGAAGTCAGAAAGTACCCTGCCAGTAAGAGACTGCCTTTTAAAGTTCTTTTGATACTGGACAGTGCCCCTGGCCACCCACCCAGAACCACGTGAGTTCAACACTAAAGGCATTGGCATGATCTATTTGCCCCCAAACAGAATGTCTCTAATTTAGCTTCTAGATCAGGGAGTCATAGGACCTTGATGGCTCATTACACACAGTACGCTATGGAAAGAACCATCAGTGCTACACAAGAGAGCTTTAACAAAGAGAACATCATCGAAGTCTGGAAGGATTCCACCACTGATGATGCCATTGTTGCTGCAGAAGCCATGAAAGCCGTCAAGTCCAAAACAACAAATTCCTGATGAGGAAAACAATCCAGATAGTGTGTGTGAATTCACAGAATCAAGAAAATCAAGAAAGAGGTTGTAAATATGTAAAAAAAAAAAAAAAAAAAAAAAAAAAAAAAAAAAAAAATGTGGAGGGTAAAAGCTTCAAGATCTGAATCCTGGAGTGAATCTAAAGCTGAGCTATTCAAAGCTTAGCTTTTAGAGATAAATGCCTCCAAATCAGTGCCAGACAATGAGGAAGACATTTGGAAGCAGTGCCAGAAAACAAATCGACATTAGAAAACCTGGTAGAAGTGTTGTGATTATTCAAGACTGATTTTACAACATAGATTCTTCTACCATACAAGCTCTGAAACTAAAGCAAATGGTGGAAGAAGGATTTTACACACACACACACACACACACACACATACACACACACACACACAATTTTTAGAGAAATGTAAAAAGGCAAAACATCAAAAGTTACAGTGCATTTTCCTGGTTATACCTAGTGTGCCTGCCTTTCCTGCTTCCCCTTCCACCTCTGCTACCAATAAGCAAGACCAATCCTTCCTCTTCCTCCTCCACCTCAGCCTACTCAACATGAAGACAAGGAGGATGAAGATTTTTATGATGATCCATTTCCACTTAGTGAATAATAAATGCATTTTCTCTTCCTGATGATTTTCGTAACATTTTCTTTCTTCTAGGTTGCTTTAGTATAAGAATACAATATACGATACGTATAACATACAAAATATGTGTTAATCTACTGTTTATGTTATCAGACAGGCTTCCAGTCAACGGTAGGCTATCAGTAAAGTTTGGGGAAGAGTCAAAAGTTGTATTCAGATTTTCAATTGTACAGGGGGTTGGTGTCCCTAATCCCTGCATTGTTCGGGAGTCAACTAAAAATGACTTGCTGATGGAGTATCCACAGACTACTGAATTCTAAGTTTGCTTCCCCCATGCTTCTGTGCCATTTCCATCTACTGCTGTCAGTAAACATGCAAGGAGTAAGTATTAATATTTAAGTGTTACTCTTTAGACTTAATCCAGACATTACTAACATGAAACAAAAAGAAAACATTTTACAATGCATGTCAAAGTGGAACATATTTCAAGTATCTGAGATTTTCTTAACACCAACTTTCTAGCACCTAGCCTCGTACTTTCTCTTCACAGAATATCTGTACTGTTTGTGCCTTCACTTCTTTCAGGTCTTCACTGATCATCTTCACACTTATGACCACTGGTACTTTCTATCCTCTTTATCTTGTTTCATTTATCTGTATAGAACTTATCACCGTCTGACATAAATAATATTTAAGTGTGTATCTGTGGGCCGGGCGCAGTGGCTCACACCTGTAATCCCAGCACTTTGGGAGGCCGAAATGGATGGACCACTTGAGGTCAGGAGTTTTGAGACAGGCCTGGCCAACATGGTGAAACCCTGTCTCTACTAAAAAGACAAAAAAATTAGACCGGCATGGCGGCATGCACCTATAATCCCATCTACTCAGGAGGCTAAGGCAGGAGAATCACTTGAACCCAGGAAGTGGAGGCTGCAGTGAGCCAAGATCATGCCACTACACTCCAGCCTGGGTGAGAGCAAGACTCCATCTCAAAAAAAAAAAAAAAATGTATATTTGCTTTTCTGTGTTCTCTTCCCCATCACTATCCCACCAAATAAAAAGCTTCATGAGGGTACAGATGTTCTGGTTGTTCACTCAGTGCCTTGAATGGTTCCTAGCACATAGTACACAATAAAGAACACAGGATTTCTAAAATAAATCTTGAGATTATAAGTACAATACTCTTATAGATAAGAAAATGACTCTATGAATCTGGAGGTAAAAAGGAACCTAGGCAAAGAACAGACATTATAAAGTCTATGCAACTGATGTCCCCACTGCCTAGCAGTTAAGAAAGCAGGCTTCATACTTGAAGGATTCCAGTCCACTTATTCATAGTGCTATCATTGGCAAACTAACCTCTTCATGCCTCAATTTAGCTACTAGAAAATAGAGATGATAATGATAATGGCCCCAACTTAATGTTGTCATTAAGGTGATTAAATGCAATAATGCATGTAATTACTAGTCAATAAAGCAATAAATGTTTAATAAAAGGGAGCTATTACTACTACTACTACTACTATCATCATCATCACCATCATCATGATCATCATCATCATCTCAGTCAGGATCCAAAGCCAATTTCATCATCATCATCATCATCATCATCTCGGTCAGGATCCAAAGCCAATTTCATCATCATCATCATCATCTCAGTCAGGATCCAAAGATAATTTTTTAGTATTTCCCAAATAATTTATGGTAAAATAGGCTACCTAGTCTCTAAGTCCAGACAACTGAGAAAAAAAGCAGATTAGAGAGATAAAACAGTTGCCAGAAAAGCAGAAAAAAACAATGGAAAACTATAAAATCTAGATTCTTAAGGTACTCATTACCACACAATAATGATGTACATAAAGATAATGCTTAGCCACTAAGTAAAAGATTATATTATATTTAATATACTGTCTTAAGATGGTGAGAAATATGATTCTGAAATTAGAAAGATTTACTTTGAAATGGCTCATACAAACTTTTGGTATAAAAGATAAACTTCCATTACCTTCAAAATTTATGTTCTAGAGAAAAGAATAAAGTAAATGAGGCATTATTACACAAACAGCTTGGATATCTCTGCTGTAAATACCCATCAGTGTGACTTATGCTACTCTATCTAAAGATTTTCTGTGGGATCACTCATCACTTATACTCTGTAATGTTGTATCTCAAGTGCAGATTCTAGGGAGGTGGTAAATTGTTGTCACTGTCTCAGTGACATTGCTGCCATCTTGTAATAAATCTGTATTCATTAATCCTGTTTGCTATAGTAACAGAACATACCAAGGCCCTCTGAGATTAGTAAGAAATCAAATTTCAAAATCAAAACCACATTCCAAATTTCTTAAAAGAACTTTTTTGTTCAATTCCTTTGTAAAAACATTGGTCACCATTTAACATACATGGCAACAAAATGCACCCAATTTACATGCATCAACAAGTTCATAAATCATAATACATGGACAACATAAATTTCAAACAAACAGTACTAAAGTAGCTCATGTTGCATTTAACTATAGTTCATGTGCTCCTAATAGAGAAGTAGCTAATATGAGAAACAAACAGTTCCAGTTTAAACCTGAATTAAAGTTCTTTGTGGCAAATAACATGAAGCAATAATCATATGAAGTCATTATCTTAAAAAGAACCATTCTTCAGAAAGCACTCCGTGCAATGCACGTGCTAGTGTAGACTATGATCTTAAAAAACATATACCCTTCAGTTAAAGACCAATGGTCTCCATTTTTTGAAATTTAATTACCTGATTCAAATTTTTATTATGCCCATAAACTAAAATCATCTTTCAATGTGAAGGCTATATATTTTGACACCTTAAGTAATTCTGCAGATGTTCCATTAAACCAATAATTCCCTAGGACTGGATTATTTTCAAGAGCAAAAAGAAAAAACAATCATCAAAAGCCCTTTCTAAACTCACAGGCAAGGTTTCTAATATGGGATTTAATTAATAAGAAGTAAAGCACCACATACATTTTTGGAAAACAGAATGGACTGCCATCAATATACAAGTTAGGGACAAAAGAAAGCACCTACAGTTTACCTCCCCACTGCCCAAAATATAGGTACTCTAATCCTATGAATCTGAAATTTTACAAAGGATTTTTTGTCTGGTTATCTGTGTGTGACATTATATGGAAGATACAAAACAAAACTCTATTTAAGATCGCAAGTTCTAGAAATATGATTTGATTCAATAAGAATGTTATATTTGTGCATGTCGTATACTTATATTTCGATTATATGCTATGTTTTTATGCTTTCTCCCCTCAAAGGCTATGATTAAAGGATAGCACTTATTCATTCTGAAGTGCACGAGAAAATTTATGACAAATTGCCTCATGAAAAAAAAAACCTCCTCTTAAGAGTTCAAAGTAATTATGTATAAAAACCTCAAAATAAAATTGCTGTAAATCCTCTGCATCTATTTAGCAACACAAATAACTTAAATAGCCAAAACATTATTTTAAGTTTCTCTCCTCCATGATGTATTTACACTGTTACAAGTAAGAATAATTTTTTAGCATGTGTAACAGACCTCATGCGAAAAAGTTTAAGGGTTCCGAAAACTAAAATTTATAATTCTTACATGGTTATTTAAGTCAGATATACAAAACTAGAAATAAGTAACTTCAATCTAAAATATTCTTTAAATACCACAAAAGAAGAAAAAAGAAAAACAGGGAGGAAGGATTTCTCTTCATCTAATTTTTGAGTAGACTAGCAAAAAAGCAAAATATTAAATATCTAATTTTCACTTCAAAAGAAATTATTCATAAATAAAATTCACTAAGTAAGCTACAATGAGATTAGGAGTATGAGTATGGAATATTCAGATTCATTCCATTCAGATGAGATGATGTCATATTTGGGGGAAAAAAAAGAAGCCTTCCCAAATAATATAATTTGTTATCTCATTAACCTTCCAAACATCATTTCAACTTCACCATTTATAACATAAACCTTCTTGACAGTTCCTATTTTCGACATTTTGTTTTAAAAAAGGCCTTTAGCCTTTTAATTTTCAAGCATCATATTGAATCCCTTAGTTCAATTTAATTCCACAATCCCCATTTCAAAGACTGTAAAATAATCATTTTCTTCCCCTCAAAAGTCAGAACCCACCATGTAATTATTCAAAACTGGGAAACTAAAAGTTAAAAAAAAATCAATTAAAAATAGTACGCTTGTTAGTATATACGGTTATATGCAGCAGGGAGACCACATAATTGCTCTTTCTTCTTAACCTCTGGCTCTTAAAATAGTAAAGTCAGAAAATTAAAATAAGTGCTATATACTTAAAATACTTAAAATCTGTATCCATATCCATTTTCAATAGATGTGAGAGTCAAGAAAATGACTGAAATTATATGATTATAAATGTTTACTGCATAACAGTACAAAATTGATGTTGCCAAAAAGAGGGTAAAAAAAATCTTTAACTGATATTAAACATCTTAAGTAATTTGGAAAAATCTCAAGATTGAAATGTAACTACCAGGGAACAACAACCAAAAATGCTTTCATGCATGTACGCATGTTAAGTAACAAATAAGCAAACCCCAAGTCAATACAGTACATCAATGACCGATACTTAAATAACATTATGAATATAAAAAGAAAAGATAAAATGTTGACTGCTATCGATGAAAAAG
Source organism: Cebus imitator (assembly GCF_001604975.1). Taxonomy (NCBI): domain Eukaryota; kingdom Metazoa; phylum Chordata; class Mammalia; order Primates; family Cebidae; genus Cebus; species Cebus imitator. The sequence goes on from NW_016107383.1 coordinate 10,284,146, forward strand.
CATTTCAACAATTTACACAAAATGATACTGGTTTTTTTTTAAAAAGATGTCCTAAGAAGACCAAGCCACAATAAGTTAGTGTTTTCCATAATACATGCTAAATTATTTGATCCCATATCTATACTGTTACTGTCTTAATTCCTAAATGTTGTGACAGCATATTTAATAACTGAGGTACATTAGTTTACATCTTTTTATCAGTATTCTAAGAGGATTAACTTTTCGTTTCCAGTTTTTCATCTTCTTCACCTCCTCCAAAGAAAATCAAAGGAAACATTCCTAGAATGCAGCCAATAGTCACCCCAACAGCTTTGCCCTAAGGAAACAAAAGAGAACATTTTTGAAAAGTTACTTTATCTCTGATAACAAGAAGGCAGTAAAAAAATCTCACCAGCTATTCTCAATATATTTGGATTTGCTACCATTCATATATATTCCTTTTCAATATTTATCCCTGTATATATGTAGATATAATTATATCTAATTATATTAGACATAATCATTATGTAAACATAGCTTTGTTTTCTTCCTCAATCCGTAACCCCTGCACAGACCACACATTTTCTTATAAATTCTTTTCCAAATTGCTGCATAAACTTAAAGGCTTCTAAATTCCACTGAATTGACAGGTCTATATTCTACTCTTTATAGTAATAGCCACTGTTACTTCTTCAACATTGTAAGAGAAATAACAATGAGCATTTCCATGTATAGTTCTTCCCCAGTGATTTATGTAAAAATCAAATAAAATTAATATTTGTGCATCTTCATGAAGTATTGTCACGCTGTCCATCCTTGACAAAGCGGCACATACTTACATACCAATTTCAGTATATATAAATGTATACATAAATACCAATTTTCCTGCAACCTATCCTACATTATAAAAATTTTGTTTTATTTTTATTATTTTTAGAGACAAGGTCTCCCTCTCTCACCTAAGCTGGAGTGCTGTGGCATGATCATAGCCCACTGCAGCCTTGAACTCGGGCTCAAGTGATCTTCCTCACTCAGTCTCCCCAGTAACTAGAACTACAGACACATTCCACTATGCCTAGTTAATTTTTTTTACTTTTATTTATTTATTTATTTTGATAGAGCTGGTCCTCACTATGTTGTCCAAGCTGATCTTGAACTCCTGGCTTCAAGAGATCCTCCCACTTTGGCCTCCCAAATGGGATTACAGGCTGCAGGAGCTACCACACCCAGATCATAAAAATTTAAAATTTTTATTTTTATAAATGGTTTTCAAAAGTTGCATTCCTATGATGACTATCAAGTTTAAACACTTTTCAACTAAGTTTCATTTCCTCATACAAATATTTATTGAGAAGCTACAATGTGTCAAACTCTGTACTGGGTGTACCACAGAGATGAACTAGTCTTATGCAGTCTGTCTCTCTCCTTCAGGAACTTCTAGTTAGGTACACAGAGAAAGACAAAGTAAGTTCTATCAAACATTACAGATACTATGATAGCTACATAAACTTAACCATGAATGAAATGTTTTCTCTTATACATTGTCTATTTAGCTATCATATCTTACAGTTTTTCTAACAAATTTTAATAGTAGACTAATGTTTTGACAATAGCTTGCATAAAAATTTTTCAACTCTGTTATTTTGATGGTTTTGGTGGTGGTAGTGGTATCAGTAGTATAACCAATGCTTGATATTAATAATCAAAGCTGTTATTTTCATTATGCCAAAACTTTAAAAGGTATCACTCATGCAGAGTTTTAACAAGCAGAAATTTTCTTCATTCCACATGCTGATAAAGTTAATCCCAGCTTCTTGTTTTTTGACTTTAACATATATTTACTCATTTGAATATATGCAGAGAGGAATCATTATATTCTATTTTAGACTCCTGACTTTCTCATATACATAAAATAACCATTGCTAATAGGGCCCACTTTCATTTCTCACCCATTGTATTAGAATTCCTGTTTACTATAGTTCACAGCAACCAAGGTTTTCCTTACCCCTCACTTTAGGAATACCAGTCAGCAATTTCTGACACAATTATCTCAAGAGATATAACATCAATAGGGTGGAGAGGAAGGAAAAAAGTGATATACTTTTCTTACTCCCTGATCCGGGACCTGAAACAAATCTTTCCAGTGTAAAAAACAGTTATTTAAACACTGTAACTATGTCTTATGATACTCTAGGCCCCATAGTTAACAACACTGGGGCTGATCGTAGAACTTGAGTCCATCTGTAATACTGTTTTATAAGAAAATATTTTTTGGCTTTCCAACAACCAAATTACAAGTGAGGTTTTAAAATACACCTATGTCAATTGGAACCTGCATGTATACTTCTATATACTCTACTATGGGTAAATTTCCGAGTTAGCTTATGTTATGAGTAGATGGTTGATCACTAGCTTCAAATAGTTTAGGCTGTATAGAATCAAAATGCTATGTTACAGGGTAAAAGATTTGATTCTAATATAAAACAAGCAAAGTCAACAACTAAGGAACAGAATCATTGTTGCCATATACTGATGAGGGGTTTATCATAAAACACAGGCGCGCGCATGCACATACACACACACACACACAAACACACATGCACACACTCAATATATTAATGTTAGTTTAGTAATTTAGATGTTTCTGCCATAGGGAGGAGAAAGTGAACCTACTTTTAATATAGAAAGAAACCAATTATTATGCCCCAGGAAAATAAACTTCTCCTAATCCCAACTTTAATGCTAAAATTTTAAGACAAATTGTTAGAACATTAGAGTATCATTATTCCCTCAAAACTCCAGCTGGTATCAGGGGCTAGTCTCACTTTACTCACAAACTACAAGATATGGTCACATGTAAACTAAAAGAAAAAGCCCAAAATTAACATTCTACTTTCTTAAGAGACTTTTCAACCTTTATAAAGCAAAATACAACAAGCAAATAGGTCCTCATTTAGTTTCTCCACACTCTTCCTACATTTTGACTGAAAACTAAACACTTCCCTGGTGTAGTTGTGATCCTTTTACTACTCATATTTTAAAGGGTAGTAATTATTGCAGATTTAAAGTGATTAGCAATGAATTTAATTCTATATTACCTATTTGCATGTTTTTATACTCTGTATGAATATTTTGCGTGTAAAAATTGTTTACTTCCAAAACATTTAATATTTTCATTAAAATAAATTCCATCTAACTTAAATACATTAATTTTATATTTTATTCTTCTTCACCTCCCATTAATGTTTCAATCCATTGCCATTTGATTTTTCTTACATCAGTCCACAGAAATTGCTCAGAAGCGACTATCAATGAGCAACCACATACCAAATCCAAAAACAAACAAACAAAAATTATCAGAAATCTTACTTGATTTCTTTACATCAAGAGGAATTGATTACTATTCATTGCTTCTTAAAACTTCTTCCTTAAAAGCTCCCATAAGATCATGAGCTCTTAGGTATTTTCTAGGGTTCTTTAATTCTGCACATTCTCTCTGGAAAAACAGTTCTCAAACTTTAATGTACAGCAGAATTAACACACAAATCGCTGGGTTCTGTCTCCGGAATTTTTCATGCAGACAGATTTTAAGGTGGCCCCCATACCTTCCTTCCTTCTGGTATTTGAGTCTTTGCATAATCTCCTCCCCTTGAGCATGGGTAGGATGCACTTTCTTTGAATAATAGGAAAGGTGATGGGATGCTACTCCTGTGATTATATTACATTACATAGGGCTCCATCTTGCCATCTTCCTAGCAGACTCATTCTCTTTCTGCCTTGCTGGCTCTGAAGATGCAGGCTGCCATGTTGTGAGAGGGTCTACAGAAAGGACCACATGACAAGGAACTGCAGGTGACCAATAGATCGGGGTGTCCAATCTTTTGGCTTCCCTGGGTCACACTGGAAAAGAAGAATTTTCTTGGGCCACACATAAAATACATTAACACTAACGATAGCTGAAAAGCTAAAAAAAAAAAAAAAACAGAAAAATCTCATAATGTTTTTAAAAAGTTTACCAATTTGTGGTAAACTTTTGGGTTACCAAAAGTGGGTTGCACAAGCTTCCTCTAGATGGAGGGAGGCCTCTAGGAGATGAGAGTGCAACAGTAAGCCAGAAGTTGGGTCCCTCACAGCCACAAGGGAATTAACTTTGCCAAAAACCTGGGTAAGCCTGGCAGTGGATCCATCACCACTTGAGCTTCTAGACAGGAACCAGGTCCTAGCTGGACATGATTACACCCTTCCAGAGGACCCTTCTAAGCTATTCCTAATCTGACCCACAGAAAACGAAAGATAACAAATATATGTTGTTTGAAGCTGCTGAACTTACGATAATTTTTACATAACAATAGACAGGTCTAAGATGAAGACTGAGTGTTTGCATTTCTAAGAAGTTAAGGTAGTGCTGATCCTGCTGATGCTGGCACCATATTTTGAGAGCCACTCTCCTATAAAATCTCATCTTCTTCCATGGTTTTAACTATCACCTCCCTTTTCAGTGAGGCCTACAGTGACTCTCCTATTGAATATTGCAGTCTGCTTCCATCCTAGCACTCCTAGCCTCTTTTACCTCCCTCTGCTTTCTCTTTTTATTCCCATAACACATACAAACTTCCAATATGCTAAATATTTTTATTTATCATATTGTTTATTGTCTGTCTCCCCACTGCTTGAATGTAAGATCTACCAGAAATAAGATCTTATTTTGTTAACCAATATATTCAAAACTTCTACATATCTACCTGGCACATAATATGTAAACAATAAGAATTTGTTGAATGAATGAGTGACAATATCCATTATCACTAACTCGGACCTATCTAAACGCTTGACTTTAATCCAAATGCCTACTAAGTTGTCACCACTCAAATGTCCTACTAGTATCTCAAATTCAATGTGTCGAAAATAGAACTCATTACCTTCCCTTACAAGCTTATTCCTCCTCCTTTTTTTCTTGATTTTATTGATGGGATCATGATCCATCCAGTTTCCCTCTTATTTAAAACTCCCCTGGCTCTCCATCACTTAGGTAAGAAGCTCAAGCTCCTTAGCATTCATAAACAATGACTTTCCTGAATGATCCATGCTTACTTCTCCAATGTTGTTTGCTGCTGCTGGTACCTACAGCTACTACATATTATATTCCTGAAATACGTTCTTGTATTTACCTAAATATACCCTTTTTTATCATGCTTTTCTACTTGCTAGTCAGTATACTTGGAATTCCTCTTATTCATCTAGTAAATGTCTCATCAATAATTCAAAAATCAGCTTAGATCTAATAATCACCAAGAAATCTCCCCACCAAAAGAAGTTTCTCCCCACAGTGTTAATTCCCTCGCCTCTATCATTGTTATAACTTACACATAATTCTATTACTGCATGTCATACTAAATTATAATTTGTTTACATGTTTAGTTTTCCACCTAAACAAGTTCTTCAAGGACCATAATTTTTCATTTTCTTTATTAATCATTTTATGTTCTTTAGTCCCCAACCTTTAAGAGATACTCCTCAATACTAAGTGAATTGCATAAATATTTTTTAAAAATTAAGCATACCTACAAAAAATAAGTAGTTAATAACATAAATTACTGTTCTTCTGAAAACTGCCAAGGCCTGGACAATTTTTGTTAAAAACTCCATTCAAACCAATTTTAGTCTCAAAATTCTCAAGGGCCTGAACTATAATATATCTTGCTCTGGCTACCCAATGCATTATCATAAACCATGTAAATTACTTACCAAATGTGTACTAAGACGTGTTTGCCACATGTCAACTTGCTTTGGTGTGAGATCAGGAATTGACAGGCCTAACCTAGAAGCCAATGCTTCAACATAGCCTGCAAGTCTTTGAAGAAACAAGACAATATGGTATATGAGTTATGTTTCAATTAAGCCT
>NW_016107383.1:10290088-10325321 GCF_001604975.1 Cebus imitator
AGAATATAAGTTTTTAAAAAGACATGCAAATATCCTCATATAGTAAAAAACTAATTACTACAAGGAGAAACAAGATAATTTTACATTTGTGCTTGGTACGCTAGAAATGACATAAATAGTCTTTACAACTTTCCATTTTTATTGTTATGTAAATATATTGTTTAAAAAATATTTTTATTAATATTTAATACAAAGGAAAATTAATTGGCTTAGAGCAATTATTCTCTAGTATTATTTTTAAAAACAATTCAAGGTATATAACAATTTTATACAGATAATTAGAATTTCTGCAATTATTTCAAACGCAAAGCAAAGCACTTTAACATATGATACAAACTAGTAACTTATCAGACAGCAAAAGTTTCCAAAATTCCTCAGATTGGTAAACTAATAAAAATACCCTAGAACTTTCAGGCCATTCTCAAGTATTTTATCAATTCTAAGTTGCCATCATTTATTGGATACACTCTTACTTTATGAACTGTAAGAAAGAAAAAAATTTCCAATTAAACTATGCACACTACCAACAATAAGGTGGATCTTGATATCAAACATGTTAAGAATATGCTTCTGAGAATGCATAAAATGTGACATTTGTTATTTAATGATACCCCCCAAAAAGAGAAGAGAAACAGTTTTTAAATACAAAGACTCCCAGAAAAATCTTCATCTCTAAACAAAAATAATTGTTTTATGATGCAATATACAACTAAATGGCTTTAAAATTCTTAGATCATTTGGTTCTATTAAATATATCAGAAAGCTATACAATGACTATAATATTCTCATTATTTACTTTAATGTTGAAAACTGGGAAATAGAATGTTTAAGAGGTGATGTCATGATATATTTATGCCAGGAATTCCAAGAATATAAAATTCTTGCCATGGTCCTAAAGCAAAGAAACTTCGTTTTTAACTGTGGCTTTGCCCTCAAACTCCAGTGCAGAAGTCTAACATAAAAGGTTACGGTTAGATCACTTATAAAGCTGCTTTGCCTAGATTATAGGGCTAAGTAAACTTCTACTAAGAAAAAAATTGAACTCTAAAATTCTAACACTCAATTGAGCCAGGGAAAGAAGAAACAAAGTCAAAGAGCAAGAAAGAGCATATTTATCATAATAATGTCCACTTAGTCTAATTTATACTCCCCCAGCCTTCAACAAGCTCAGGAAGCAGCTCAGGCCATCTGCCACTTGGAACAAGAACGTAAAGAGAGAGGCCGGGCACAGTGGCTCACGCCTGTAATCCCAGCACTTTGGGAGGCCGAGGCGGGTGGATCACGAGGTCAAGAGATCGAGACCATCCTGGTCAACATGGTGAAACCCCGTCTCTACTAAAAATACAAAAAATTAGCTGGGCATGGTGGCGCATGCCTGTAATCCCAGCTACTCAGGAGGCTGAGGCAGGAGAATTGCCTGAACCCAGGAGGCGGAGGTTGCGGTGAGCCGAGATCGCGCCATTGCACTCCAGCCTGGGTAACAAGAGCGAAACTCCGACTCAAAAAAAAAAAAGAATGTAAAGAGAGAAAGCTGGCCTTTTCTAAGTAGATGTCCTCATTTTGTTTCATTAGTCCTGCCACATTAAGTAAAAAGAGCAAAAAACAGCCAAGCCCATATATACTTTGGCCATTATTACTTCCTTTGAAAAATCCCCTTTTGGAAAATAAGCCTAGTTGCTATCCTCAAATTTAAGCCATATCCCTTCTCTTTGGTTGTGTAGGAGTAGGGTGAGGTGGAATAATGAGAGAAGTTCTTGCTTTTAATCCTGTCTTACCCTTGGAGATCTTTAAAAAATACATATAAATACTTCAGTAAACACAAGTTCCATTTTGCTTATATTACAGTAGATTTAGAATAAACTTTTACATACATCAGAATCACTCATGAAAATTACCAAACACAAATGCTAGGGCTCCCTCTCCAGAGATACTAATAATGTATAACTGGGATATCACCCAGGCATCTACATTTGATGGACACCAAATATTTAGTATTATTAGTTTAGAAAAAGTAAATTTGAAATGTCAGTTCTAGAACACAAAGAAAAATTAAATATCCCTTTTTTATGCTTCTCAATTAGAGTAGGGAATAGAAAGACAGCAAGTACAGAAGACAAGTGAAGAAGTGAATGAACCTACCCAAGTCCAGCTAAATCTGACACAAGATTTCCCAAAGCAGCAGCTAAAAATTTGAAACATTAACAAATAAATCATTACATAAAAGAATAATTATAATACATCACTATGTAATCAATAAGCATTGATCTTGGAAGAGCTGCACATTTCTCAAACTACAGCAACTATATCCAAAGTAACTCATTGGACAGCTCTTATTCGGAAGGTTTTGAAATATAACACAATTTTGAAATTATAATAGTCTACCTCCATTAAGTAGTAGTTTTTTTTTCTGTTATGGCAGCCAATTTCTATTTTGATTTCAATATTAATTGCATAATATTTTGTAGTATCGTTCATGTATTGGTAAAGTTGCATGTAGAGCTATGAAATTCAAGAAAGTCAAGGAGAAAAAATACTTTTTTTCATTAATTCATTTACCTAATGCTTTCTACAATAAATACAACATAGAACTGTTCCCAAATTCTACCTCCATCAAGAATAGAGTGGTAAATAGGACAGAGGAAACAAATGTTTAATCCTGTATTTCCTTCTTTGATTTTCTACCCAGCTTAAAAAATATATATATATATAATATATATATATATAAAATATATATATATACACACACACACACACACACACACACACCCAACTCAAAAATAAATTTAAAAAAAAATAAGTAATAGGCCGAGCGCAGTGGCTCACGCCTGTAATTCCAGCACTTTGGGAGGCCGAGGCGGGTGGATGATGAGGTCAGGCGTTTGAGACCAGCCTGGCCAACATGGCGAAACCCCGTCTCTACTAAAAATACAAACATTAGCTGGGCATGGTGGTGGGCACCTGTAGTCTCAGCTACTCAGGAGGCTGAGGCAAAAGAATCACTTGAGCCCAGGAGGCGGGGGCCCAGGGGCGAGCCAAGATCGCGCTACTGTATGCCAGCCTGGGCAACAGAGCGAGACACCGTCTCATAAATAAATAATAGCGGCAAAGGGTAGAAATGTTTAGGAGTAACACTGAATTGCCAGAAAAACTTGTCTTATTGAAACCAGTATAACAGAGGGCTGTTATCCAATAACTAATAATATAAAGTACCTAAAATTTTCAGAAAAAGTGCAACATACACAAAACTAAGAATTAGAAGAATAGGATGAAGAAAATTAACAGACATCCCAATGAGTAAACTCATTCAAATAAATTGCCCTCTTCTAAACCTACTGAAATGTTTTATAAATGTAAAGACAATGAAATAACAACATTAACTATTATTAAATACCTGCCATAGTTGAAATTCCCAAAATAATTCCAATAGACATTTCAATATGGGTTCCCTGAAATATGATAAAAAATTAATCTTAAAAATTAAAGCTGAAGTGACTACAAAATAATAGCAAAGCATTAATAAAAACAGATATAATAGTTAAATCAACATGTTAGTGCTACAAAATTATATACATCAAATATGCACATATAATGTAATTCATTACATTATTAAATATATGATTCATATAGATATAACATCAATAATATTTTATTCATTCAAATTAGGCTTTTATAAAAATAAAATTAGCAAGACAAGTAGAAATACAATTCATCATTAAAAATCTAGAATTTATATTTTTCTACCACAGAGAAAAATGCTTTAAAGCTTTTGAACACAAGACCAGCTCACATTGATTTTAAATTCTGAAATACACATCTATACTATTGTTATTTACTCTATCAAAAGATTAAAAAGAGACTAAACCAGTTTCTAGGGAAATTGGGGTTTATAAAGTTATCCTTTAACACTTAGCTCTTTAACCATTAAGTAGTGAAACTATACATTCATTTATAAGTAGCAACAGCATTTAGTGCAATAGATCTACATGAAAAACAAAGCCCTATTGTATCGCTACTGAATTGAGTTTAAGACTTTCTACCTGTATGTCATCATTCCTCTGAAGCTCACATTTTCACTTTCATTTTAAAAATGAGGAACTGAAGTGAAGATGATTTAACTGTTCTAATAGAATAGAGAAGAAACCCTAGGATCTATTGCGCTAATTCAGTTCTAATCCCTGAGCAATGTTGCCATTAGAAGACTTAATTTTCAAGAGTTCTCTTGAATACTGATCCTTGAACATTTCTAAAAAATGTTTCAAATCTCAATATTTGTGAAGGGAAAAAAGTCCTATTTGTTATGTAGAAAAACTGCATTCCTCATCAATTATTTACAAAACAGAAAAGAGTTTTCCTCAAGATTATTTCCCCTAGAGCTTTTGGTTACATCACGTTAAGACATAATTCTTGCTGAATATGGACCCAACAGCCTGATGCATAAAAGTTCGAAAGTCTTTTGTCCTAATGCATAAAAGTTCAAATTACAAGGCTGTAAATATACCCCAAGAAACAGATTTCTGAAGAAGAAATAAAGAGAAAGAAAAGAAAAGGTAAGGCACTGAGAAAAAGAATGAAGATGTGTATCATTATATGTGAATGCAAAAAAAAAAAAAAAACTAGAGCACCAATATAGAAGAGAGGCACCTGGTAACAGTCTAATAATAAATACAGCATCTTAACAGCAATGAATGGCTGGCAATGGCCCAAGGAGAATCTCTTAATAATTTAATCATTTGGTTGAATGTAATACAGCCAAAGGTCCTTCTAACAGCAAGAAAAGCCCCATATAAAGTCAAAGATGGTTTGAGGGAAATGGACTATCCACTGCTTTACTGTGTCCCATAGTTACATCAAACTTAGTGTTAATAGGTGAGGTAGAAATTATAAATAAACTGAATACTAATAGACGTCTTAAAGTTACATGTGGTTCATTATTCTTAATACAATCAATCTACTCTAGAATTCTAATAAATTCCATCTAATTAAACTGTAAGTAAAGTAACCCAAAACAAACCCTAGTTATAAAAAGCAATCCAATAATATAAAAATATTTTTAAAACTATGAAACAAAGGCTTAGTAAGAAGAGCAACCAATATAAGGGCCAAATCTAATACAGAGGTTACGCAGGAATTTGTTTTTATGACTACAACTAGGGTGGGAAAGTACATCTAACAGGAAGGAGGAAAACATCAAATGTCTATGATACAAAAAAAGAAGAATCTATCTCTTCAACTTACTGTCTTAAAACAGTCATAGCTGTCCCACAATGAGAGGGGTTGATCAGTACTTTTTAAATAAAAGATGAAAAACATTATTAAGATAATAATCACTTATTTCCCCTTTCATAGATTCTACAGTTACATTATTTATATGTTTTGGTCTCAGCATTCCATATTATAAAGCCTCAATGGAAAATTTTATTATCTCTAAATTAGTTTGCAACTATCACAGGATATTTTTGCCACACCTACTACTCTTAATCAGGTAGTGATGTCAGTGGCTTAAACATTTATTTCAGTATTATTTAAATAAAAACTGCTTTTCTGTGTACTGGATGTGCTGGGGGGAAGAAAATAAGAAAAAATAAATAAAATGGTTGTTAAGCCCCTGAAACTGGATTTCAATATAAACAGAATAACAAGTATTACTAATTTGGAGTCAACCATCTCAGGCCTTGAAAAACAATGGACTCTTAGTTATCTTAATAATGAGGCCCAGACCTGGGGAACATCAAATAGTGAACAATACTACAATAATTTGACCCTAGAATGTGGGTGTTTGGTTTAGTAGCTGACCCCCATCAATCTGGAGATAAGGTTAGACTATATAGAACACAAAACCAGCCGGGCGCGGTGGCTCAAGCCTGTAATCCCAGCACTTTGGGAGGCCGAGGCGGGTGGATCACGAGGTCAAGAGATCGAGACCATCCTGGTCAACATGGTGAAACCCCGTCTCTACTAAAAATACAAAAAATTAGCTGGGCATGGTGGTGCGTGCCTGTAATCCCAGCTACTCAGGAGGCTGAGACAGGAGAATTGCCTGAACCTAGGAGGCGAAGGTTGCGGTGAGCGGAGATCGCGCCATTGCACTCCAGCCTGGGTAACAAGAGTGAAACTCCGTCTAAAAAAAAAAATAAATAAATAAAAATAAAATAAAAAAATAATAAAAAAAAATAAAAAAAATAGAACACAAAACCATTCTTGAATGAACCATGTTTACATAAAATTTATAATCTACACAATGTAAATTACTTTTAAAATTCCTATTTTGAAACCAAATCTATTTATGTCCATTTGTAGTACATGTGATTTCCAAAACACCAAAAAGAAAACCTGCCTCTCTCATATGTATTTTCCTCACATTCAACAATCCTAAGGTCATTCCATTTGTTCAGCAATATCCTACACTTTAGCTATCGTTTACAAATTTTTTTAAAAGTTAGAGTCAGTGAAGCTGAGAACAAACTCTGTAAGTCCTAACATAAAAGTTTCTAGTGTGAAACACTTTGATTTTCTCCAACGAGTTAAGACCCACCTGAGAACTCATAAACTGGTATTCAAAGTACATTATACTTTTTTCTCCTCCCAGTAAGTGTATTCAAGATCTATTACCTTCAGTCTACAGCTAATACCTGAAAAGAATGACTTCACATAAAATATTCTAAAAATATGTATTTAAAGTTGATAATTGCCATCTTAACTAGACTGTGATCAATCTATCTTACTTGGACAAAATAAGAGAAGTGAATAGCTTTTTGACTGATTATGGCATTTTCATAATATGTATATAAGAATAAAATTGGCCTATTTATATATCTGTGAATGTAAGAAACTTATTCAACTATTTAGAACCATGCCCTCTTCTCTGAAACTACTGAAATCTGAGTTGACTAGATTATTTAAAAAACTACTGTCAATCAAATCTAATTGTAACAAAAACCTCATTATGATAAATTCATAAGCTGTAGCTAAACTTTGGTATGTTCTTGAAAATGGAGAGAGCACTGGGCAGTTTTAGAAGACTTGCATTTTAATCATGGATCCATTTCTGACTTTAGAGTATGAACCTAATAGTGGTATACATTAACAAAAGGCCTTACATAGTAGTAAGAAAGGCAAGTCAGCCATCTCTGAGATTAAACACTTTTAAAGAGCACCCTTACATTAAAATACCACAGCAAAGGGGAATTTTTTAACACTATGATGGAACAAAGGCAAAAGGGAGATATATTCATTTAATTGAATTGAAACTTTAAAAAATGGCTAGGCTGAAGGCTAGAGTATGTATCAAAACATGCTGTAAAACATTTTCATGTCAGAAAATTGAACAAGGAACTAAATCAAATAATTACCTATATATGTGACGATAATTGCCAACACAAAGAACATCAGAACACTTTACATACCATTTTTCTTTATTAAGAATGTTGAAATTAAATGGGATAATATAGGCCCTAAATGTTCTGTCTAAATGCTCTACCAAATGTCTATTTGTTTAAATGGCTTACTTAACATCTTAATGATTAATAAATATGATGCCTTAAAATTGAGCTACAGTCTAATTAATATGAGATAAGTAAAAAACATCCTTGTTCATTATGATATTAAAGCTTTATAACTACAACAGAAAAATTATTAGGAAAATGTAGACCACATTAATTTATTCACTTAAAAATAGAAGCGGTGAGAGAAAGAACTTACTGCAACAATCATAATTGCATTATCCAAAAAGCCAAACCCTATGAAAGGTATCGCATTGTGGATGAATACTGAAAAACATCAAAAACAGAAAAATATATTTTAAGATTTCTATAACTTTAGAATGACAAAAACAGATGATATGATCGAAGTATCCTAAACAGACTTGATAATCTTCAAAATTTGATTCTCATTTTCCATAGCCAATAGATGCTGCTACTGCTATAAATAGAAGCTATATTGTGGAAAAAATACAAAACATGTAAAATAATTGTGTTAGGTTTTTGTGTTTTCTTACTGGTAACACAGGCACACACACATGAATATACATACAATTAACAGTAGAACAAATTAGTAAACATATATAAGTACCATGTTTTACCTGATTAATTGCTACTGACATCAATTTCTTTTTCTCTTACACCTAAAGTCTGATACTATAAAATTGATTTCTGTATTAGAAATAATTAAAAGTGTCCTAAATCAAATGTCAGAGAAGCTATTTGGTTGCTTTTACTCAGTCGTTTTTTTTTTTTTTTTAAAAGAAATGTTAGTAAATGGTGATTATCTCATCTATGTGCAATTTTTCCCACCCCCCACAATTTACTAATATTCCTAAATGCTATTGCAAACTATAGACAATCAATATTTTATTTAAATCAAACTGTAACTTCACCTCTTGCTACCAAAAACACACCTTACCTCATCTACTGGGTATATAACCTAAATGATCTGAGATATGTAACTACTAACACCTACATATTTCTTATATATTTATTTTCATTTCTTTCATATCTACATCTTCAGCAGAATACCGAGGGCATAGGATATGCTCAAAAAATATTATTTAATTAAGTTGATGACCACTAACATGGAAAGTAAGAGAATTCCAGATTGAGGGAATTGAAGGCAGATTGTGAAACAGATTAAAAGCTGGGAATAGTTAAAAGACTTTATTCTAATTAATCTATAAAACTGCCAAGGTATAGTGAACATCTGTTCAGTAGAGAACTTTTTTCAACAAGCATTAAAAAACAGTTTGTTTTCAACAAACATTAAATAAATAAATAAACATCCAAAAAATAGTCTCTTAAACCAACTGGTTATATGTGTTTATTAATTTTCAGAGTCTTTTTTCTTTTACTGCAGTTATTGCCACAAAAAGTATAATTAAAATATAATCCAGAAGTTTTAAAAATTTGATATTACTATATTGAGCTCTGCACCTATCAGGGAAAGCTAATAAGCAGTCAAAAAAAAAGCACTTCTGCCCACAACCACTATCAGTGACTAAGACTAAGGTACAATACTATATACAGTATAAGAATACTATTATTTCAATATTATTATAGCTATACAATATTACAGAAACCAGTAAACAACAAGTATAAAATAGGCCATTTAAAATTTCTTCTTGTTTTTAAGTAAGAATGTCCAAGATCAAGGACAATATCTTTAATTATAAAAAATATTAAGTTATTAAAGATGGTAAAAATCAAGCAGAACACTAATAAAATGAAATTTTTCAAAGAATCTAGCCTTAGTTTTTTAACTTATTGGCTAAGTCTGGTTGTTCACTAAACACTCAAAATTTTATGAAAAGCAGCTTCCAGAACCAATACACATTACAAATTTAATAGTTTAAGAATATAATGAAATTCTAAAAATTCACTAAATAAAACATTTACAGTGAAGAGAAAGCTACTAAAGTATAGCAAAATAATTATGAAACTGGTTAGAATTAATTAACATTTTGGGATTCACTTAATAGCATCTCTAAAATTGGCCAGTTACAAATATCTTAAAATTAGGTGATCTTAAATTAAGATTATACAAATTGCTATCCTAGTAAAACTTGGTCAGTAAAACCAAGGCACTCTGTTATAATAATCACTTTGAACTATAAGACTTGTTTTGAATGTTTATACCTATATAAATATGTCCTAAAATTAAAACTTATTTTAACTCAAAGGAAAAAAAATTGTTTTTCAAAACATTAAATATGTATATACAGGGCACTCCACTGGGTACCTGAGATACAAAGATAAATAAGACTAGGTGCCCAGCCCTAAAGGGGTTTAGGTATGATAACACAGCCATATAAACAGTAAATTTCAATATCACCTATAAAAAAATGATAATAGTATTATACAGTATTATGAACTATAGATTGTATGACTCTAAGCTGGGAGGATCATGAAAGATTAATTGGGAAGAGAAGTCTCAAATAATTCCTAAACTGTTTTGGTATTTGAGGCGAGTTACTAATTTCTAATATAAATTACATTCTACCTGTCAGAGAAAAAATAACTGGCCATTAATTTTTTTTTTAATTATATATATTTGCTCTCTAGTATGTAATGATCTCCTACTAATTTGTGGCTTCTTCAATTTACTCTCAGAAACACTGTTCTCAAACTTAGCAGTTGTTAGTAAATCATATTTCATATTTAGCTTTAATTTACAACCTAATCTAATTCACTATACTGTTAAATAATTCACTTCTTCTATCTTTATAACATCCCAACTTGTTTTATGCTATTTTGGTATATTCTTGAATATTTATTTATTCTGAATATTTATTCCTATCATAATAGAGAAAAGAGAAAGAAAGCAGCATTGTAATAAGGTCCTTCTTCTTGGTTGTTTAAATAAGGTTTACTTTTTTCATTCTTACTGCCAGCCAGCCAGAAGCATTTTCTTCACCAGAGAACAGTTCTATCTAGCCTTGGGCCTAGAAATTGTAGTTCTGCATTTACCCAACTTAAATTCAAACTAAAGTAAACACATCCTTTTTCCTTGAAATTAAGAAAACTTATATCATAAAATAATTCTATTTCTAAATGGCAATAATATTTTAATAATATTAGATCTTTTTAACAATATTAGATATTTGAATCTTGTATTATGTCATCAGCCAAGTTTATAAACTTTGTGCTTCATGTAATGAACAGGATAATCTACTCTATCTGGAAAGATTTAATTTACTGACTCTTCTGTGCTATCAATGAATGATACAATTATTTCAAGGCCAAAAGATAGATGAACACATATTTAACAATTATAGAACCATTACCATATCTCAGCTGTCCTGGGGTGGGTGGTGGAGCTTCCAATTTTTCTAAAGGGGAAAAAAAGGGTGTGAGGCAAGAATTAGTTACTATAGTATGATATTTTTTATTACAATGAAGAAAATACAGAAGATTTACAAAGTGGGAGAATATTAGAGTTTATTCATAAATTATCTTTAAGTTAATGGACCAAGCTTATCCATACAGAAAATATTAATCAGCATGGATTAAATCAAAAGGCCAGCAAATGAAACTGAGCTTAGTTACAAGCCTAACACAGACCAGACCTGGGTAAGTTCGGTTTTTTTTGTTTTTCAGAATTTTTTAAAGTCCTTGCATCTAAATAATGAGACTGTTTGCATTAACTAAAGTAGAAAAACACTTTAGAAATATAGCTACTCTTCTTTAAGATGGCAACCCTAGATGACTTAAGAAATACACAAACAAAAATCATTGATAGTGGAAAAAATGCATATTCCAACAGATCTAGATATCTTTAAAAAGAAGAAAATATTTTTAAAGCAATGTATGAAAACAATGACTTCACTGAATTTTATTCTGTTCCTTAATCTCTGTTGATAATATAAATGAACACTTTAACTTCTGGAACGTATACTACTGGGTAATAGGGTACTCTATACAGTATAACAACTTTTAAAAGTAGGGTGTTATTCAGAATCACAAGTAACAATGTTTTCCCAAGTATAAGCCAGAGTATCTTTAAGTGTCATCATTATATCTAAAAATTAACAACTATTACAAGAAGCAACCTACCTATTCTCATAACAATAACCATCTCACCATTTAAGAGTAAACTATAATATAAAGGTAGAAAATTCCATCTTCTTTACAGTCAACCAATTGGACAGAATTGTTATCATACAGAGAAGAATCCATATAGTGGATCACTCCAAAGATTTAGTACAACCATATTATCCTAAGAAACACATTACAAACTAAATATACATCTTAAAAATTTTTTATTTATATTTTATGACAACATAAGAATAATTTAGTATAAAAAGTAAAAATCAAACAAATCTCCATTGATAATCTATATATCAAAGGAAATATAGTCCACATTAGTGACTGGTATCTTACAATTTCCATAATGGCTTTACAGTAAGAAATACATTAAAACCTCGAGTTTAATTTTCATATATTGAGAAAGTTCTAAGAAAGGAAGTTTAAGTTTTACTTTTTCTTTTTTAGAAGAATTAAGAAGTGAAGATATATACTAATGTTTCAGAAATCTCATGTATGATTAAAATATATTATTCTTCTTTGATTAACATGATTAACTCAAAATCTACTTTGAAAGCATGCAAGTGGTTTTCCAAATATCTAACAGGGAATACAGGATATTGCTATTCTCCAGAGAATTTTCTGGTGAAGTAAACATGCAAAAGTGGTTACTTACATACCAGAACTATTTGTTAGTTGCTTTACTCTCATCATCACTACAGTTCTGACACTGTGAGAAGTCCTTGTCAGTTGACTGGAACATCTTAAAATACCTAAAAATTCAACAAGCAGGACCTTCCCAATAGAATGAGAATATATGGAGTCCTTGCTTTTACTTCTTCAAATTCCCAACTCATTGAGTAAAATATTTAAAAGTTTTTACATTAGCAAAGAAGAAAAGAGCTAGGCAAGTTAAAAAAACGTGTAGTGGAATAAAGAAAAAAATCAAATAATATAATCAATATTCCTAATCTTTCTTTCCTACTACACATAAAAAACTAGCAGCAATTAAGAGATGTTAAGAGAAAGAAATATAAAATAAAGGAGATAGAGCAGGAAGGAAAACTATTGGCATGGAGATGAAAGTAAAATCAAAACACAGATTCTACCTCCTGCTTCACAAAGAACCTACAGAGTACAAGAGGAATCATGAAAAGAACATTTCCTAGAAAGTGAAAATCTTATTGGAAAGTATCCATCAAATTATTTTATTTTATTATTATATATTTTTTTTGAGACATAGTCTCGCTCTGTCTCACTCAGGCTGGAATGCAGTGGTGCGATGTCAGCTCACTGCAGCCTCCACCTCCCAGGTTCAGGTGATTCTCCTGTCTCAGCCTTTCGAGTAGCTGGTACTATAGGCGTATGCCACCACTCCCAGCTAATTTTGTATTTTTAGTACAGATCAGGTTTCACCACGTTGGCCAGGCTGGTCTTGAACTCCTAATCTCAGGTGATCCACCTGCCTCAGCCTCCCAAACTGCTAGGATTACAGGCATGAGCCACTGCACCAGGCCCAAATTTTTTTTAAATCAGAAATTATTCTTTCTTATTTTAACTGAATCAAAACAAAACATACATCAGAAGTAAAAAAAAAAAAGAAAAAAGAAAAAAAAAGTTACCTATATAATACACAACAGAACTTGTAAATCAGCCCAAGGTTTCAGTCATCTATAGGTTTTAAAATGTAATTACTGCTAATATCCCTGAAAATAGTCACAATAAATCCCAGAAGGTTTATTTCCATATTTTTTAAAGAATTTTCTTTTGACATATGGTAAACTATCTATACTTACGTTGGAAATGTTTTCTGCTCCAATGTTTTATTAAGTGAACTATGGAGTTAAAACAGTTCTTTCTCTGTGTGTGTGTGTGTGTGTGTGTGTGTGTGTGTGTGTGTGTATGTATGTATTATACACATCATACTCTCTTCCTTTTCTGGATATTTTTAAATAATAAAATAACAATTAAGCTTGCACTTCACCATACCACATTTGCCACATTACTTTCCACAATGGCTGAGTAACCTCTTATCAGAGGAATTTTCCTGCATGGAACAACTATAAACTGCAGACAAAAATATAACAAATCAACTACCTGAAAGCACTAGAAAATTATTGAAACCAGGCTGATTCTAGAGGGGAATCAACACAGAAAAAGAAATGACACTAAGTGAGTTAGTTACCTGTTTGTTGCAGCTTTCAGCCTGTGGGCAGGCCCCAGTCACAACATGCAGAGCAACTAAAGCTCTGATGAAAATTCCTCAGTCTGTCTGAAGAACCACAGGATGAGGTGCCAGGTAACCAAAGCAACTAGAAAGTGAGGGGAAGAATCCTGGAAAGGATAGAGTCAGAAAGGAAGAGTCCTAAATTCTCTGCATATATTCAGTTCAAGTCTATAGCTGACTTGTGGAACCACACATGTGCAGGAAAAACTTCAAAAATGCCAGCTAAAGGTAAAATGAGTAAAGATTTGAGGGCAGCCTAGAATAGTTTGCAGTTTGAACCTAACCATTAAATGCCTGCTAAAACAAACAAAAATAAATGCTTTTCAGATGAATAAAACAGAATCCAGAGTCTCTACAATGTAATAATTACAGCAATAACTAGGATACATCCAAAATTACTTCACAAACAAGGAAAAAGAAAAATATGACCCATTTTCAGAAGACAATAGACAGAGACCAATCCCAAAGTCACTCAAGTGTTAGAATTAGAAGACAAAAACTTTAAAGGAGTAATTAAAAGTATAGTCAAAGATGCAAATAAAAATATGCTTAAATGAATGATAAGACAGGAAATCTCATCAGAGAAACAGAATACTGAAAAAAGAACCAATAAGAAGTTCTAGAACTGAAAGGTACATTATCTGAAGTTATAAAATTAACTGGGGCCAGGGGCAGTGGCTCACGCCTGTAATCCCAGCACTTTGGGAGGCTGAGGCAGGCAGATCACAAGGTAGGAGTTTAAGACCAGCTTGGCCAACATGGTGAAACCCTGTCCCTACTAAAAATACAAAAAGTAGCCAGGCATGGTGGCAGGCACCTGTAAGCCCAACTACTCAGGAGGCTAAGGCAGGAGAATTGCTTGACCAGGAGGTGGAGGTTGTAGTGAATCAAGATTGTGCCACTGCACTCCAGCCTGATCAACAGAGCAAGACTCTGTCTCAAAAAAAAATAGAAATTAAAATTTTAAAAAATTAACTGGATAGGCTTACAAGCAGAATGAAGATGACAGAAGAGTTAGTGAAAATGATGTCAAATCAATAAAAAGTATTCAGTCTGAACAACAGAGGCTAAAAGAATTGAAAAACAATAAACCAGAGTCTCAGGGAGAAATGGCTAAATATTAAAAGGGCTAATATATGTTAATATATGTATAATTGTAGTTAAAAGACAAGTACAGAAACTAGGAACAAAAACTCTTTGAATAAATAATGACAACAAGTTTCCCAAAATTGGTGGAAGACAAAAATGTCAAAAGATTCTAGAAGTTCAGTGGACTTCTAGTGGAATAAATATGAAGAAAAATAATCATAAAGCAAAAAATCTTAAAATAGCCAGAAATAAATGGCATATTAAATACAAAAAACAATGACTTGAGTATGCAGAAAGAAAATGGGTATTAGTCCAGTACTCTACATCCAAAAAACATATCCTTTAAGAATGAAGGCAAAATGCATTTCAGATAACTGACACTATAAGAATGTGTTAGTCAACCTACAATATGGAAAATGCAAGAGAAACTCTTTAGTCTGAAAGGAAATAGCAGTGGAGAAGTAAGTTCCTGAGGAAAGAATAAAGACCATCAGAAGTGGTAAGTGTCTGGGTAAATATAAAAGGTACTTTTTCCTAGTAAATTTAAATAGACATGATTGTCTAATACAAAAATTATAACACTGCCTTATAGTGTTTATAAAATATGTAGATGCAGTACATATGACATCATAGCATTAAGGATGAACAGAGGAGTAAATGGACCAATTTGATAATTTAGCTGCAACATTTCTATGATGAAAATAAAATGGTCCAATATTAGCTATAAGAGTCCAAAAAGTTGGCCAGGCACAGTGGCTCACGCCTGTAATCTCAGCACTTTGGGAGGCCGGAGGCAGACGGATCATCTGAGGTTGGGTGTTCGAGACCAGCCTGACCAACATGAAGAAACCCCATCTCTAAAAAAAAGAAAAAGAGTCCAAAAAGTTAGGAATGCATGCTGTAATCCCTAGAATAACTACACATACAGACAAAATACAAAGAGAACATAGTTAAGAACCTAATAAATGCTTTGAAGGAGAATTTGAAGAAATGTTCAATTAAGCATAAAGAATGCAGGAAAGGAAAACAGAAACAAAAAAACAGAAGGTCAAACAGAAAACAAACAGTAAAGTAGTAAACTTATATCCAACCATATCAAAAATTACATGCAATTTTAATGGACTAAACACTCCAATTAAAATTATAGACTGTAAAAATGAATTTAAAAAGTAAGAGCCAACTATATGATATCCCAAGGATTACAGTTTAATAGGCTGAAAGTAAATGGATGGCAAAAAAATATACTGTTTGTATAAAACAGTAGGATTATAAAGGCTGGAATGGCTCAATATCAGATGAAGTAGACTTAAAAGACAAAAAAATATTACCATAAATAAACCAGGGACATTTCAAAATGACAAAAGGGTCAATGCATCAGGAGGTATAACAACTGAATGTTTATGCCTAATAACAGAATTTCATAATGTGTGATGCTGAATCTAACAGAATTAAAGTGGAAAACAAACACTTCCATAATTATGCTTAGAGATATAAAAGACTTTTTCTCAGTAATTGACAGAAATCTAGGCAAAAATATCAGTAAGTAATAAAGTTGAACAGTATCAACTATGTTGATCTAACTGATATTTATACAAAACGACACCCAACAACTGTAGAATATATACTATTTTCAAGTACAGATGGCACATTCCTCAAGATAGAACACATGCTGATCCACAAAACGTGTTAATAAATTTGATTAAAATCATAAATACATTCTCTGACTATAATGGGATCAGTAACAATAAGATTCATGAAAAAACAAATTTGGAAATTAAACATCTTCTAAATACATGGACCAAAGAAGAAACCAAAAAGGAAATTAGAAAATGTTTCAAACTGATTAACAATTAAAATGCAATATATCAAAATTTGTAGAATGCAGCTAAATAAACGCTTGGGAAGAAATTTATAGTTTGAAATATATTAAAAAGAAGAAGGGTCTAACATAAATAATCTATGATTCTATCTTAAGAAGTTAAAAAGCAAAGTAAACATAAACTAGTAGGAAGAGGCAAAGAAACAGAAAGCAAACAATCAAGAGTCAAAATTGGTTATTCAAAAAGATCAATAAAATAATAAGACCCTAGCTCCTAGCTACACTGATAGACAAAAAGAAAATAAGAATTACTCATATCATGAATGAAAGAGGGGGCATCATTACAGATCTCACAGACAGTAAAAAGATAGAATATTATGAAAAATGTTGTGCCCACAAATTCAACAACATAGATGAAATGGACAAATTCCTTAAAAAATACAGTCTACTGAAACTAGCAGAAGATTAAACAAACAAAAATCTGAATAGCTCTAACAAAACTGATTTGTTACCAAACAACTTTATATTTAAACACACACACACACACACACACACACACACACACACACACCCCCTTCCAAACCTAGATGGTTTCATTGACGATTCTGTTAAAACATTTGAAGAAAAAACACCAATCTTACAAACTCAAAAGTTCTTCCCAGAAAATAGATGAGAAAATACTTTTCAACTCATTTAATGAGGACAGAGTAACATTAAAAAACAAAGCTTAACCAAGAAATCTACAAAGGAGAGAAAACCAGATGACCATTCCTCATGAACACAGAACAAAATCCTTACTAGCAAAATATTCTGCTTTCCTAAAGTGTAAGAGTTTATTCAAAATAGTGGCAAAAATAACCAACATCCAAACTTCCTTGCATGTCCTCTTTCTTAGACACTTTCCAATGAAGGAAAAGTTGTTCTTAATAGGATTCCATGTGTAGAAATACATAGGATAGAAAAATTATCTGCAAGAATCCATGAGATAACAATTACATATAAATTTCTTTCCTTTAGGTTTTACATTTTAAAGTCTTTGCTAAAGGGTAAACAAAACAGTTGCTATAAACTGCTGATTTATGCTGTAGTAAGTCAAATAAAAATTGTTTGAAATGAGACTATCTCTTTCTCCAATATGTTCTTGAGGAAGTAAAGTTTTAAGTCAACAAAGTCTTTTCCTTTGTCTGTACTTTTTAGTCAAAACTGATTGCTATAATAGGGGTTTCACTGCAAATATTTTACATTAAACAAGCCATTTTTATGTAAAAGTATTACATACTTATATTCACAGTTGCATATGTTAAAAGGATGAGGATATTGAGTTTGTTTTTCATTAAGAGGAATTTTGAGGTAAAAATTAGAAAACACATCTAAAATACTAAATTTCTTCGGTTTATTTTTAATTATAAAGGTTATACAATCATAAAAAGTTAATGAGATTCAGAAAAGCAAAAAGAACCTTAAAAGGATCCACAATTTATAAGAAATAAACATTTTGATGTATTATCCTTCAATCTTTTTTCTATAAAGATGTATACACAAAACTGTACTCTGCCTTTTCCACAAAGCATTAAATAACAAATATTTTCCACATCTTCAAATTTTTAAAAAAAATAATTTTATTCATGAAAATTTATCATGATTTAGTCATTTAATTAATAGACATATATTTGTGTTATTTTTTTCATTCTTTCAAATAACATTAACTTGTACCTAAATCATTTTGCACTCCTCTGAAAATTCCTTAGAATAGGTTCCTATAAGTAGCATTACTGAACCAAAGAGAGAGAAAAAGAGCAACAGAAAGAGAGAGGGAATATATTTAAGGCTTTTTAAATTATTATTATTTCTACAAAATTCATCACAGAAAAAGTAAGTCAAGTTACCCCCATCTCACTGCATTTTTATTTGTTTAATGTTACACTCATACTTTCCTGTTTGCAGAATGCAAGTAAAATGTCATTAAGACAAAATCCTTAAAAGAAATGTCAAGCAACAATTTCAAACTTATTTTAATTGATGACAAGACTCCAGTACATAAAACAGACAAGACAAGTCTGAATGTTCATTATAAGACTTAACCTGTATATGTCCTCTTTATTATATTTCCCTTTAAAAATAACTTCTTTATAAAAAACCTTTGGTCCAATATTAGCAAAAGCATCTAAAATACTTTTTAGGATAAACTATGCCTGATATATACATTTTTTAAAATAAGTTATGCTACTGTTAAATTAAATTTGGCCTAAAGCTGCCTAAGTACATAGTGAACTGTAACCTGATACAGTAGGCAAACCAATTGCAACTCACCTTAAGAATATATTCTTGCAACAAGTAGCTGAATCTTGGCCAATCATAGCAGCTCAGCTTTCAGCCAGTAACAGGCTGCAAACTGCTCAAACATGTCCAAATAAGGCAGACACAAGCTGTAAGCAAAAAAGCTATTTCTGTGTATAATTTCCTTGTTCTGTCTATAAATACTCTCTGCCCACATTGCTGGAAGAAGCTCTCTGAACCTTTAAAGGTTCAGAGTGCTGCCCAATTCATGAGTTATTTCTTTGCTCAAATAAACTTTGTTATATGTTTGTCTGAAGTTTTTCTTTTAGCAGTTTGGCATCAAAAGTGAGACCTGAAGTATACCTCCAGGAGCTCCAAGTGTCCAAGCAAAGGGCCAGAGCCCACTGTGCACATTGATCCCTCTGATTTGAACACCATGAATTTGAGTTTTGAGCTCGCTGAGTTTATTTGCACATGTTTTACTAGAAGGGGTTCAGGATTGGATTGGATCCCATTGGAGGACTCACGTGGGTACCTTTTGAAAGTGGTTTCCCCTAAACCTAAAGTGTCTGGAACTCCACCTTCTGGGACACTGGCTAACTTAATAGAGAAAAACTGCAGGCCCAGAACCTGTGTATTTTTGAAAAAATTGTCCTTAATCTTACTAAGGATAACTTATAATTGCAGTGGTCACAATAGGGAAGTTTTAACCTAGAATAAACTGTTCACTTGTGATGTGTATCAGAAAAGAAAGGATCCCAATGCCACAAAAGCAATGGGATGCATTCTTTAACTGGCAAACAGAGGCATTTATAAGATAAATCAAAGACTGCCTCTTTAAAAGGTTCTTTACAGAAGGAAATTTAAAAGATCTTAAAAGTCTTTTTCACAAATATCATTCAAAAGTTGCAGCTAACTGGGCAGGAAATCTTATTTCACTGGCCAGAAAGCCAATTTGGATCCAAGTATTCCCTTTTTTTTTTTTTTTTTTTTTTTTTTTGAGATGGAGTTTCCCTGTGTTGCCAGGCTGGAGTGCAGTGGCACGATCCTGGCTCACTGCAACTTTCATCTCCTGGCTGCAAGTAACCCTCCTGTCTCAGCCTCCTGAGTAGCTGGGACTACAGATGCGTGTCACTACACCTGGCTAATTTTGTATTTTTAGTAGAGATGAGGTTTCGCCATGTTGGCCAGGCTCCTGACCTCAGATCATCCACCTGCCTCAGCCTCCCAAAGAGCTAGGATTACAGGCGTGAACCACCGCACCTGGCGATTCAGGTATTCTGTAATAAATTAGTAAGTGTTGTATTATTGTATGTGGAACATGGCTAAAAGTTTTAAATGAAAGGTATAATACCTGTTTCTGTTTATATGATTATGTATGTCTGCAACTATGATGTATATATATGTGTGATATTTTCTATTTCCGTGATATTGCCAAATTAAATTGTATAAGAATGCTATTCAATTGACTTAAAGAAAAATAAGCATTTATATAAATGAAGTATTTGTTCACAAGAATAGGAACTGACCCAAATACTTTTTGAAGTTCATATGACTTGGGTAATCTTTGGCAAAAAAGAATATTATTGGTTTGATTAAAACAGATATATCTTCATAGTTGTTAACATTAAAATTAACACAGATACATGACATTTCCTACCTAGGTTTACCAGAAAAATAAACTTATGTTATCTCTACATTACAAAATTCGTCAGCAAGACAAGTAACTTAAGATGATGACTAGCTGTTTGATGTCCCATCTTGATAAGCAATCCGAGCATAATTATTAAAAACGAGTTAAATAGATGTAAGATAAAAGTCCCATGTGAAAGATGTCTTCCCTATATTGGAAGATTTTAACATTCTTATCATCAAGAATGGAAATTTGAGGCTGAGAAAAATGTGCACAATTTTATTCTCAGGCCTAGCCGAAAACCCAAAGAAGACAGAGATAACATTTTGCTTCTTCTACACATTCTTATTACAGAGAGACTAAAGATACTTGGGGCCATTAGTAAACATGTTCTGTGCCACACTGACAAACTGTGCTGTGAGAAAGTACATGCTTCCAGATATTATGCTTCATAGATTTGCAAATCTCAGATTGCTGGTGTGACAAATAGTTCACAATTACTTGCTTCCTAGTGTCCTTTGGAAATTAAGGTCACTAAGAGTTTAGAATTCTACTTTATATACTAATATTACTAAAAATAAGAGAAATAGTTTTATATAAAGTATAAAAGAAAAGTAATACATAATTTTAGTAAGCAAAAGCTATAAAGTATAAGGATGTTTTATTTCATTAAGGGAAAATGTAATTTTTGTTTGAAAGTAGAGTTGTTGTTCCAAGATGAGAACAGAAAAAGTATAAAACAAAATCTAAATGTGGAAGAAAATTGTAGGTTTGCGAAGGATGAATCTTGTAAAAAGAATTTTATGTGTGACAAAGATTAGATTATTAGACAAATTATTAGACAAAATAATTTCCAGCTAAGATTAGATGGAAATTATTTATAAGCTTTTCTTTAAAAAGGTGAGCATTAATATCAAAAGTATACTAATACAAAACTAGAATGTGGTCCCCTGTTTTAAACTGTAAGATTTTCTTGGACTACTGGTCTGCTCTTAACAGGAAATAGTGAAAAGCTTTTCTTTACCTTTTAGGTAATTGGTCTAGGAAACAAAAATTCTGTGTTTTACCAAAGTAATTTATTGTGGTCCCTGTTGCTTTTATTAGGTGTTTGACCGCGTAAGAAAACAAAATCTTCTCTATTAAAAGCGCTAAGGTTTCTCCACAACTATGTAGCTTTCTGTATATACCTTTGAAGTCCTGTAATTATTACTTTCGTTAAAGGAATGACTACTGTTCACAGTGACCTGTAACCGTATTTTAATCACGTATTTTAAAGCATTTGATATTTTTGACATACTTCGCAAAATTAGATTCTCAATAAAGTGTTTCTCTTGACCTCAACTTTGATTTTCCAGACAGGCCCTTGAAACGGCTCAGAAGAATGCTTCTCCTTATATAAAAAGACAGATATTAAATTAATTGGGCTTATCTAACATATTAAATTATATGAGAAGTAATGCCAAATAAGTTATGCTAAACCTTCTTTGAGTTTCATTTGTATGGATGTGTTATTGTGTGTTTCAAAAACTGTATGAAATTCACAGCAATCTGATAGTTCTGGTATAATGCAATCCATCATCACTGTAGCTATCATATTCAAATGTTGTGTGCAACAGAAATAATCAAATTTCCCTGTCAACTGCACTGTAATGAACACTCATCAAATATTTAGTCATGGCTATTTTAAGTTTTATTGTTTACATTTGGTTATTATTTACTATGGTACTTTCCTGAGCAACTATAAGCCTAAAGCATTACATCTTCAAGGAGATTCATGTAAACAGGACTCTGAGAAGTACAAGTTTCTGGTAACTTTAAGATCATACCATTGGACTAAGTCCAAGAACTCTAAGAAAAATACTCATTGGTTCATAAAACTGCTAACCCAACAGGCAGAACAAGAATTAATTAAATACTAAGGAAATGCCTTGGCAGATTTTCACAGCTCAACCAGTACTGAAATTGCTACGGTTTGAATGAACTCCATGGGATTAATCCATGAGATTAATCCAAGTCAAATTACCTATGATAACATGTATAATAAACAAGTGCTATGCACCTGAATTAGAGAAATAAAATTGTTTATTTAAAAGGATATAAATCCAATGTTAAGCATGGGCTCATGGAAAGACTGGACGGCTGCCTGGTCATTCCTGACTCCTGAAAGCTTCCATTGTTAAAAGCTCTGCACTCCATGACTCATCATAGAAGAGACAAAACGATCTAAATTATGAGGAAAAAAATTGTTTGAGTGATTGTTCTAAGATTGCTAAAGTGGTTTATAACTAATGTTTGGTTTGGCAAACCCATAATTCTGGTAAGATAATAAAAAACCTCAAATAATTCTAGCACCTAATGAATCATTTGAACACTTAAAGATGAACATCCAATTACCACATTTAACATAGGTTTTATGATTATACAGAAGCTTTCTGATTGTACATAAGGCTGATGCTATAAGAGTAACTACAAGGTTATCAGAAAATGTGTTTCCTTTACGGGGTATTCCTGGAGAAATCTCCAGTGATAGAGGTATTCATTTCAATGGACAAGTTATAAAACAAATAAGGTTTTACAAACACAACGGCATTAAACAAAAGCTAACTGAATTGACTTGACGGCCTTGGTCAAAGGTATTACCAATTGATGGCAATCAGATCCACTCCACTAGAAAACATAGATTGATCCCTTATGTAATAGTTACTAAAAGGCTTATGTCCCTGATAATAGAACCTTGTGTATCTACCACTCTTAAAAACTCTGACATGATGTAATATTGAGAGGTTTAAATGTAAGATGCTGAAGTATATTTTCATCAGGTAAAAGAAGCCCTTCATGACCCACCAACTGATGACAATCAGACCTTTCACTGCCTAGAACCTAGAGATTAGGTCTTTTGAAAAAGACACCATAGAAAGACTGCTCTTGAATTCTTTTGGAAGAAACAATACCAAGTTGTTCTCTGCAGTAAAATTTCAGGGCTTCGAATCTTGGATCCACATCTCTTAACTCAGGATGGTCCCTCTAGACTCTTACTGTATACCAGAGACCTCAAGGTAAGGCTGACCAGGAAAGCTATTTTTTATTTTACCCAGAAGCAGATGGCATCCTCAATGTGAACAGCTTTCCCAAGATTACAGATCAAGACTTCTCTGTCACCATAAAACCTGTGACTTTTTTCCTCTTTGGTCTGTGTTCCTTTTCTGTTTATATACGGCAAGATAATGTGATAATTAAGATTTCATAATTAACAGCTTCTGCAATTGAATGTTAGATATGGCATGCTACTTACAGTAGGCAAAACCCATAGTGAGGGTTTTGCAGTTAAATTAGGCCTAAAATTGTATAAGAAAACCAAAGAAAGACAATTTGACAGTTTGTAGACAAATGTATAACCCTAATTCCTTGTCAGTAGCCTCCAACTTTGCAATGATTCAATAATGGAGCCTTAGACAAATATTGCTAATGCTTTTCTAATAGTTACCTCTAATGTACAAAGCATTCCACAAGGAACTGTCTGTTGTGTACCTCCAAGATATATTTTTATCTGTGGAGGATTTAATGATCAACTATATATGTGGGCAATTCCATGTATCTATAAGTGGAAAATAAGGAGCCAATGTGGTTTAGAAATTGTAACAGTATTGCTGTCACTGTCACTGCTAACTTTAATTTTCCAGCAGATGCAAATTTGCCAGCAGGTGCAAATCCCTCTAAATGGGCTTTTTTTTTTTTTTTTTTTTTTTTTTTTTTAATGTATTTTTTTTTTTTTTTTTTTTTTTTTTTTTTTTGTAAAATACTCCTTCCGTGGCTTGGCATAAATGTAAATGACATTATGATTAGAACTTTGTCTCAAACATTAGCTACTACAGCTGACTCTACTGCAAAGGCTATAGTTGTCCAGCAAACTTCTACAAATTCTCTTGCTAAACCTGTTTTAGACAGCATCATTGCTTTGGACTCTGCTGGCTGAACAAAGAAGACTATATGCAATAGCTAACACCTCCTGCTGCACTTGCATAAATACATCTGGTATGAAAGAAACTCAGTTGCCGGAAATCAATAAATAAGCTACTTGGTTAAAACAAGTAGATTTTTCTTTGGCTCGTTTTTTATGTATTTAATTTTGACTGGTTCAATTGACAGGGGGGCTTGTTAAGTATACTTCAGTCTCTTAGCATTATCCTCCTGATAGCCATGATAATAGTCTCCCTGGTGTACCATATCCTCGCAAGAGTATTAAATGCTCAAGTATAGCCATCCACTACACGTCAAATGGCCTCACCATGGATAGAATAAAAATGTGAAGAGAACATAAACATTCAGCTTACCTGACATTAAGAATTGTGAATTAAACAGAGAGCAAACAAGTCTTTTATGATAGTGACAAAAAGAGTGGTGTCAGTGCCCAAAATTTTGGTCAATCTCTCAAAATTGAGAGACTGATCAAAAGGGGGAACCTGCTAAATTAAATTTGGCCTAGAGCTGCTTCCATATGTAGCAAACTGCAATCTAATTTTGTATGTAAAGAAATTGCAACCTATCTCAGGTATACTCTTGTAACAAGTAGCTGACCCTTGGCCAATAATAGGAGCTGACCTTTCAGCCAATGGCAGGCTGCAAGCTGCTCAGACACCTCCAAATAAGGATAACACCAACTTGTAAACAAAAGGCTGTTTCTGTATGTCACTTCCATCTGTCTATAAATAATGCCTGCCCATGTCTCACTAGGAGGAGCTCTCTAAACCTGTGCTGGTTTGTCACCAGTACAGGTTCAGAAAGCTGCCCAACTCACGAGTTGTCTCTTTGCTCAAATGAACTCTGCTAACTTTAATTTTTCTCAAGATTATCTTTTAACACTACTAAAAGATACAACCTAAATTGAAAATCAATAGACTTTGGTAAAAGAAATGTGCAACACCTATAGTTTCTACATTTTAGTCTCCATTATAAAACTACAAAACATTTTTACAACAATGGTGATGCTGGAACACAAAAACAGGGCCAATGGCATATAGAGTGAATTCTATTATTTATTAGAAACTAATTTATCATTTCCATTGTTGAATGTTCCATTAAATTTAACAATACTATATTAATCCATTCTTACACTGCTATAAAGATACTACCTGAGACTGGGTAACATAAAGAAAGGAGGTTTAATTGACTCACAGTTTTGCATGGCTGGGAAGGCTTCAGGAAACACAATCATGGCAGAAGGCAAAGGGAAAGCAAGGCGTATCTTACACAGCATCAGGAGAGAGCAAGCGTATAGGGGAAACTGCCACTTTTAAAACCATCAGATCTCGTGAGTTCTTCCTCCTTATCATGAGAACAGCATGGGGGAACTACCCCCATGATCCAATCATTTCCTACCATGTCCCTCCCTCCACACCTGGGGATTACAATTTGAGATGGGATTTGGATGGGGACACAGAACCAAACCATATCACTACTTTACAAGGTATGTAAATCCATACTCGAAATAAAAGAAAATCTGAAAAGCAAAGAGTCTTATTTCCTAGTCTATTTATTTATTATGCTTTCATGGAAATGATGATTCTTAATGTGATATTTCAGTCTATTATCATGGGTGTAAAAAGCAATATACAATCACAAATGAAGGGGAAAACTCCATATTATTTATAATAAGCTTAATAAGAAAAGTATCAAAGCATTGGCCACAGTGGCTCATGCCTATAATCCCAACACTTTGGGAGGCCGAGATGGGCACATCAACTGAGGTCAGGAGTTCGATACCAACATGGGAAACCCCATCTCTACTAAAAATACAAAAAATTAGCCAGGCATGGTGGCGGGTGCCTGTAATCTCAGCTACTCAGGAGGCTGAGGCAGGGAGAATCGCTTGAACCAGGGAGGCAGAGGTTGCAGTGAACTGAGATCATGTCATTGCATTCCAGCCTGGGCAACAGAGCGAGACTCTAGCTCAGAAAAAANAAAAAAAAAAAAAAAAAAGGAAAGAAAAAGATAAGTACCAAAGCAGCTTCACTCTGAGATTACAGAAAAGGAATTGTTTAATGAATATACTATTCCTTTAGTACAAATAACTCAGTGTGTCTAATTATGCAGTTTCTGACCTTTGACCACCTAATATTTATTCCAGACTCACCCCATTATCTTTCCCAAAAAAGTACAGGAAGTAGACATGGCAACACAAATCACAGTCTGGCCTAATTAGAAGATTTATGAAAAGAATAGATATTAAACTAGTGAGTTTAAGCAATAATTTGGGGACCGAGGGTCTCAGTTACCCATATTTCTGAACATTATGAATAACTGCTTAGTCCTTTAATAGAACCAAAAGTTCAAATGGGTAAGGTAAAATTTACAATAAATATACAACATATTAAAGAACACACAAACTTAAAATGCAAACCATGCTGTAAGCAAAATAATTTAAGCAAATCAAATGCCAAAGCATCCAACATGTACCAAAAGTGGTTTACAAAGCAACACAGCAGTGTTTTTTCAAAAAGAAACAAATTCATATGGCCAAGTTATATAGTTATAAAAATTGACATTCAAAACTGAAAAATGAATGTTAAGCTTTCTCAAGTTAAGCTCTTTAGAAATAGCAACGAGCATAACTTTTAATTTAGTAGATTTTAATTAACCAGTCTTTTTAAATAGAAATTTTAATTGTAAAAGGACTTTTTAATTATTTCTAAATATGTATGTCTTATGTAAAACCCATAAAGGCGTTTGAGTATAATCTTGTAATTTAATTTAGCATTTAAAAGTAATTACTGCAACATATGCATTATGTAGAAAAGAAATTTCTACTTAAATTTTATAAAAACAAATATCGTAATAGAAATTGGAGACTTAAAATGAAAGAGGTCAGGAGAAAGGTGAAGGACAAAAAAATTACCTATTGCGTACAACGTACACTATTCAGGTGATGGGTAAACCAAAAGCCCAGACTTCATCACTATACAATTTATCCAGGTAACCAAAAACTACTTGTACCCCTAAAACTATCGACTTTTTAAATCAAATAATTAAGTAAATAAAAGAACTAGAACTGTCACCTTGTTAACCTTCCAGGGAACTTATCATGCGACCTGGGACTTCACTGCAACCTGTTAACTAGAAGCAACAAATGAATTCCAGACTGGTGGGGGCCAGTGGTATAACAGTAGAGGACAGGAGCTGGCCAGTAGCAATCATGAAGAAAACTATAGTATTCAATTAATTATCACCTTTACTAACAACCACATTAATGTACTATCCCCATTAACTGTTTAACTCTGACTTAAGTAATAGTAAATACTAGAGCCACAATAACTGTACCTTTTAGTACAATTGTATTTCATGGTCGTTTTTTTTTAAAAGGATAATCAGGTATACTACTGATCTGTGATCTTACACATATAACTGTGTACTTTAACAATTATATATACTAGTAAAATTATATTCCTTTCCTTCTTTTATACCTATAGAAGAAAAAGAAAATAATTACTATATAGAATGATATTCCTTTTTTAAAGGCTAAGATATTAAAACAACAGTACAACTTCAAAAAAATCTTGTGCTTTGGCTGGGCGCAGTGGCTCACGCCTATAATCCCAGCACTTTGGGAGGCCAAGGTGGGTGGATCACAAGGTCAGGAGTTTGAGACCAGCCTGGCCAACATGGTAAAACCCCGTCTTTAAGAAAAATAAATAAATAAATTTTGTGCTTTTACTTATAGAGATAGTAGTATATAACTTTTCGTTTAAAAAAATCATATAGCTATGGATGATACTGTAGAGAGAAAGCCTAAGACAAGCTAGAATAAAATAATTTATCTTGGAACATCAGAAGTGGTAGCTCTGTGAATAGTCTACACAGATTCGCAAAAGATACTCATTTTAAAATAAAATTGTTCCATATCTAGAAAGCAGTAGAGTCTTTTCAGTGTATGATGTATTACCTTCTTCCCTTTCAATCATTCCCTGAATAAGAATTCTTTCACAGAATGTTGAAGCTGAAAGAATTCTTAGAGACCATTTGCTAGTAGTTCTCAACATGAAGTGGTCCCTCCCCCAGAAGAGGTTTACATATGCAGGGTTGTTTTGGATATAACAATGACTGGGAAATTCTACCATCCTCATTAAGGATTCTAAACTTTCTACAATGCACAATAGAGTCCTTTGTAATGAAGAGTTATCCAACCCAAATACCAGAAGCACACCCACTGTGAAATACTGACTTAATTCTCCACTTTGAAGATTAGTCACCTAGGCCCAGAGAAGTTAATTGACTTACTCAAAGACACACAGCTAAGTCCAGAACTGAGATTCTCATTTTCCCACTCTACTTCTCATTCAATTAATAAATTCTCAATAGAAAAACATGGAAGAACCAAAAATCAATCATATATACATATATAAAACATTGTCAACACTGGTCATTCATTAGTATTTGAAATTGAAATAAAACAACATTTAAATAAATAAATATAAAATACTAATAAATAAATCTAAATACTAGGTTTTTAAATAAATCTAAAATACTAATATCCTTTTCAAATTGCTTTTTTTCTCTCATAAAATATAATTCCCCTTCACATATTTTTTAAAACCATTCAAGTTAAAACAAAGAGGAGAAAATCAAATGACACATCATACGTTACCAAATAAAATATTTTTTGAATGGAGGTATTAGGTGGTTTCTGCTGGATGGTTTCAGAACAACTGGAAATTATTACATGGTTCCGAAACAATTGGATACCCTATAACCTAGGGCTACTCCATTGCTAACACTGAAGAAATGTATTAGAGTGAAAAACAGCACTAACTAAAAGCCCAAAAGACTTAACACAAATACCAACTCTGATATAAAATTAGTCACTAAATCTTCAGCAGGTTACAAGCCCTCTGGGTGTCATTTTATGATACAAAAAAATGAGTTAAGGTTTTCATGATCCTTTCAAGAGAGGTACCATCTAAACATTCATAAAGAAGCATACTACTTTAAGTAGGGATATAACTAAACACTGAGTCTCAAAAGGTAAGAGCACTGACAGGTTAAGTCCTACTATCAGTTATCATTCAGCAACACCTGATCTCCTAGTGACATTGTTTGCCATAATCTATTAGAATAAGCATCTTATTCTTAATAGAATAAAATCTGAATTTTATTTGAATAAATTTGAATAAGTTCAAATAAGTATTTGAGAGCTAAAGTATCTTCAGAATATTTCAAAATTAACATTTTATTCTTCAAAATACATTTGCATTAAATGTTTAACTTCTACATGCAAATTGAAATTTAAAATTTTTAATATCAGAGCTGGCAAAGTAAGAGTATGCTGGGGTATTTTTGCAGACAATGTACTAATATGTCATTGTGTGTGTCTGTGTGCCTGTGTCTGTATGTAAACACCCTATGCCCCTATATTTCTCTGATGTTCTTACAGCTTAGTTTTTCGTGTTTTTGCCTGGCATCATATATACAGTCTGAGTTTTATTTAACTCTTACCCCTACAAAATTTCAATTGGTCCACAAAATATTTCAGGCTCCTTTTCATACACTGTGTTATACTTCTTAGGCAAAGTAACTAGATCAAATACGAATCAGAAATAAATAAAACAGCCGGGCGTGGTGGCTCACGCCTGTAATCCCAGCACTTTGGGAGGCCCAGGCGGGTGGATCACGAGGTCAAGAGATCGAGACCATCCTGGTCAACATGGTGAAACCCCGTCTCTACTAAAAATACAAAATTAGCTAGGCATGGTGGCGCGTGCCTTTAATCCCAGCTGCTTAGGAGGCTGAGGCAGGAGAATTGCCTGAACCCAGGAGGTGGAGGTGGAGGTTGCGATGAGCCGAGATCGCACCATTGCACTCCAGCCTGGGTAACAAGAGCGAAATTCCGTCTCAAATAAATAAATAAATAAATAAATAAATAAATAAAACAGGGACAGAGAGAGATTTGTTTTACTCTTTCTCTCTCTCCCCCCTCCCTCTTTCATAACATACTTCTACTCACTCTCTCACTCTCTCTCATTCTTTCTCTCTCTCTCTCTCTCTCTCTCTCACACACACACACACACACACACACACACACACACTCTTCTACCACCACCAAAGCATGTAACCTGAGTTAGACATCAAGCTGAATGGTGGCTGAATCTAAAACACTTTCATGAATGACCTTAATATGAACTTATTTAAGGTTATCAAACTATTCAAAAACATATTTTAAAAACACTCTACATTTACTGTAGTTACTGTACTTAAATGCAGTCTCTGTTTGCAATATTCTGAAGATTTCCCTGCATGAGGTCCTTTTTTCCTACTCATTTGTCCTAAAGAATTCATAGACTTTGTTGCTTCTGAAGTTTCACTTGCTATGGTTATTTCAACAATTTTTAAATATTCTATTTAAATATCATTAAATATAAGTGATTTTGCCTTTTCTTAAGGTCATGAATTTAATCCTTCAGTTAGTCAAGCATGCAATTATTGTTCCATCATACAGACAGTCAAAAACACTAATGCAAACAGAAAAAATTTAGGCATTCTATTTCAAGCAAGCAGGAAGCTCCATCAAATAGATGCTTTACTAATTAAAATAAACATCTGGCAAACAATCAACACTGTAAGATTGTACTATACCAAAACTATCAGGGGTCTCTGCTGAGGATACTTCCTTTGCACGTTTCACAATGGCAATCTCAGGTTGGGGATATCTGCATGCTAAAAATATTTTAAAATCAAAATATATTCACACAACAAAATAAATAAAATATACACACATTTTAAAATATATGTATAACTTAGAAGTGCCACATGCTAGTATACAGGCAGTCTTTGCTTTACACAGTAGGTGGGGCCATATAAGTCAAGTTTAAACTGTACAAAGCAGTTTTAGTAACCAATGGGAAAAGTTGCAATTATTCTGTAACCTTTCAAATTTTTTTGTCAAAACATGAAAAACTCTCTCACAATAGGTATAAACATAAAGGACAATTCTGAAAATAGTAAAACTAGCCACACACACAGTGGCTCACGCCTGTAATCCCAGCACTTTGGGAGGCCGAGGCAGGCGGATCATGAGGTCAGGCGTTCGATACCAACCTGGCCAAGACAGTAAAATCCCATCTCTACTAAAAATACAAAAAAGTAGCCAGGTGTGGTGGTAGGCACCTGTAATCCCAGTTACTCGGGAGACTGAGGCAGGAGAATCACTTGAACCTGGGAAGTGGAGGTTGCAGTGAGCTGAGATCACGCCACTGCACTCTACTCCAGTCTGGGCAACACTGCAAGACTCCGTCTCAGAAAAACAAATAAACAAAAAAGAAAATAGTAAAACTGATGTTTACTTAGTATACTGTAATTTAAAACATTAGAAAGACTGATACAGTGTTTTGTTTTGTTTTGTTTGAAAAAACAGGGGTAGTCTTCTGATATAACTTCTCATCATATAATATGCAGTGAGCATCTTTCCATACCTTGATAAATTGTCATACACTTTTCTAAGTCTGGATTAGTTTCTAACATTTTATTCTTTACATTTCCAATGTCATGATATATCTCCAAGGGTTCCTTTAATGTGAACTTTTTGCCAGGGTCAGTTTCCCTGAAACGGCTTCATCTTTTCACCACAACCTCCTCATTTTCTTTATTTATATTGATAAGTTCACCCTCCCTAGCCTCTTCTGGATGTATATCTGTAGTCTCTCAAATGGCGGCAGTTCAATAGCAGTATCAACATTCCCAAATCAGCGATTTCGTCTATACTCCATTTACACTTGATTGAAATTTCAGTTCAGCATTTTCACTTTTTGTTTCTTGGCTGCGATTTCATCTTGTTTGGTCAATTTCCTTTTGAATATCAATTTTGTAAAATATCACATAGGTTATCAGTGGGAGACAAGGAAGAAACATGCTTTGCTGTCTGTGTGTGAACTGAATGACAGATATACCAATCACCAACAGACTATAAAAAAAAGTGATGTGATTGGTCATGATCATGACGCACATATGTTTTTACGGAGCGATTTATGGACTGAGGAGCTAACAGCAAAGTTTGTACTTTATACAATTACTGAAAGTTGTTATACTGTACTAAATTAATTTGAACTGAGTTGTTGGGGACTGATGTTATTTAACTGAAACATTGTTACTGAGATTTATGAATATGGAAATTATGTAAAGCAGGGACTGCCTATAATAACGAAAAATTTGCATAAATCCAGAAAAATAATAGGGCATTAAAATTTAACATACATTTACTGTTTTCTGCATATACAAATTAATGTAAAATCAAAGGAACAAGGTTCTCTTTCTTAGAAGTCAAATGTTTTCCACTTAAATTCCTTGACTTTACTATCATTCAACTATAAAAGAGTAGTTGATCTATAATAAAGCAGAGTCCAATGATCAAATTTTGTATTTAAAAACAAAAAAACCCCTTCACCATAAATCAACTAGTAGGTTTTTTTGGTATCTGCCTTTGCATTTGTCACTTAAAAAAAAAAAAAACTTCTTAAAGGCTACTAAAGGGAAAAAAAATTACAGAAAATAGCCCCTGATCGCAAAGTGTGACATGGAGTCAGTAGGATATACAAGCCGACATGAGATGATTACAGAACAAAAAAATACAGCGTAAGTTTCCAGAAAGGAGAAATCATTTCCGTAAGAAGTGGGAGACAGATTCCAGAAGTTGAAGAACTTGGCCTTAAAGTACTGCAGAATTTAAGTAAGTGAGGGGAGGTGGGATTTCTCTTCTCTTTCCTATAAAGTTCAGTCGAAAAGCCATGAGGAAGAAATGAGTGAGATAGCATCTGTGTAGGAGGCAGCGGAAGCCACAGTGGCCTAGAACAGGGTTTTAGAGCTCAAGCAGCATGAGGTGTATCCCCAAAGGGAGGTCAGTCTGGTACAAGGTGTCAGAAACCAGTTGGGCCAGGTGCAGTGGCTCACGCTCATTTTGGGAGGCTGAGGCAGGCACATCACTTGAGGTCAGGAGTTTGAGACCAGCCTGACCAACACAGTGAAACCCTGTTTCTACTGAAAACACAAAAATTCGCCGGGCATGGTACGTGGTAGCACAAGCCTGTACTCTCAGCTACTGGGGAGGATGAGGCAGGAGAGTTGTTTGAACCCAAGGGGCAGAGGTTGCAGTGAGCAGAGATCATGCCATTACACTCAAGCCTAGGCAACAGAGGGAGGCTCTGTCTCAAAAAAAAAAAAAAAAGGAACCCAGTTGGTTGAGAAAGGCTTCCACATGGTAAGGGGAAGGGGTTGTGGCTCAGGGTGTCAGTGCCCAAATTAATGTGAGGAGGGTTATCTGTATAGGAATATGCAGGCAGTAGCAGTGATGAGATTTTGGTGACAGGAGTAGTGGTCAAAAATTAATAAATATATTAAAAACAATAGGAGCTAGGAATTTCTCCATCATAGAATGGAGTTATAAATACAGAAAGTGAGAAAGCTAGAACATTCCCTGTGGTATTAAATTGGTATTGAAGAAATTATAATGAATCTTTATTTTATAATATATAGAGATACACAGAACTATAAATAATACAGATTATGTATATAAATACATATATTCATTTATTTACTAGCACCGTCTACTCTTAGGGCAACACCCTAATAGTTATGAGCACGTCTAATGCCCAGATCCTGGCTTCTCAATACGATTCCACACTGAAAGAAACCAGAGTTTCTTGTAAAATGGCTGATTCTAGGGCTAGAGCAGGAAAAGTGGATTATTCAAGCCAGGAATTATTCAAGGAGTAATAGAGACAGGTCAAAAAGACACAGAAACCAGCTTGTAAGGGTTCCTATTGGCCAAATATGGGGTAGCTGGAAAATCAAAAATGGTAGTAACAAATTATAACCCATTGAATAGAAAACCATTAGTATATATTGATATAAATTGTTAAAGTGAATGATGAGAAATGGGATATTTCATAGACTCAAAATATCACTTCGCAAAAGACTTATTAGTTATAAAAAGGAAAATAGTAACTTTTGAATGGATAAGTCAGATAGATACCATGTTAGTCAAATGTCCAAAGTTAATATCACCAAGGATAAATTGAAATCATGGGCCACATGATAG
The DNA here is from genome assembly GCF_001604975.1 of Cebus imitator. Lineage (NCBI taxonomy): Eukaryota > Metazoa > Chordata > Mammalia > Primates > Cebidae > Cebus > Cebus imitator. The sequence continues at coordinate 10,324,721 of NW_016107383.1, forward strand.
GATGAAAAAGATTATAACATTGATTCTGTGATATTCCTGTTAAAGATGCATAACTGAAATATATTCATAAAGAAAGAGAGAAACCCAAATTGGTTTCTCTCAAAGACATGTTACAAAATACCCAAAGACAAGCTACAAAAAAAACTGGACTATAATCCCCAAAAGTGTCAAGGTCAATGCAATTCAAGGGGAAGACTAAGGAACTGTTCCAGATGGATGGAAATTAAAAATAGGTAAAAACTAAATCAGAACTAAATGTATAGTTCTAATCTGAATCTTTTTGCTCTAAAGAATGACTGAGATAATGGTGGAACTTGAATGACATCAGAGTACTAGAAGGTAGTACTCTTTTTTTTTTTTTTTTTTTGTTCAGTGATAGTTTATTGGTCCTTAGCATGCATGACATCTCAATTACCAAGGTAAATTCACATACACAACTGCAGGTAAAAACATGTTAAATAATATAAAAATAAATTGAAGCGCCGGGCGCGGTGGCTCAAGCCTGTAATCCCAGCACTTTGGGAGGCCGAGGCGGGTGGATCACGAGGTCAAGAGATCGAGACCATCCTGGTCAACATGGTGAAACCCTGTCTCTACTAAA
>NW_016107383.1:10327111-10341494 GCF_001604975.1 Cebus imitator
AAAAAAAAAAGCTGGGTGTGGTGGCTCATGCCTGTAATCCCAACACTTTGGGACGCTGAGGCTGGTGGATCACTTGGGATCAGGAGTTCAGCCTGGCCAACATGGTGAAACCCCACCTCTACTAAAAAAAAGAACACAAAAAAACAAAAACAAACAAACAAAAAAACTGCTGGGCATGGTGGCACACACCTATAATCCCAGCTACTTGGGAGGCTGAGGCAGCAGAAGTGCTTGAACCCAGGAGGTAGAGGTTGCAGTGAGCCAACCTCCAGCCTGCACTCACCTGGGTAACAGAGTGAGACTGTCTCAAAAAAAAAAAAAAAAAAGAATCAAGTAGGTGCCTGACTTAGCAAAAAAACTTAGAAACTGCAGGGAGATGTGTAATACTGGTTTAGGGGAGCAAGCCCTTCTTTAGGGGCCCACCTCTTAGATGGGCCTGGTATTAGGGGGCCCATGGAAGCACACAGAGACCCAAGGCCAGGCCAATCAGAAAACTCCCTTCTTCCTGACCACTGTAACTGTTCAGGGATGAGACTGTGACCCTTGCCTTTGGGACCCTGGGGCTGCTGGTGGTGTAGAGGAAGCTTGCTGCAGGAGGAGAATGACGCCACCAAGGATGGGGAGAGGGTCTGATGGCATCTAAGTACCTGGGCCGGGCTGACTTGTAGCTGATACTCCTGGACTGAACTCCTACAGAAACCAAGCTGATCTCCCTGTCATGGGCTGGAAGTGGGTCACATGGTCATGTCTTCTTTGGGCATAACTTTTTCCTAGAGCGTAGGATAGAGATTAACACTGGGGTTTATCGATGTTCCCTGGTGGGCCCTGTGATTTTCAGCAGTTCCACATGAGATCCGCTGCTCTAAATCACGTTTCACAATCGACTTCGCCAGGTGCCCTGACTCTGGGGCTCCCTCTGGTAAGCAGCACCAGGGTTTCAGTAGTTCCCTGTCCCTACTGAGGGCTCCAGGTGAAAGATGGAATCCCTTTCCCGTCCTCAGGTTTCCTGGCCTCTTCCTGCCCCCACAAGAGCCCTTCGCCATTTACTGTCTCCCCACTGCTCTGGGAATTTCTGCGGGTTCATCCCTAAACCTTAGAGGTTTCGAGATTTCGCCAAAATGCAAGCACAGGCACTCCGTAAGTTCAAACCCCAGCCTGCAGAATGGGGAGGCCGGAGGCTCTGGGCAAAGAAGTTATGAAGGGGTAATGTTGCTGCCAGCCCCCTCCGCCGTCTACCAGGCCCTTCCTGTGCAGATCTGCATTTGGTTTGCACAGGACTAATTTACCTCAAGGAACTTCCAAACCTAGGACCACCATTCCAGTCACCTGAAGCTCTCTGCGGAGGCTACACCCTTCGCCCTGGGGGAGTTCCACATCTGCCCAGTGGAGCATTTCCCCTTCTCTCACCCAGCGTCTGGCCGACAGGAAGCAGGGTGTCTGTGGACCGGCGGTGGGCGCCCCTTTGCCCCACCTCCCTGCCCGGCCGGTGGGGGCCCGGGGTGTGGTCTGCTCGGAGGCTCGCGCCACGTGCAAAGGGAACCGCCGGGCGAGAGGAACCCGAGGCAGCACGGGACAGCTGATGCATTTGTGGTCGCTCCTCTTAGAGCTCCGCGGGCTACGGCAAACCTCCGCGTATCCGCCCCTTACTGTACGCCCTCGGTTGTCCCCATGCATAAAGTAGTTCCGAGGAGCCACCTCGCCGAGATTTCACTGCGCAGAAACGCGCTATTAGGCGGAAAGGCGTGGTTCCTAGGGGCTGAGAACCCGCACCCGTGCACCGCGGTATAAGACGAGGCTGAGGGACCCAGGCAGGGCGCGAGGGCCGGGGAGACCTCTGTTCCCATAGCGGGCTTCCTTGAGCCCATCCCCAAGTTCTGTGACTCCCCAAGTTCCCACCTCGCAATCCAGTGTGGTTTCTTCAGATGAATTTTATTCTCCGCGGGCTGCTCTGGCGTCTAGGAATGAGGGAGTGTGCCCCCAGCATCCCCAGCAGAGGCGTCCAGCAGAGGCTGAGGGCCAGCCCCCCTCACCCCAGCCCCAGGAGCACCAGGGACTGAGTCTATGGCATAGGCATCGTCTGGAGGCCTTGCTTGTTCAGTGATAGTTTATTGGTCCTTAGCATGCATGACATCTCAATTACCAAGGTAAATTCACATACACAACTGCAGGTAAAAACATGTAAAATAATATAAAAATAAATTGAAGGCTACTTTTATATATTTACTGAATTAAGTAGTGTAATAAATACTATGATAAGCAAAAAGCTTCAATCACACAATTCAGTTTCACTGAAGTTACAGTAGTGTTTGTAAATACGAGTTTTAAAATTTAAGTTACAAATATTAAAGCACTGAAAAACTAGTATAAAAGTGAATTTTGGCATGTAAGTGAGCTCTTATGTCATTAGTATTTGACACCCTGGGACAATGAGGAAACCAGCTCTCACCTACTTTTTGAGGTACAACTATCCAACTAGGTCAGCAACACGGCTGGAATACTTCATAGCTTACAATCTTTGAATTGAACTTTTCCCTTTTGAGAAGCCCAAAGAGCAACCCAGAGCTTATTACTGTGCAAAAATTCTCCAAAATCCTAATAGAATTTAGGAGGGAACTTTTTCTTGTGACCTGAGGGGCCCAGTGTCCAGGCCTCAGGTCAGAGAGCCCCCAGGGCTCAGAGGGGCCAGCTCAACTCCTTGCCAATGGCCCTTCCCTAGGATAATAATCCCATTTTCTCCAATTTCTGTCTCCTTCTTCCAATCGAAAACAGAAAAATCCCATGTCAAAACATAAAATAACCCATAACTTCAGCGACTTCAACAGTATCCCACGCACTGTGGGTGATATAAACTGAAGCTGCTAACAGGAAAGTTGGCAAGAAGCATGTTAAGCCCCTGGAGGACTGCCTGTCCCTGGGAACCCACCCTGTCTGCTGGGTCTCTGGATCCACTTGTATGGTCAAAAGCAGTGTCATGGCTCTTCCTCTGGAGACAGTGGAAGACCCTGCTCTTCCCAACCTGGAGCACTGCCTGGATGAATCAAGTGGATATTGAACTTCACAGAACCAAGAGGCCCAGCAGGTTCCAGCATTTGCCGGGAGAGAGTAGGCATCTCCAGGCCTCAGTCCTCAAAGAGCTTACATGGTGCACCGCTGGTGTGCTTATCACTGGGGCAGAGTAACGGGCCCCAGGAATGCCCTTTCGCCAGCTGCCCCTTCACGTTCCCGAGTAGGCTGCGGAGCATCGACAGAGGCCTCAGCCAGTTTTGCCTTTTCGCTTTGATGCTTCTTAACATTTTGACTTTTTTCAATCACAGTTTCATATTCAAGTTGAGGTAATCAGTTTTTTCTCTAAGAGGAGAGGAGCTGGGACCGTGGGGCAGGTTGGTGAGAGGGCATTTCTATAAACAGAAACCAAGACCACCACGTAGTACAGCCCCACGTGGTAAGAAGACCTGCTCTCACGGGCAGGCTCTGACCCTTCTTTAAAAACTCTTGTGCAGCAGCCAGACTGCCAGGCCAGCGCAGTCAGGAAATGGCTCAAGCTCCTAAAACTAGAGCTTTCATTTAAAACTTCACAGCAGACCCCTTAGAGAAATGGCCTGTGGTTCCCTCCCCTCCTCTACCCCTTTTCTAAGGCTGATCAAGTTTGAGTTTTTAAAAAGAGCTCGGGAGAGCTAAAGGAAGCTACAGTTAACTCATTGCTTATTAATCAATTGCACTTTAAGATCTATGTTATTGATTCTGAAGGAGAGGCAAGCCCTTGACGGACCCCAGCCTCTGGCCAGCCAGAAGTCTCGGGGCTCCCAGACTTGGGCTCCACAGTGGGGCCTTTTGGAGCTGCGACTGGAGCACATGGGCCTTTTCAGGAGCCCTTTTTGATGCAAGATTTCTTATTCAATGGTATCTGGAGTTTTGTTCATTTGACTTCAAATTGTTTTTTCTAATATATTTTACTGACAAGCCCTTGACAATTGCTTTGTTACTTGCATGCAGGCCTCTGTGTGACCAAGCACACAGACTGCATGTGCACCAACCTGTCTCTCCACTGCTCCAGGGGCCTTTCTCAAAAACCCCCTACATTACTGGAAACTGCTGGTTTTACCTATGTGCTTCTTCCTAAGGCATGCAAAAAAAAATATGTGAAATTCAGAAACATTCACAGTTCAGGTAGCTGAGGCACTGAAGTCCTAAGAGACATCACCTAAATATCAGTGGCCGTGACTCCCCTGCCCCCCTGGGGGAAGGGAACTGTCTTGAACTCCCTTTGGCAGAAGAAATTGGCCCAGCAGCCGGAGGTAATGGAGCAAGATGACTCCAGGGCCCTTTCTCAGACCCGACTGAGAAAACAGCCCACTGGGTACCAGCTTAAGGAGGGGAATCACCCCTGGGAGAAAGGAGGGCTTCAAATCAGGCTGCCCATGAACTCCCTGCAGTGGTGAGGGACATGGAGACCCTCTGGAGGCCCAGAGCCCAGGTGACAGGTGGCAGCCTCCCAGAGTACAGCTTCTGCCCATATCTGGAAAAGCCCAGGGAAGCCTTGGTGGGAAGAGAGAATGTACTCTCTTGTGCTCCACAGCTGCAGGCCCTGGCAACAAGGCTGGAGGCTCGGCCATCTTCCTTGCCCAGGGGGACCCTCCTGCCCCAGTTCTCAGCCCTGCCTCTCCAGCAGCTCCTAATTCTGAGCTGAGCTAGGAGAGCAGGGTACAGGCCTAGGGCTCCCTGCAAAGATGCACAGCTGGGGGCTCGAGGACACTCCAGAGAACAGGACCCAGGACCCAGTCCTCACAAGCACAGAGAAGACCCCCTCCCACCCCCACCTCCACCTTCCCCCCCTTCACTCCATCCCCAAAGCATTAAAGGACAAGACACAGGCATGACACTGATGGAGAACATTGTCTACAAAAGTTGTAGTTAGCCTGAAGGATGGATTGAGGGTACAGCGGTGGAAGCACAGCGCCTGCTCCACCCCTGCACCGGGAGAACCCGGAGGGGCTGCGGCGGTAAATGGACAAGGAACGGGAGAGAAGGGCAGCACCTGGGGCTCTGGGAAAAACAAGTCGGCACTTGGGGGTGACCCCAGGATCAGGCCCAGAGAACAGGAAAAAGCGCTGCGGTGGGCTTTGGAGGCGGTGGCAGGCAGCCAAGTCCTCAGTGTCCTGTAGTGGGACAGGGACCATCTCCTCCATGCCCCCCGCTCTGGGCATGTGTGTGGGTATAGGAACCCCCACACAGACCAGAAAGAGGCCTTGAGGGTTCTCTTTCCCCTGCCCTAGCCAAGAGGGCCCGAAGAGGAGCTGGGAGCTGTGGCCATGCTCCCAGCAGGTCAGGGATGCAGGGCTATGGCTGAGAGAGGAGGAAGGCACCTCTGCATGGGATGTGAAGGGGCACACATGTGTCAGCGGGCTCCTGAGGGACTCTCCCACATCTGTGACCTCAGTCTGGCTGGAGAGCTCTGGGGGCACATATCTGAGGACACATGCTCTGAGCACCCTCTGAGCTGGCCTTTCCCCTGGTCTCACCACCATCACAAGGCTGGGACACATGAGCTCTCCCNAAAAAAAAAAAAAAAGCCCATGTTATATTGTGGCTATTCAGGACAATGTTCTCGTTTATAGGAAATACATACCACAGTACTCCCGTCACAGTGGACACTGTGGTACATAATCTGATCCTTAGCTGCCAGAAGTCCTGATAAGAAACAGCCTTCAACAATCAGTCATCTTGGGGATTTGACTCAGCTGAAGAATGCTGCCTTACTCAAGGAAACGTACCCTGCCCGTGGCACTCCATATCTAATAGCTTGTTTTCACAGTGGCAGAGGCCCAAACCTCCGCTCCAACTCAAGACAACAAAAAAGTGTCATCCCATGTCCAAAACTCCCTACAGTGTCAGCTGAAGCTTCCATTAAAATTATATCACAATTTTACTTCTACCTCTGCCCAAGCCTCCTTCTTTCCCTTCACTTCCCTTCCCAAGGTGAGGATTCCAACAGCACTATTCAATCAACTACTTGCATGTTCATCTTTGTCTCAGAAACTGCTTGCCAAGGAACTCAATCTGTGAAAGGAATGATAGGGCATCATATCAGAAAGTTATTACCTAATGATTTAGGAGAGGAGAAAAAAAGTTTCTTGTGCCATACTTGAAACTCTTCTGTAAATTTAAGTCTGTTTCAAAATGTAAAACAGAATCAAAAAAAATAAGGTGGGAAAAACATGGGAGAACAACATGAAAAAAAAGCAGAAAAGATAAAAGTATGATAAAGGTCACAGTTTAATAAAGAAATTAGACTATCCAATGGACAGTGTATTCCAGGTAATAATGGGAAGTAAAAGAAAATAAGCAAAAGAATACACCTCTTACACAGCATGTATTTCTCAAAAGTGATTGTTGCATAGCTACAAAATCAGAGTTAACAATTCACCTTTTTTCAAATTGTCATTAAGAAGTCCCTTTGAGTAGAAAAAAAAAAAAAATCTAGGATTTTTTTAAACCAGAATATATTTTTCACACACATAAAATTCAGCCAGTTCACAGAACGTACATCTTATGATTATCACATTTGCCTATTTCCTTTCACAATTCAAGCATACCTGAATCTATTATCTACATGTCTTCAACTCTTTCCTATCTTAAAAACAAAAATACTTTCTGTAACCTTGCTACTCAAAATATGGTCCCTGGACCTGTAGCACTGAAATCCCTGGGAATCTGTTAGAAATACAGAATCTCAGGCCCCACTTCAAATCTAATGAAACACAGTTTCAATAAGATTCCCAGATGATGTATGCAAATTAAACTTTGGGAAGCAGGGTTCTAGTTTTCACTGTGTGATATAACACAGGGGCTTCATCCCACCCTTACAATGAAACACAGTCAAATTCAATTCAAATTGACGGCTTATTTCTAAACCATAAGAGAACAGAAGTCACAGAGCAATCAACCAGCTCGAGAGAGGCAGGCACCTGCACGGACAGATAGAATATTAGTACTTGCTTACTTAGGACAGATGCAACTGGACACCATAAGAAAGGTATAGCTAAACAGTAGGTGAATAGCTAAAGGCAGAGTGGGAGATTTTCAGGCAGGGTATGAAGCTACCAGGGTATGCATAAATTGGGGGAATCTACACCTTCTTTCAGATTCTGTTGCCAGAAATCCCACCAGACACACACAAAAAAGGATAAGAAAGTCCTAAGAAAATGCCCACTACAGCAGAAACCTGAAGGAGGGGAATAGCAGTATTGTAGGAAGAACATGAAACTCATGGATCTTTCTCCCAGTCTCTATGAGTCAATCCTTAATCTGTGGGAACAAAAAATACTGTCACCATTAGGGCAGGTAGGGTAGCCTACCCGGAACTGTTTCAGTTTTAGCACTGAAAGTCCTACATCCCAGGAAACCCTTCCCTGGAATACAAAATGTTTCTTTTTAGGTGATGGGTGCAGAAGATTGAAGGAAAGTACAAAACTCATACAAAGGTCCCCCAAACAGGGACTAACATCAGTATGGTTTTTAGTATTAAATGGATCTGGCATAGATTATCTCCATTCCTTAGTTGCTAACACTGTTCTGTCTTTTTTTCTTGACCACTATTGCTGGCAACCATGATTTACAGTTCACAGTTATGAACTATCCATTGTTACACCACTGCTAGTAATGCCACTTAAGTGTGTTGTAATCCTGAACATCAACAATCTGTTTTTGACTTTGGTTGTGAACTGCTGCAAAGTGTATTGAAATAACACTACTTTGTTTTTTAACATTATGAATACTATGACCATGTTTTCTATGAATTTAGATAATAAAAATGAGAAGAATAACACAAACACCATCATGATGAGACTAGCACTGGTACAGTTAAACAACTCTGCTATTCTAACGATCAATGGAAGAATGCATGCAACTAAATCTGGGAGGTAAACAATCAAGTACAGCATATTATACAATATGCAGAAAAGAATTTGGGATTGAGCATGTGGAAAAGAGGATGTGAAAACTCTCTTTTGTAACTCTGTAACTGAATGTTACAAATCCAGGACTAGACAGGTAAGTATTTCTAACTCAATTAGAAGATAAAGATACCCATGCCCAAATAGTGGCCACTGAGTTAACTTGGACATATCATACAATCAAACATGCATTATGTATTGTATTGTTCCCTTGGCTGCTCTATGAAACTATATGAAGTTGCATTTCCTGATTCAGAGACTGCAACTAAAATGTCCATTGAGTAAACAAAATGGAAAATTTTAAAAACAAATGTGTTAGCACTTTACAGTGCAGAACCGATTCAATCAGATAGTTTCAACAATCATATTTCCTACCATATAAAGAATGATGCACTGAAATATGGCAATGACAACAACAAAAAGTTCCTTTACCTCTTAGGTACTTTAATTTGAAAAATGAAGTTTCATATCATCTTCTTGATTTCCATGAAAATTTTAATGTAACTGTAGGAAAAGAAAAACCAAAAGATGGACTTTGCTAATTTATCTGCATATTTGGCAGACAGTACAAATATAAATTTTGGCAAATTCTATTTAAATTCCATTTCAAGGTCGATTGCAGTGGCTCATACCTGTAATCCCAGCACTTTGGAAGGCTGAGGCGGGTGGATCACCTGAGGTCAGGAGTTCAAGACCAGCCTGGGCAACATGGTGAAAACCCGTATCCACTAAAAATACAAAAATCAGCTGGGCGCGGTGGTGTGTGCCTGTAATCCCAGCTACTTGGGAGGCTGAGACAGGAGAATCACTTGAGCCCGGGAGGCGGAGGTTGCAGTGAGCCAAGATTGTGCCATTGCACTCCAGCCTGGCAGACAGAGTGAGGCTCTGTCTCGAAAACAATTTTTTTTTTAAATTCCATTTCATCTGTCAGCTTCTTACCAAAGAAGGTTATCATGAAAAGATCTTACCTGCTGAGTGGCCTGCACATTTTCTACACAATGTTGCTTTTCAAAAGGTGTGATTTGCCTACTTGTGATATTGAAGCTTTCATAATGAAATGCTCTGGTTAATTTTAAGTTTCCTCAAGACATGCAGAGATACATAATAAGATTTTTGACATTATAGAAATGGAAGGAGATCCCCTCTTTAGACCTGTGCCTACAAGATAGTTATTATTCCCAGCTATAGAAAAATGTGCTGTAAAATCATATTTCAAAGCATGGAACAAGAAGAATGCTGTTCTCTAATTTATAAATATATTGAGAATCAGAATGGAACCAAGTAAGTGGAAGACTGGAAACTTGAATTCATATAGTATGAGAATAGTATCACTAATGAACTAGAATTCTACACAAGACCTTCTATAAAAAATAAGCATACTACTGAAGCCCCAAAATATGACTCCCTGGTGTAATGAGTATTTCAAATGAGAGACCCTTAGAGGTAACAGACTCTGGAGCCAGAGACTTTCCCCTATCTACATAAAGAGCAGACAGACCCACCACACAGAACAGTTGTTCTTCCTGATCCTTCCTGTTATCTCATTATTTACTGAAGAAAAGAAGACAAAGAATGTAACCAAACCTGAACAGGCCCACAAGATAACATCTGTTTATAGTTACAAATTAATCTCTGTTCCCTGATCCACTCATCTTCTGTAGTAATCATTTATCGCTCCTCAGCACATCAACCTTGATATGGTTTGGATCTGTAACCCCACCAAATCTCACATTGAATTATAACCCCAGTATTAGAGGTAGAGCCTGGTGGGAGGTGACTGGATCAAGTGGGCAGAGTTCTCATGAATGGTTTAGCACCATCCCCTCAGTGCTACTCTCTTGATGGTGAGTTCTTACCAGATCTGGTTGTTTAAGTGTATGGCACCTCCCCCCAGTCTCTATTCTTCCTATTCCTGCCATGTAAAATACCTGCTCCTGCTTTGCCTTCTGCCCAGAGTAACAGCTCCCCGAAACCTCCTCAGCAGCAGATGCTGCCATACTTATATAGCCTGCAGAGCGGTGAACCAATTAAACCTCTTTTCTTTATAAATTACTCAGTCTCAGGTATTTATTTATAACAGCACAAGAATGACTTATATTATTACCCATCTCTTCCCTCCCTTCTTAAATAAGTATGTGGGCCCCATTAGGATACTGTGTAATCACTCTGTGACTCTCCCCCATGCATACTAATACATTTGTAGGCCATTTCTCTTATTAATCTGCCTTTTGTCAGTGAATCTTCAGAGGGCAAAGGAGATTTCCCTTTGTCTCTACACCAGTAACATGTACATAAAATAAATTCAATTTCTGACTTATAAGTAAAGAGACAATCTCAAATAAAATCAATCTATTGCCACTTTTGGATAAGGAAGCTATCTCCCTTCCATATCCAAAGTTTCCTTCAGAAAGCTGAATCCTTCCTTATTGATACTCCCTTCTCAGCCAGATAAAATCTGGCTTCTCCTCACATAGCTATCATTAAAACTGCTCTGACAAAGACATCAATCTCTTTCACGTTATTAAATCTAATGGACCCCACACACACCTCAGCCCCAATATTCCTCTTACTTGACCCATCTAAAACATCAGATCACTCCTTCTTTTTTTTTTAATTTATTTTATTTTATCTTACTGAGACAGGGTCTTGTTCTGTCACCCAGGTTGGTGTGCAGTGGTGCGTTCTCGGCTCACTGCAACCTCTGCTTCACAGGCTATAGTGATCTTCTCAACTCAGCCTCCCAAGTAGCTGGGACCATAGGCATGCACCACCAAGACAAGCTAATTTTTGTATTTTCAGTAGAGACAGGGTTTTACCATGTTGTCCAGGCTGGTTGCAAACTCCTGAACTCAAACAATCCTCCAACCTCGGCATCCCAAAGCGATGGGATTACAGGTGTGAGCCATCATTCCTGGCCTAATTCCCTCTTTCTTGAAATGCCCTATCCTACTCTTAATTTCTAGGATATCATAATTATCTTTTTTCCTGTCACTCTGGACATTACTCCTCACTCTATTTGTACTTATCGTTCTTCTTCCTCTTCTCTTCCAATAAACACTGGTGTTTTTCGGCATTCTCTCCTGAGATCTTCTCCTATCACTCTATGCCGCCTAGCCCTAGTTACTACCATAGGGTGGAATTCCCAAATTTGACTCTTACTCTGGAGCTCCAGAGTTGATATATACAATTAACTACTGGATATCTTTATATAGTTATCTCACAAGTGCCCAATACCCAGAAAGCTGAAAATGAACTCAAAGTCTGGAAAGCTTTCCCATGGGTTAAATGTCAGACTTTTGTTTCAAAAAAATCATTCATTTGAGTTAGGAATTCTTTCTAAAATAAATAAAAATAAATCTTTCAAAAATCTAAAGGAAAATTAAAGATTACAGACTTATGATTTACAAATCCTAAATACTAGTTTTCTGACTTCAGACATCGCTGTTTTTTGTTTTTTGTTTTTGAGATGGAGTTTCACTCTTGTAGCCTAGACTGGAGTGCAATGGCATGATCTCAGCTCATTGCAACCTCCACCTCCAGGGTTCAAGCGATTCTCCTGCCTCAGCCTCCCGAGTAGCTGGGATTACAGACGTCTGCCACCACAACCAGCTAATCTTTGTATTTTAAGTAGATTTGGGGTTTTGCCATGTTAGCCAGGCTAGTCTCAAACTCTTGACCTCAGGTGATCCACCCACTTTGGCCTCACAAAATGCTGGGATTACAAGCATAAGCCACTACACCTAGCCAAACTTGTTATTAACTCTACTCTGACATACTGGTTGAAGGATTTGAGGCAAGCTAATCTTAGCATTAGTATATTAATCTATAAAATGGAGATAATTCCTTCTCCCTACAAGAGAAGTAAACAAAACAATCACATAAAAACTCAGCTCAATATGTCTGGTACACAAGTACTCAATAATTGGTAAGTAATGGTAGTGAAGATGGTGTTGTTAAATTAAGTTTAACCTAATGCTCCCTCCTTATATACTTAAGCCTAAAGGTTTCTCCATATATAATGAACTATAACCTAACTGGATATGTAAACATACTGTAATCTTGTAACAAATAGCTGAGTCTCAGCCAATCACAGCAGCCATACTTCAATGCATTCACAGGTAGCAAACTCTTCAAACAACACTCAAATAAGGCATATGCCAGCCTGTAACCAATCTGCCTGCTTCTGCACCTCACTTCCATTTTCCATACATCACTTTCCTTTTTCCATCCATAAATCCCCTCTGACCATGAAGCAACTCCAGAGTGGCTCTGAATCTATTCTGGTTCGGGGGCTGCCCAATTTGTAAATCATTCTTTGCTCAAATAAACTGTTCAACTTAATTTGTCTAAAGTTTTTCCTTAACAGATGCTGTGAGAAGTGGGATCCAAAGACAAGCTTCCAGCAACCCTCAGAAACAAGTGACCAAGTGAGGTACCCACAGGATCCACTGTGTCTACTGCTCTCTCACAGCAAATGGGGATTATGAGTAGGCGCTCTCTAGGATTCCAAAGCTCCATGAATGTATGTTTTTAGCTATCTGAGTTTGAGCAATGTTTCCATCTGAACTGAATTTGGAAGTTGTGACAGAAACTGGACTGGGTCCAGCACAGAATTGGATCTAATCATTAACTGGCATGGATCCAGTAAGAGGCCTCAGATGTCTGACTGGGTCAGAAAGAAACTGGTAGTAAATGGTAAATTTACTACCAGTAAATTTGGGGTAATTTACAGGGATGCATGCTTTGGCTTTTGGAAATTCATGGGAAATTTTGTGTTCTACCCCATTTGTTTCTTTTCCTTTCATTCTTAGGTAGGGAAAAATCATTGGTTAAATTGATCAAGGTGATCTAGGAGCGAAAACCAAGATTCAGTGTAATGTAAGATCCTTAATTTCTAAAGAACTGAGTCCTCAACCTTCTGGCTATACCTACCTATACCTTATAAATATTAAGCCCTGGAAGCAGCAAACACTTACAGAAAGCAAAATTTTACTAAAGGTAATTCATTTCATTTGAAAGTGAGGATTGCTCAATTAGTCTCATCTAAGGATGACTATTGATATGCAGAAGTTTCTAAAAAAACATTTCAACATTTTTATTGCCCCAGAGGGAAAACTTAGATAGAGTTAAGGTTCATTCTAAGTATTCTCTTTTCAAGGGAAGAAACAGTAGACATGGAGAGCCAGAGCGAGAGAGAAACACAGAGTAAGAGAGAGAGAGAGTCAGAGAGAAAGAAGGAGACAAAGAGAAAATGAGAGACAAAGAAGAGAGATTAGGAAGAAGACAAATATTAAGAAAGTTATAGATATAAGAATGCACCTTTAGTAACGAAAGTTATAAAACAAAGTTAAGATTGTCTATGATAGTTGTGGAAAATGTTATAAAAAGGAATTTATGCAAGAGATGTATAATTTTTGCTTTGAAAGTTTAAGCGAGTTTTGAAATGTTAATTGTCAAGGAAATTTGGTGTGTAAACATATTAGCTAAAGTTAAAGAGGTATCATCCAGTTTTTCTGTAAAGTGGACATTAAAATAAAAGCACAACAGGTTTTTCTTAAACCACTAACCTGCTCTTTAACAAAGATTATAGGTCTCTTAGCGCAGGCACCACTCCTAGAATTTTCAGTACACTAGCACCAGTCTGGAGACTACCCTACCTCGTGCTGCTAGCCGTCAAGACTGCCATTCATACAGCAGGAAAGAGATGGACACATCACACCCGAGTCAAGAAAGCGCCGTTACTGTTAGAATCATGGGCTGTTGTTACAGGATCAGACCCTACCAAATTAAAGCTAAGAAAAGCTTAATCCATCTATCTTTTCTTTTTTCTTTTTTTTCCTTTAGCTACTCCCCATCTGGTTATTAATGTGATCAGATCTGGCTTACCCCAAGTTGTTGCTTTTGATGTCTGTTTAGTTATGCCTTGTGGAGATATGCGTAACCAAGGACAGCTTGCTGCTTCAGAAAGATGTCTCTATCCCTCTTAGACTTCCTCAGATTAGGAAGACATAACAAGTTCCTCTAAGGAAACTAATAATCCAAGGAATAGTAGCTGTATTAATTGGCAGAAATCAGACTCTTGTCCATCTAAAACAGAATCTCTATGTTCTGCTTAGTCTAATATCATATGGAACAGGAAAGGTTTAGGATACACTGCTTCCACAGGTCTTTGTCAGTCCTTAAAACTATACATCCACGCCGGGCGTGGTGGCTCATGCCTGTAATCCCAGCACTTTGGGAGGCCGAGGCGGGTGGATCACGAGGTCAAGAGATCGAGGCCATCCTGGTCAACATGGTGAAACCCCGTCTCTATTAAAAATACAAAAAATTAGCTGGGCATGGTGGTGCGTGCCTGTAATCCCAGCTACTCAGGAGGCTGAGGCAGGAGAATTGCCTGAACCCAGGAGGCGGAGGTTGCGGTGAGCCGAGAT
>NW_016107383.1:10341579-10367692 GCF_001604975.1 Cebus imitator
AAAAAAGAAAACTATACATCCACTTCACCAAAGGAATTACTCCTTCTAGCTGTCAATATAACCAATGTAATCCTATACAGCTTACTATTGTTATTGCAACATCTGAAAACTCTTCCCCTTCATTAAGTCGTATTTATGGTATAGGAGCCAACATTTCAGGATAGAATCCTAAAGAAATTTTTGAAATGCACTTTATTGCTCCTTCAACCTCTTTATCAATCACTCCTCCTAGACACAATGACAAAACCAAAGTCTCAATGGTAGAAGTAGAGGATCTAAGACAAACCATATCCATTGAAACAGGATATAAGGATGCAAATGCCTGGTTAGAATGGATTAAATATTCTGATCACACCTTAAATAAAAGTGACTGATGCTTGTGCACATAGTAGGCCAGAGGCCCAGGTTGTCCCCTTTCTACTTGGATGGTTCTCAAATCAAGCAGACATGGAATGCATAGTAGCTCCTTCTCAGGATTCCAACACCTGGAATAACAAATTGTGCCAAGTTCTTTCTCTGCTATTTCCTGAGGTTCAACACCCTGTGGAGTCGACCCCTGAGGGCCATTCAACCTCCATCTTCTGAGGTAGGGTTCGCCTCATGCCTCTCACGGCAGGAGGAGAACTCAATATTCCTTGGAAATTTCATAGGATGTAGTGAAGTAAGGCACTTTGGAGAGCTAACCCATCAGTCTTCCATCAGTCATCCCCAAGTGGACATATAGTGGTATTGTAGGGGACCCTTACTGGACACTCTGCCAAATAACTGGAGTGGTACTTGCGCTATAGTCCAATTAGCTCTCCCTTTTACCCAGACATTTCATCAACCAAAGATAGAGGAAACCCACCAACAACATACAAGAGGAGCCCCGCATATGGGTCTTTTGATTCTCATGTGTACCTAGATGCAATTGGGGTCCCAAGAGGAGTTCCAAATGAATTTAAAGCCAGAGATCAGATAGCTGCTGTATTTGAATCAATACTATTCTGGTGGGTGACAATAAATAAAAGTATAGACTGGATAAATTACATTTATTATAATCAACAACGATTTGTTAACTATACCAAGTATGCTATTAAGGGAATCACAGAACAGTTAAGGTCTACCAGCCAAATGGCATGAAAAAACAGGATTGCTCTTCATATGATATTAGCTGAGAAGGGTGGTGTTTGTGTAATGATTGAGACTCAATGCTGTACTTTCATTCCAAATAACACGGCTCCAGATGGAAGTATCATGAGAGCCTTACAGGGACTTATGGCCCTATCTAATGAACTAGCCAAAAATTCAGGAATAACCCCATTTCAAACTGGCTAGAGAACTGATTCAGCAAATGCAAGGACACTTTGGCACCAGTCTTCACTTCCCTCGTAGTGGTATTAGGTATACTTCTTGTAGGATGTTGTGTTATACCCTGTATTCGAGGACTTGTGCAAAGGCTCATTAATACTACCCTCGCTAACCTATCTCCAACTCCTCCTCCACCCTATCCAGAGAAATTACTTCTGTTAGAAGACCAAGCTGAACAATGAAGCAAGGACCTATTAGAAAAGTTTGAAGAAGAATTATGAAATAAAAAGAAGAGGAATTGTAAGAGATGGGAAAGTTCTTCTTCAAAGTTTATATCTTAGACTACATTATAAGGAGTTACAATCTCTTGCTCTGTGGCCATTATCCACTATTAGCATAAAAATATACCCATGTAGGGGTCTCTCCTTGCCGCGGTGTGCCAGAGCAGAGTACGAGTCTGAGACTGAGGGAGTCATGGCAGGACAGGCGTTTAGAAAGTTTTCCCACTCTTTGACCGAGTATTGGTTGAAAGGAGTGCTGCTGAAACTGTAACCAAAGGAGGCATTATGCTTCCAGAAAAATCTCAAGGAAAAGTATTGCAAGCAACAGTAGTCGCTGTTGGATCGGGTTCTAAGGGAAAGGGTGGAGAGATTCAACCAGTTAGCGTGAAAGTTGGAGATAAAGATCTTCTCCCAGAATATGGAGGCACCAAAGTAGTTCTAGATGACAAGGATTATTTCCTATTTAGAGACGGTGACATTCTTGGAAAGTATGTAGAATGAAATAAGTCACTATTGAAATGGCATCAATGTGAAGCCACCCATTCCACTGAAGTTCTGAAATCTTTCATCATGTAAATAATTTCCATATCTCTCTTTTATAATAAACTAATGATAACTGATGACAAATATATATATATATATATATATATATATATATATGCGCCCATGTATACATATTCTCTAAACCAGCTATGCCTTGAATCAGCTACCTTAACTCGCTCCAGCATGTCTGAACAGAACTAGGCAAGCTCCAAACCCTGGTGCATGTCATTCCTTATTTGGAAACCCTCCTGGTCTTCTCCTGACTAGCTTCCTCTTGTTCCTTCTTTCCCCCTTATCTATTCAGGAAATATCCAAGTTTTTAGCCAATCGGGTCAAGCATAAAATGTGAGGTCCCATTCCGGCCAATGGAAACTGGACACAGCAGCAGGACAATTGTGTCAGGTTATAAAAGTCATAAATGTCCCTGTCTCCTTTGTTCAGGTGTACTCTCGCCGCAAGACTGCAGGCAAATTGCACCCTTCCTGCAGGAAGTAAACTAGCCTTGCTGAGTGATCCACTTTCTCGGTGCAGATTTTTCCCAATGTTATAAACCCGTTTCCAACATTAGGATTTCTGATTGTGTGGAAAACAGAGTCACTTCTCTATCAAAGAATAAAGGGTTTTGCTTTTAAAGCTCTTAATTACCACTTTGGCTAAAAGTATGACTATTATTTTATAGTGATCTTTGGTCCTATTTTGATTAAGATACATTAATGTATCTTTGATACATTTGATGTGCTTTCAAAATCGAATTTCAAATTCAAAATTAAGTCTTTTGACCTAAAACTAACTTTGGGACATTACACAGAGGGCCCCACGGCATCCAAAAGAGAAATAATAAAGAAGCTTATCTGATACGTTAAATTACATGGGAAGTATTGTCAAATAAGAAATGATGTTTAACCTTCTTGGAGTTATAGTTTACGTATATGATACTAATATATATTCCAGAATTGTATGAGCTTCCTAACATTCTGGTGTGTCTTGGTACGTTATCAGTCCTAATTATAGTGATCATTTTAAACTAATTATTGTAGGCTACAGAAATAACCAAATTTTCTTGTCAACTGTAGCTTTAACCATGACAATTTTAAGCCATTTCCACAGTTAACTGCTTCATTCTAATGCATTTTCTACCAAGCGGCCTGTTCATTAATCCCCTACAACAGAATCTCCATAATAACTGATATATTCATCCATGTAAAAACAAAAAGGGTCAGCAACTGCACAGATTCTTCCCCATTTAGCCAATAGGTAATCTAGAGCAATTCTGTTATCTAGTACAACTTTAGTAAAAGAATTTAAAGGATTTTTGCACAAAATACCATAACCTTTGCAGAATATTCCAGAAAACCTATTATGAGGGCTATTATCCAAAATAAGATCTTAAGTGTAAGAGCTAAAGAGTCAAAAATCAATAATAATGTAATAGAGGCAACTAGTTAGCTGAAAACACAAAAGAGAACAGTGATCCTTGAAATGTCTATCAAGATTAAACCCTACTGAAAAGCAAAGGGGGGAAGTAAAAAGAGATAAAAAGTAAAAGAAAAAGAAGAAAATCAAAAACAATGGAAGAGTGACAATTGGCAGAAGTAAAAGCAGACTTTAGAAACAAAAACAGAATGCCAAGAAGCAGACCTCTTTACACAGCAGAAAAGAGTTTGCCATAGCTAAAAGGAATGAATGAGAATAGAGTAGAATAGTCTGAGAGCACTGAGGAGGAGGGAGGGGCAAACTAAGTCCAACACATTTCACTACCACTATGACAGAGTCTAAAAATCATGCCAACTGAAACAGCAGTGTTCTGGAGGCATTTGGTGTAATGACTAGTATGTCTACAAATAGAAGTAACCCCAAATAAACGTATTGTATTAAAATATAGTATATAGGAACTCCAAATCTGGTAGAAGCTAAATTATGTTCATTATACTTTTACTAAGGCAGAGAAAAAATGCAATATGTTCAAATATTTTACCACCAAAAGCAATCAAAGTAAATGTCTTAGAGCTTAAGAGAAATGATTTTGTCACCTACAGTCTTTTATCTACAAGAACCTCTTATTTACTCTTACCTCGTATTGTCTGTCTGAGGTCATTTTAATATATAACTACTTGTTTTTACATGTTTTCCTTTACTTAAAGCAAATATAAACCTGTGAGTCAAAGACAAGACTAGAGTCCTATAAAACTATATACTAATTAATTCGGATGACTTGGGCAAGATGCTAATAAAATCTACACTCAGGAATTAGTCCCTATTTGTTCCAGTTATTTTATACCCAAACACACCAAAGGAAACCAGACAAGAGTGTGGTTATGCAAACTCATCATTTTTAGAAAAATGAAAACAATCTCCATTAATAACGGCTCAATATCACAGCATACCAAACATTCAAGATCATCTATTATCTGTAGTTCAACCTGACCCTCTGGACGACCCTATAAATTACTGACTTTATATTACTTCAATTTTCCTATCCACAAATTTGTTCATACAAATTTGCTTATCAGAAGTAATAAATAAGCAATAAATTACTATTAAGTTGAAAAACAGCAAACTAATTACTAGTAAATTAAATTATAGATGTAAGTGTTTGACTTACCTGGAAGCCATATTTCCCAAGTTTCTAATATTTAGAATTTAGTCAAGAACTTAGAAGTGAAGAGACAACATAATGACGGAAAACAATTACCCAAAGGATCTATTTAATAGAGAGGCGAGAAGTCTGATAGATAAGTAATCACCTTTCTGTCCTCCTTTTAATTTCCCTTCCCTTGAATCTGGACTGGCTTTAGTGACTTGCTTGACCAATTACATGCAGCAGAAATGATGTTCTGGAACTTCCAAAGCTAGGTCATAATAAGTCTGTGGTAGGATGAATAATGGCCCCTGAAGATACCCCAAATTCTTATTCCCTAACCTGTAAATATGTTACCTTATATGGCAAAAAGAATTTTGCAAATGTAATTAAATTAAGATTTGGAGAAAGTGAGATTATCCTGGATTATCCAGGTAAAACCTAAATATAATCATGAGGGTTCTTATAAGAGGGAGGTTAAAAGGTCAATGAAGAAGATGATGAGGGAGCAGAGATTTTAGTGATGAGTCCGGGAACCAAGGAATCCCAAAAGATGAAAGAAGCAAAGAACGTATTCTCCCCTGAAGTCTCCAGAAGGACAGAGCCTTGCTGACACTTTGATTTTGGTCCCTTAAGACTTATTTTAAACTTTGGACTTCGAGAACTCTAAGAGAATATGTTGTTTTATGCCACTGTATTTTACAGAAGCAATAGAAAACTAATACAGTCTGGACATGGAGGCTCATGACTGTGATCCCAGCACTTTGGGAGGCTGAGCTGGGCAGATCACCTGAGGTCAGGAGTTTGAGACCAGCCTGGCCAACATGGTGAAACCCCAGTGCTACTAAAAATATAAAACTTAGCCAGGCACAGTGGTGCACGCCTGTAATCCCAGCTTCTCAGGAGGCTGAGGCAGGAAAATCGCTTGAACCTGGGAGATGGAGTTGCAGTGAGCCAAGATCGCACCACTGCGTGTCACCTTGGGCAACAGAGGAAGACTCTGTCTCAAAAAAAATTAAAAAAAGAAAAAAAAAGAATTTCTACTTTCTCACATAATCCTGAGCAATGGGCTGAAAAAAAGAGGCTAATCTTGTTAAAGGTCCAAGATCTCTAGTGAACAGGGATTCCATAGCAAATCTCAATTTATTTTTAAGTGTTCTAGATATTCAATTTAGTATGAACCCTTTATCTTCCAGTCTTTCGTTTTATCAAAGTCCTCTTACACTATATAGCAAGATCTCAAAACAAAGCTCTTCACCCTACCTTAAACAATCACAAAAAATGGAGGACTACAAGATTAAAGTTTAGAATTATTTGGTTAATGTAGATAAATGGTAAAAAAAAAAAAAAAAAAAAAAAAAAAAAAAAAAAAAAGTCAAAAGGACACAATACCACTCATATAGAGGAACCAAAAAATGCAAGCTAATTAAGATCTAACATTGATAGAAAAACTGCTCGGTTCACCTCAATACATCTGTTGTTATTTGCTAAGTGTAAAAAGAATCTCATTTTTTAAATATATTAAGTACACATTTAACAAAAAATATTCCCTAAGAAGCTCCTTTTTTTCAAAACATATCTCTAATTGTACCTCTCCAATAGCAAGTTCTTGTTTCTCTGTGTAACTCCCTGATAAGGATTAATTACACCATCTTAAATAAGTGTGGAAGCCAGCCTCCAAGATGTGCCCCCAATGATTCCCACTCCCTTGTATTCACACCTTGTGTAGTACTCTCCCACATTGTGTCAGGACAAAAGAGTTGAACTGTCAGACTGTCACTTCTAAGACTGTTATAAAAGTCTGTCTGTGGCCTCCAGCTTAGGTGCTCACAGGTACAGTCTTGCAAACACACTCACGCGTGCACTCGCACACACACTCGCGAGTGCTCTCTCTCTCATCACTTGCTCGGGAGGAAACCCACTGCCATGTAGTGAGAATACTCAGGCAGCCCTGTGGAGGACCACATGGGAGGAAATTGAGACATCTAGCCAACGGCCATAGGAGTGAGACTTCTTGGAAATGGATCCTCCAGCCCCAGTCAAGACTTCAGATAATGTCACCTCAGCTGAGAGCTTGATTTCAACTTCATAAGATCCTGAGCCAGAAATACTCAACTAAGATGCTACAGGATTCCTGAGCCTCCGAAATTATGGGCTAATACATGCTTGTTTTAAGCCACTGTGTTTTAGGATAATTTGTTATACCACAATGGACAGCTAATACAATGAACACTGTCTATCTTTCAATACCAAATTGCTAGATTTTAAAAGCCTTTAAAAATAATTATAAATGGAAATACTAATTATAAAAATTGGGAAGAAAATTTGTTTTAAAAATGTTGGCTAACATTGAAAGGCAACTGTAATACTGTCAGCTTGCCAGTATTACTTGTAAAAACATGAACAATGCACTATCAGCAGAATATGGTCTGTTTATGGAAGAAGAAGCTGAGCAAGTAAACTGAAGGTGCAATATCAACTTTTTTTTAAAATTGGGGAGGAAATCAGTTAGTAATTTTAAAAAAATCACAATATCCTATTTAACTATGATAAGACATCCCACAAGGTCTGCCTTATCTATTACAAACTCATTCCAAAGCTTTATCTCATCACAGATTATATCACATGCCTACTGATAAACATATAAGAAAGACAAAGGGCAAACTACCAAACTTCAACAGCAGATTCCACTGCCATATTAAAGCATGGATGATTTTTTTTCAGTAATGTTTCCATTCCAAATCCAAAACACTTCGTTAGTTTATACAAGCACCCTTTCTAAAGACATTTAAGATTTTCTATGGCAAGAAATAGCCCTTTTGATAGAATTAATTTTGTTAGAAAGTACACTTAGTAGACAACACTTAATACATTAGTTGAGTATTTAAAAACATCATTCAAAAAGCAACAATAGAAGAAAACATGGGAGTTTTTTATTTATCTGACTGGAAAAAAAAATGTTGATTTCAGCAATGGAATGAGCTGTATGCATTCTCAACATAACAAAATCCCTTATACCTTAAATGATTATTGAATAGGTAATTTCCTAAGTAATGATTCCAGTGATCTCCATAATAACTATATGTATTGATACTGACAGCAGTAAGTGAACACCAAGACTATACTAACAAAAAAGCAGCATCTGTGTCATTTGATTCATAGGACAATCATTTGTCATCAACATCAGCAAAAATCGCTGATTTAAACTTTGATGTTCTCTAGCTTATAAACAGGAGAGATAAGCATCTAACCATTGTTTCAAATATCCTTGACTGTTTCTCCTGGGCAAAGAAGGCAATTTAAAGTACTAACTTCTTTCTCATATTAGTTACATAACTAAGTTTAACTGATGTTAATGATCTCCACTGATTAAAGTGTTTAGGTCCTTTTCAGAACATTTAAAACCATATTGAATTTAAAATATTACCTTTGTTAGGAAATGTAGCATCGCTACTGCAATATTGCTGACATGTACAAAAATAACGTATGAGAAAAAATTTATTCAGTCACATTGCGGACATGCTTTTCAAGAACTGCCATAAACTATATTCATAGGGCCCTACAATCTTGTAACTTGTTGACAATGCAGAATTTCCAAGAAATTACTTGGAAAAGGTAAAATGTGTGTTTGAATAGTTTTGTCAGTGGAGATTCAAAAATTAATGTTCTAGTACATGACTGACTATATTATTTTCTAAGGAGCACATTTTCAGAATTGACTACTTTTAAACTGCATACTGATTCCACACATAGACTACAAATGTCCTAGTGTTTGATTATGATTTCATATACCATCATGATTACATATTTAATAACGGAATTGATAGGATGTTACATTTTCCTATAAAAGCACTGTGGGTAAACAATGTCTGGAATCAATCATCCACTATAAATTGGTTCACCAATCCCTGAACTGAGGGAGGTAGGGAAATGTGATTAAAAGCCACAACTAAAACAAGTTTCTGAAGTAGTACAGATAACGTCATGCTTACTTGAGGTAAATAATTCTTTCCTCATTCCTGCACATCAGCTAAAGATACACTTGCAAGTGTCTCTGGCAAATCAAATGCCATAATCCGAATCAATGTGCTCTAAACTTAGGAATCTATGAGATGTGAACATACCTACCAAGTTTAGAAGGGGGAGTAAACTTTAAAACTTTCAAACACATCAGAATGTAATACAAACTGAAGCAATGAGTTTTGTTTACATAACTGTAAGTGACAGAAATATTTTAAGACAACCATTTTAGTTGTTTGCTCCTTTCATCCTTTTGATTTTCTGAACTTTTACCTTTTCACCTAGACTCAAATTCTGACCGACCCCATTCTGGACTTGTTTTTAAAATATCCTATTTTAACATGTTAGCTTAAAAACAGTTTTGGTTTCATCGTTCCAAATTACTTTTGAGCAGAAGTCTGACTTTTACTGCAGAGCTACAGATTTTCAAAAAATATACTTCCTTATTTATTTCATTCTTTTAATCTCTGGGAAAAAAACAAAACTGGAGTTTCCCTTGAATCTATCTTTCCATTTCTGGCAAAAACTTTTCCTCTGGCTGCTCTAATTAATGCAACCAGACGTGTGTGGAAACAAGCAGCTGAGAGCATCCCCGCCTTTTGCAGCTACACCCCTTCTTTTGGCTACCCACCCATAGATCTTCATTTGATAACCGTTCAAAAAGTTTCTTCCTGCCAGGCGGGTTTGTAGCACTTTCTCGGAGCAGGCACGGCGTGCCACCTGCGCAGGTGCACGCTCGCTCGAAAGCAAGCAGCAAAGGCTAAGGGACAGGAGGGCTGGGGAGGGGAGGCACCGGGCAAATCAAACAGAATCCCAACAATGTCACCTGGCATTTTAGGCCGAAGCTCCGGATTCCGAGGCTGGTGAGGACCCAGCCAGGCGCCGGCCTCAACTGCCTGGCGCCACTCGCGCCCGTCCCACCTGCCTGGGGGAAACTCGGGCTGCAGAAGGTACCCCCGCCCCCAGCCGTCCCAGGCGCGGGGCCAGGAGGGCGAGGGGGGCAGATGGGGGGCGGCGGCGGGGGTCCAAAGCCGACGGCCGCGGAGGGCTCCCGGTGGGCTGGCGGCAAGCGGAGGGCGCTGGGGCCCCTGGGCTCGCCCCCCCACCCCTCTTACCTTGGGCGATGGCAATGGACTCGAAGCGGTGCAGCTCTTTGAGCAGGCAGCTCCTCTCCGTGGAGTGCAGGCTATAGATGAAGTCGCGCGCGCCCTGCGCCGTGTTCAGCGCCTCCATGGGCTCCTTCTTGGGGTGAGTGCCCAGCCGCCGGGGACCGCCCGGGAAGCCGCCGAGGGGCGCGAGCGCCAGCAGCCCCCGCCCGCAGCAGCTCCAGGACGGCGGGCGGGGCGCGGCGGCGGCCGGGCCCGGCCTCAGGCTGCGCGCGGTCCGGCTCCTCAGCAGCGGCAGCAGCCGGGACATGACGAGCTGAGGAGCGGGGACCCCCGCGGCCGTCCGCGAAGGCGGTTTCTGGCGCGGCTGAGGAGAAAAGTAGCTGGGCTCGGCCCGACCCCGCCCCGAGGTCCTCCTGCCAGGCAGCCGAGGCGCCGGGCACCATGCAATCCGCGGGCCCGCGCGGCTCTCGCCTCCTGTTCCGTCCCTCTGCCCTTCCAAAAGGCCAGCGGCGGCTCCGGCCCCTCGGATGGAAAAAACTTTCTCTGAGACAGCCGGGCCCGGACAGCGCCGGGAGAGGGCGGGAGGGAGGTGCGGGCGGGCGCCTCCCGGCTGAGGTGGGGCGGCGCGGGCGGGCGGACGCGCGAGTGTGTGTGTAGATCAGTCTGATCTTCCAGAGGGATGAGTCAGCCACGCGCCGCCCTCCTCCAGCGCCGCCCTCCTCTCTGGCCGGCTTTCTCACCCTGTAGCCTCCCCACGTCCCCACTCTGTAGGGTTCCCGAGCCCTCAAAGCAGCCGCGCTCCCGGACCGCAGCCGACGCCGCTACCCCTAGCGGCAGCACAAGGAGGAAGGGGGCGGGGCGAAGCGGAAGGAGGAGGAGTGTAAGCGGGGCTGCGCAGGCGCAGTCTGCATGCTCTCGGGCCGCGCTCCCGCCTGGGGGAGGAGCGCGCACACGCGTCCCCTCCCCCCCTGGTGCGTGAAGGTGGAAGGAGGTGGGGTGCGCCACCCTGTGCTGGCGTTAAATCCACAGGTCGGAATAGGGAAAAAGAGCTCTGGACCCCTCGCCCGCCTGGGTAGTGCAGCTGCCACTCGGCCCCCCACCGGGGGCCAACCCCATCTGGAGCTCGTTCTGAAAGGTGCCGCAGCTTGCGGCCCTGCTCTAGCCAGGCGGAGAGCTGCGCTGCCGCCCTAGCCCCGGTGGGGTCGCGGCGCTCTGCTCAGAAACGCAGAGCCGCAATTGCGCCCTTTGCCAAGTCAGCGCCCACCGCCGCCTCGGCCGAGCAGGCCGGCTCTGAGGCTCCCGCTCTGGGCGCTCCAAAGAGAAAGCGAAGCCAGTTCCATCTCTGCCCAAGGAGGATCTGAGACTGAGCCCTTGACACGAGAGCAGTCTTCCCCGTTCAGATTCCAGCCGCTGGTAATGCAAATTGTTAATGCTAGAGCCAGAGGCAAGAATGTCAGACCTTTCCTAGCGGTTGCTTGTGAGTTTTTTTTTGTTTTTTTTTTTTTTTTTTGGTCTCCGTACTAAAGCGGCAAGAATTCTTTGGTTGTTCACGATTTCCCCTGGTCCAGGTCCTAGGCATCTTTCAAGGCCCAGGTCAAAGGGTCTCCTGACTTCATTAAGTTATCCCTAATCTCTTCCTAAGAGATACCTCTGCTTTATCTGAACCTGTCTAATGATATTTAGGCACCCTTAGAGAATAAATCCACTTAATAAATCTGCTCAAGCGTAATCAAGATCTAAATCCCATCCTATAATGAACAGTGCTGCACTCAGCCCGGAAACTTGTGTGTAGTAAATGTGCTACGTGTTAGTAGAATATAAAACTGAATAAACGGAGGATTGTTACCACTAAAGCCGCCTACTTTTCTAACTCTGGTTCTGAAAGTGAGTCCCTGAGCTTCTTAGACATGGGAAATAGTGGACCCAACTTCACACCTCCTGAGTCAGAACGTAGGCATTGGATCCAGTCATGTGGGTTTTAGCAAGCCCTCCTGTTAATAACAACACACACGGCCGGGTGCGGTGGCTCACGCCTGTAATCCCAGCAATTTAGGAAGCTGAGGCGGGCGGATCACCTGAGGTCGGGAGTTCGAGACCAGTCTGATCAACATGGAGAAACCCCATCTCTAATAAAAATACAAAATTGGCTGGATGTGGTGACACGTGCCTGTAATCCCGGCTAATCGGGAGGCTGAGGCAGGAGAATCGCTTGAACCCAGGAGGCGGAGGTTGCAGTGAGCTGAGATCGCTCCATTGCACTCCAGCCTGGGCAACAAGAGTGAAACTTCGTCTCAAAAAATAATAATAATAATAATAATAATAACAACACACACGAAAGCTTGAGAACCACTGATCTTTCTTAAACATGGAAAGAAACTGCTTCTTTTTTAAATTTCAGGGCGATGCCTCTGTGATGTAATAATGACAATTAGGATGATCTCTGTTGAAATGAAAGCTTTTTGAGTGCAGAACCTGTATCTTCCTTGTCTTTGAAACCCCCTTCATCCCCTAGTATGCATTGGAATCCTCTGCACAGTCGTTTCAGTCTCAGTTTCATGGAAGTACCCCCAAATCCCCCCACAATTTCCCTACTCCCAAGAGATTCTGATTCATTGGGGTGGGGCGTGGGAAGTGAGGTTTGAAAAAAGCTCTTCAGTAAGAACCCACTCCCCAACAACCTCCAGAATAGCAGTTTAGTGTGTAGATTCCGAAGACAGATTGTGGAAAGTTTGATCCCTGGATCAACCATTTTCTAGCTATATATTAGCATCAGATTGTTATAGTAGTGATCCCCAGTGAATTACACCCTCTATTATCTGCTGCATCGTGTATTCCACTTCTACATGGACTGTGGGCTTGGCTATTTGACTTGTTTTGGTCAATAAATAGGACATCACAAACCTGATATGATACATGTTTGCTTATTGGGGGTTGCTGTAATGCTTTTGCTATATTACTATAGAAAATTATATTATAAAACAAGAGAAATTAAAATGTAGAAGCAAGTCACTTATAAGACATGTTACACAGAATGAATGGATATGTTTTGAACATAGGTAAAAAGGATGGAACAGGCCAGGCATGGTGGCTCATGCCTGTAATCCTATCACTTTGGGAAGCTGAGATGGGCAGATCACAAGGTCAGGAGTTTGAGACCAGCCTGACCAACATGGTAAAACCCTGTCACCACTAAAAGAAATACAAAACAAATTAGTGGAACATGGTGGTGCGTGCCTGTAATGCCAGCTACTCAGGAGGCTGACGTAGGAGAATTGCTTGAACCCAGTGAGCTGAGATTGTGCCGCTGCACCACAGCCTGGACAACAGAGCAAGTCTCTGTTTCAAAAAAAAATAAAAAAGCATGGAACAAATGACAATGCTGCTTTAGATAAAAAGAGGCAGAAAGGGCCAGGTATGGTGGCTCATGTCTGTAATCTCGGTACTTTGGGAGGCCAAGGCAGGCAGATCATGAGGTCAGGAGTTTGAGACCAGCCTGGCCAACATAGTGAAACCCCGTCTCTACTAAAAATACAAAAATTAGCCTGGTGTGGTGGCACACGCCTGTAGTCCCAGCTACTCAGGAGGCTGAGGCAGGAGAATTGCTTGAACCCGGGAGGCGGAGGTTGCAGTGAGGTGAGACCATGACCACTGCACCCCAGCCTGGGTGACAGAGTAAGACTCTGTGTAAAAAATAAATAAATAAATAAATAATAGAGGCAGAAAGACAAAGGGACTTTAAGTATTAATAAGGTACAGATCATACTACCTTCAGCTTGGCAGCCATGTCATCCCTATATTGCACACCTACTGATGATACCCATTGTAGCCCTATTATGGCCTCACGTAATTTTATTTCCCAAGAAAAGCAAATAAACTCCCAGCTACAAAACCGACTAATGCCAGCTACCATTACAACTAGACACACTTGCCCCTCAGCTACCTAACAGAACAGATGTATTTTGAGCCCAGGCCCCTTCAGTCTGCCGAATCACCTTACTTACTCTCCAGTCTGGTCCTTGTAACCACACTATGTGCTGAGAAGACTGGATGGCGGAGAGGAATAAGACATGAGAACATTGCGTAAAACAGAATTTAGGTGCTTCAGCCTATCCTAAACTTACCCATCTATGCTTTCTCTTTCCCCTTGCTTCTCACTGTTTTATGTTGGTTGGTAAACTCTTCTCATTATTATTGCTGCTCTTTGGGTAAACACATTATGCCAAAACTCAGGAGTTTAAATAGCTAGCTTATTTTGCTCTTAATTTTGAGGCTCAGAAATTTGGGAAGAACTTACTTAGACAGTTAATTTATTGAGTCGTTTATGTAGTGTCAATCAGATTTCAACACAACTGCTGTCATTTGAAAGTTCAGCTGGGCTGAATAGCTAAGATGGCTCACTCACATGGCTGGCTGGAAGCTCAGATGGGGCTGAGAACCAGAGCACCTTCACACAGCCACTCCAACATGGTGAACTTCTCACCTGGCAGCTGGCTTCCCCCAGAGCGAATGTCTGAAAAGAACCAGCCTTGTGGCCTTTTCTGACCTACCTATCCTTGGAGTCACACAGTATTACTTCCACTGTATTCTACTGGCTACAAACCAACCACTAGGACCAGCCCATGTTTAAGGGAAGGGGATATAGACCCCACATATTAATAGGAGTAATGCCAAAACATTTGAGGATACATTTTAGAACCACCATATAAGCAATGTGATTTAAGCTTCTTAGTTTGGTCTATAAGCTTATCTGTTTCATGACCTGTAGGTGGTAGACATGGAGGCTGCCATTGCATCAAGGTAATTTTCCACATGGGAAAATTGCCTTGAAGACATTTACCTTTTGGAATCCAGCTGCTGCATTGAGAAGTCTGACATATCCTGCTGGAGAGACCAAACGGAGGAGGAGGCCCTAGCCAACAGCCCCAGCTAACTGCCAGCCAGGCATGACACCATCTTGGACCATCCAGGCTCAGTTAAGCCCCAGATGACAGCATTGTTGTTAAAAGCACTAGGTCTAGACCCAGACTGCCTGGATTTGAGTCCTTATATTGTCATTTATTGGCTGTGTCACCTTGGGCTGATCAGCCTTTCCATGGTTAACCATCTGTTTGATGGGAATAAGAACATGTTCAGTTTGCTCACCTGTTAAATACAGATAAGGGCACCTGCTTTGTAATGTTATAGTGAAACCAAATTAATACATGTAAAGCATTTCAAACAGCACCTGATGCATGACAAGCATGCAGTAAATACTAGCTATTATCTAAATGCCCACAGACCTCTCAAATCTCTGGGATTATGTCTTTGGACCCTCATTTGAGAAATGCCCACCCAGCTATCTGTCATTTAATACATGGATGTGTATTAACTGGATCCCCTGACCACTTCCCTCTCTGAACACTTGAATATCCTAAATATGAATAAATAAAGGAGCTAGGGAGAGAGATTTGGGGAAGATTTATGGGGCTGTGGAGAAGTATAGGATAGAGCAGGTCTAGATGCAGGTGGCAAAGGGGAGGTTCCAAGGAAATATGATGGTACTAAAGAGGAAATGCTAGCAGGCTGAAGAGGGTCACAGAAATGGAAGACAGAAGGAAGGAAAGCCCAGAAGGCAAACTTGGCCTGGGTTCAGCCCAGACTGTTCTTTGCTTTTAAGGAGGACAACCATCATACCTCGGTTAACAATCACAGTTTCCTCCTCATTAAAAATTGCTGCTGAATCATCAGTCCATGGTAAGCTGCATCGTGTAAATACACTCCAGAGCTCCTGACTTCCCTGTTGCTGGCAGGGCACACAGCTGTTTGCTGCCTGCCATTGATGATACATTATACACCCAGCTACTCTGCATTAAAATGCTTGAAATTGTTGCTTTACCTAGTTGAATCTTTACTCTTCTGTTCATATTTTTGCAATTTCTTGATTGCACTTATTATGCATCAAGTTCCTGCCTTAGTCTTCTGACCCCCAGAAGGCCTCTGCCCCAGCATAGTGGTGGTGAATAAATTGTTTCTGCACAATGGAAACCACAAAGTCTTATTAGAAAAATTAAAGAGGACTTAAATAAATGGAGGGAAATACCAATTCAAGTTTGGAAAACTCATTAGTATGTCAATTCTCCATAAATGCATTTGTCAGGTTTCTCTAGAGAAACACAACCAGTAGG
Organism: Cebus imitator; assembly: GCF_001604975.1. NCBI lineage: Eukaryota > Metazoa > Chordata > Mammalia > Primates > Cebidae > Cebus > Cebus imitator. Next base: position 10,357,565 of record NW_016107383.1, read on the forward strand.
ATATTAGAGATACATGTAGAAAGATATTAATTATGAGAAATTGGCTGGTATTGTTATGGAGGCTGAGAAGTTTCATTATCTGCTGTCTGCAAGCTGAAGGCCCAGGAAGGATGGTGGTATAATTTAGTCCACGTCTGATAGCATGAGAACCGGGGGGTCACAAGTGTAAGTCCCAGTCCAAGTCTGAAGGCCTGAGAACCAGGAGCACCAATGTCCAAGAGATGGAGGAGACAGATGTCTTAACTCAGGCAGAGATAGTACTTTTACCCTTCTTCTGCCTTTTTGTTCCATTTCAGACTTCTGTATATTGGACGATGCCCACTCACATTGGTGAATGTGGTCTTCTTTACTCAGTCTACCAGTTCAGATGCTGATCTCCTCAGAAATACTCTCGCCAGCACACCTGGTTCTCTATTCTATTCCATTGGTCTACATATTTACTTTTATACCAATCCACGCTCTTTTTGTTACTATAGGCTTTTGGTATAATTTGAAGTCAGGAAATGTGCTACCTCCATATTTATTCTTTTTGCTTAGGATTGTTTTGGTTATTCAAGCTCTCTATTGGTTCCATATGAATTTTGGGATTGCTTTTTCTGAGAAAATGATGAGTCTTTAGGGTTTTCTAGATATATGATCACATGAGCAGCAGTAGTAGTTTGATGTCCTCTTTTCCAATTTGATTGCCCTTTATTTGTTTCTCTTGCCTGATTGCTGTGGCTAGGACTTCCAGTACTGTGTTGAATAAAAATGGTGGAAGTGGGCATCCTTGTCACATTCCACTTCTCAGGAGGAATGCTTTGAATTTTTCCCCATTCAGTATAATGTTGCCTGTGTGTTTGTCATAGATGGCTTTTATTATTTCAATGTATGTTTCTTCTATGGTTAGTTTGTTGAAGGTTTTTATTGTAAAGAAATGCTGGATTTTATCAAATGCTTTTTCTGCATCTATTGAGATGATCATGTGGTTTTTGTTTTAATTATGTTTATGAGATGTATCACTTCTATTTACTTGCATATGTTAAATCATCCCTGCATCCCACGGGTGAAACTCACTTGATCATGGTGTATCATCTTTTTGATGTGCTCTTGGATGCAGCTTGCTAGTATTTTGTTGAGCATTTTTGCATCTGTGTTCATCAGAGATATGGGTCTATAGTTTTCTTTTTTTGTTATGTCTTCTCCTAGTTTTGGTATTATGGTGACATTGGCTTCATAGAATGAGTTAGGGAAGATTCCCTCTTTCTCAATCTTTTGGAATAGTTTCAGCATGATTAGTGCCAATTCTTTGAATGTCTGGTAGAATTCAGCTGTGAATCCATCTGGCCCTAGGTTTTTTTGTTAGCAATATTTTTTATTACTGATCAATCATATTGCTTGTCACTGTCCTGTTCAATATTCCTATTTATTCCTGATTCAATCTAGGCGGGTTATATGTTTCCAGGAATGTATCTATTTCCTCTAGAATTTCTAGTTTGTGTGCATAGAGGTGTTCATAGTAGAGTTAAATTATCTTTTATGTATCTATGGTGTCGGTGGTAATGTCTCCAATTTTATTTCTAATTTAGCTTAAATCCTCTCTTCTTGTTTAATCTAGCTAATGGTCTATGGAGTTCATTCATCTTTTCAAATAGTCACTTTTTTGTTTCATTGATCTTTTGTATTTTTGTTTCAATTTCATTTAGCTCTATTTTGATCCTTGTTACTTATATTCTTCTGCTAACTTTGGGTTTGGTTTGTTCTTGTTTCTCAAGTTCCTTGAGGTATGACATTAGTTTGTGAATTTGTGATCTTTCAGACTTTTTTACATAGGCATTTGGCACATTACTTTCATCTTAGCACTGCTAACATGGTGAAGCCCCGTCTCAAAAAAAAAAAAAAAAAGTTTTCCTCAATTATTCCTTCAAATAAGTTTTCCAAATTTTCTTCTCTCTAATCTCCCTTGGGAACACTAGTGATTCTTAGGTTTGGCCAATTTATATAATCTGATATTTATTGGAGACTTTGTTCATTTATTATTCTTTCTTAATCTTTGATTAATTCAAAAGCCTTATTTTCAGGTTTTGAGAGTCTTTCTTCCACTTGGCCTAGTGTACTGTTAAAACTTTCTACTGCCTTTAGTAATTCCCTAAATGTGACTTTCATTTCTAGAAGTTCTGATTGGTTTTTTTTTTTTAAGATATATATCTCTTTAGGAAACTTTTCATTCATATTCTGAATTTTTTTAAATTTCTTTATGTTGGCTGTCACCTTTCTCTTGTATCTCCTTGAATAGCTTAATTATCAGCTTTTTGAATTTTTTATCTAGTATTTCAAAGATTTCATCTTGGTTTGCATCCATTGGCGGAAAGCTAGTGCAGTCTTTTGGCGGGTATTATAGAACCTTGTTTTGTAATATTGCCAGAATTATTTTTCTGGTTCCTTCTCACTTGGGTATAGTTTTTTTAATTACTATTATTACTTTTTTTTTCTTAGACGGAGTCTTGCCGAGGCTGGAGTATACAGTGGTACAGTCTTACTTACTGCAATCTTCCCTCCCAGGAGGTTCAAGACATTCTCCTGCCTCAGCCTCCCCAGTAGCTGGGATTACAGGTGTGCACCGCCATACCAGCTAATTTTTTTGTATTTTTAGTAGAAATGGGGTTTCACCATGTTGGTCGGGCTGGTTTTGAACTCATGACCTCATGATCCACCCTGCCTCAGCCTCCCAAAGTGCTGAGATTACAGGCATGAGCCACCACACCCAGCCTCTTCTAATTATTCTTAAATTTATTTTTTATTCAACTGTGTCTTTTTTCCCTTGAGGATGTGACTTTAATGTTTACTGTTTACATTTTACTGTAGCCTAATTCAGCTCTCAGTGCTTTTCAGGGGTGAAGACTCTGTATGAGTTTCTTTGTTATAGAGAGTCTTTGTATGGTAGTTTCTCAGATGCTGGTTGTAGTGGAAATGTGCTCAGTGTCTGAGCAGATTCACTATATCCTGTAGGGTTGGAACGTCAGAGCTCTCTTGAAGCTTACCTCATTCCCTAGTGATGTGCACTTTTATATTTACATATTTATCCCCTAGTATTTGATTTACTGGGTTGAACAGTTCAGACTTCAGACCAGTAAGGGAGACATTTCAGGGTAGAAACTGGTTGTGGCTAAAGCAGGTGGGTAAAAGCAATACCAGATGGTGGGCAGAGGTCCCAGCCTTGACAGAGGCAGCTGAGGGAGCTCTCAGTGAAGGGTACTGAAGTTTTGGAGGCAGAGGTTGCAGTGAGCCACGATGGCACCATTGCACTCCAGCCTTGGTGATAGAGCAAGACTCCATCTCAAAAAAAAAGAAAAAAAGTACTGAGGTTTTATCAAGGGGAAGGATGGAAGCCACCTCAGCTCACCAGGCCAGCAGGAAAGTGATCCACCTCCTGTCACACTCCTCACCCAGTGTTCCAGCTATTCAGATCAGATGGGCACCTCTATTCAGCTGCAGGAATTTTGATATTCCATGCAGAAAGAAACTGTGACTCTACCCCTTGTGCAAACCTAAACCTGGAGGGTACTCCTTCTGTGGGGATGTGGTCACTCCAAAGAGTTCCAGAAAGGCTGTCTGTAGGTACATCCTCACTGAGGTCCCATGGGAATATCCCAGATATATCTTCAGTGGAGATAAGGGAGAAAATAAGTTCCCTTCTCCAAAACCCTTCACAAGTACCAAGGCTGCGTGACTGCTGGGGTACAGCCAAAGACTTTTCCTGCTGAGCCCAGCAGTGTACCTGTGCCCCTGCTGAAAAAAAACTTCCCACAAGCAGAAAGTTCTGGGACTCAAGGCCTTCCTTCTGGATGTTTTTGGTCCCATGAGGTGATCCTTTGATGTGGTACACTCCCCCTTCCCCTAAGAGCAGCAGTCCCTGAGAGCCAGACTACTGTGAATGCTGCTGCTTCTCTGGGTCTGGCCTCCCAGTGGGACTGCCACACTCCAAGCTGGTGCTGGGGAATGTCTGTAAGGGATCCAGTGATGTGACCTGTCCTCAAGTCTCCCAGGAGTGGGTACCAGCACTAGTTCTGATGGGGGTGGCAGGGGAGTGATGCAGACTCTGTGAGATTCCTTGGTTATAAATAGCCTTAGTGTGTTGGCTTTCTCAAATGCCAGGTGTAGTAATAATGAACTGGTCACGTAGACAGACTCAGGACCTACTGATTAGCCAGTGTAGTGCAGGCAATGGTGATAGCTGAGGTCGCACACACATTTTCTCCTTCCTAGGCCCTGTGTTATTCTATGGGGTGATGTTAAATGGACTGCCTCAGTTGGCCTTTAGTCAGGAGGCGGTCTTTTTTAAAAGACCAGGATTTATTCTTGCTTTATGTTACCCAGGGGAAGTACTCTGATGTCTCAGGGAATGGTCAGAGCAACTGAGCTCCCAAAAGTTTCTGTCTTTTCTGTAAAGCTACCAGGGTGGGTGGAGGGCAAAGCCACATGGGTGCTGGGTCAGGCAAATCCGTGCTGTGGCTCTCCATGTGCAGGGCAAGTAGCAGCCCCAGTGGGGATTGGAAGGCAGTTCTCTGGCCACTGGAATAACATTCCCAGGAGGAGCACAGCTGTTTCTGCTGGGCAAAAGAATCCACATGGGTAATGGGGTATAGCAGGTAGCAGTAAGTCCCATTCAGCTCCCATGCACTTGTCAAGACAGGTCTCACACCTGCCGTGTTCTGCTATCAGCAGCTAGCTTGGTTCCAGAGTCTGCACTCAGAACTCAAAATTGCCTCGAACCATAAGCCTTCCTGACCAAGACAGAAACCTTGGCTTTCAGGCCATGCCCCTCTTGGTCTACTCGTGAAGCAGGGGCACCCAGCTCCTGTACTCATGCCTGCAGCACACTTCCCACTCGCCCCTCGGTTCTAGCCACGAGAGTTTGTCCCCACTCAAGATAATAACGCAAATCTCAGTTGGGAGCTTCTCACAACCTGTGACTGCCACCCGAATCTAGCAGACTTCCAGGATGTTCCCTGTGAGGTAGGATCAAGAGTCACCTCCTTCCATCCCTGCCAGAGTCTGGGGGTGCACACAAAGCCTGTCCAGATGCCGCTCCTTCTCATATATTCCCCACCGCTCACTAAATCAGCTCAAGACTGGGTAGGGTTAAAGCCTTCCCCCATGGTCACCTGAATCTCTATACACTATTTTCTATACAATATGTTGTCTTCCCAAGTGGGAAAAGTGCTAACAATGCTTCCAATCTTCCATCTTCTGTTATCCCTTTTTTGTTTGTTTTTTGAGACAGAATTTCACTGTTGGTGTCCAGGCTGGAGTTTAATGGTGTGATCTCAGCTCACTGCAACCTCCACCTCTTGGGTTCAAGTGATTCTCCCTACCTCAGCCTACATAGCTGGCATTACAGGTTTCTGCTGCCAGGCCTGGCTAATTTTTCTATTTTAGTGGAGACGGGGTTTCATCATGTTGGTCATGGCTGGTCTCAAACTCTTGACCTCAGGTGATCCACTCACCTCAGCCTCCCAAATTGCTGGGATTAAAGACGTGAGCCATAACACCCAGCCTGTATCTCTTCTCATAGGGGCCCTAATGCCATCAGACCAGGGCCCACCTTCATGACTTCATCTAAACCTAGTTACCTCCCCAAAGACCCATCTCCAAATACCATCACATTGAGGGTTAGGGCTTCAACATAATGAGTTGAGAGTTACTGATTCAGTTCATAATAGGAAGAGTATGAGTGTGTGTGTGGTGCCCCATATATATGTTGTGTAGCAAGGAAGCAAGATAGGAAAACTAAATCCTTCCCTTGCACATTTTCCATAGTGAGCTATATCAGTGAGGTCACGGCAGGACACCTATGGTGGTATACTCTAACTAGGATTATTTGAACAGGGGTTATTTTCAAAGGGACCATTTACAAAGCTGCGGGTGTACAGGAGCCACAAGAGATAGGACAGTAACCCAGAGTTTACTCATGGTTGTGCTGCTACCAACACTGGACTCAAGGAGGTAAGACGAGTGTGTGGTAGGTATTTATAGTGTAAATAAAGGTTAAGGGTACAGACATCAGAGACAGACTAACCTAGGCTAACATCTTGCCTCTTCCCCTCACTAGCTACATGTCGTTGAACAAATTACTCTCCTTGAGCCTCAGTTTTCTTCTTGGCAAAATTTAGACAATAATGCTACCTACCACCCAGTGCTGTTTATGTGCAGTCATGCATTGCTTAACAGTGGGGTTATGTTCTGAGAAGTGCATCATGTGATGATGTTGTCATTGTGTGAACATCACAGAGGGAGCTTACACAAACCCAGATGGTATAGCTCAATACACAGCTAGGCTATATGGTATATCCTGTTGTTTCTATGCTACAAATTGTACAGCACATTACTGTACTGAATACTGTAGGCAACTGTGACACAATGGAAAGTATTTGTATATCTAAACATATAAAAGGTGCAGTAAAAGTACAGTATAAAAGTTAAAAAATGGTATACCTGACCAGTCACAGTGGCTCACACCTGTAATCCCAGCACTTTGGGAGGTCAAGGCGGTGGATCACCTAAGGTCAAAAGTTCGAGACCAGCCTGGCCAACATGGTGAAACCCCATCTCTACTAAAAATATAAAAATTAGTCAGGCATGGTGACACACACCTGTAATCCCAACCACTCTGGAGGCTGAGGCAGGAGAATCGCTTGAACCCAGGAGGTGGAAGTTGCAGTGAGCCAAGATCAGGGCACTACATTCCAGCCTGGGTGACAGAGTGAGACTCCATCTCAATCAGTCAATCAATCAATCAATCAATCAATAATGGTATACCTGTATAGAGCACTTAGTATGAATGGAGCTTGAAGGACTAGAAGCTGCTGTGGGTGAGTCAGTGAGTGGTAAGTGAATGTGAAGGCCTAGGACATTACTGTACACTACTGTGAACTTTATCAGCACTGCACACCTAGGCTGCACTAAATTTATTTATTTTTTTTATTTTTCTAGCTAGGTGTGATGGCTTATGCCTGTAATCCCAGAACTTTGGGAGGCTGAGGAGGGCAGATCACCTGAGGTCAGGAGTTCAAGACCAGTCTGACCAACATGGAGAAACCTCATCTCTACTAAAAATACAAAATTAACTGAGCATGGTTGTGCATGCCTGTAATCCCAGCTCAGGAGGTTGAGGCAGGAGAATCACTTGAACACAGGAGGCAGAGGTTGCAGTGAGTCGAGATCACACCATTGCACCCCAGCCTGGACAGCAGAGCAAAACCCTATCTCAAAAATAAAGATAAAATAGTATGGTAAACACATAAACTACTAATATAGTTGTTTACTGTCAAGTATTCTATACTGTACCTAATTGTGATATTACCTTTGACTGAGACAGTGAAAGAGATCTAACTTGACGGACTCTGTTTTGCTTCTAACCTCCAAGCTGTCCTTGTTCATTCCTGGGCGTACGCTGAACTATCTTTGGGTGAACCTTAATTTATAGTTCATAGTTTAAAACAGAGACAATGACGACAGCCCTTTCCCAAAGAAGACATCCTTCTTGCCTGGGGACTAGATTGCCTCTGTAGGACTAACATTGGCCACAAGATTGGAAATTATGGTTTAAGAGTCATGCAACTGGAGGCTACAAGTTCCTGACTCTCTCTAAATTGCTCCTAAGATCAGTGCTTGAGATATTTTGCAGACCCTGCGCTTGATGGATCAACGGGCACCACCCAGATAGATAAACTGGCTCATCTGATCTTGTGGCCCTCACCCAGGAACTGACTCAGTGCAACAAGACAGCTCCAACTCACTGTGATTTCAACTCTGATGAATCAGCACTCCTGGCTCACTGGCCTCCCCCCACTCACCAAATTGTCCTTAAAAACTCTGCTCCCTAGGCCAGGTGCAGTGGCTCATTCCTGTAATCCCAGCACTTTGGGAGACCAAGGCAGATGGATCATGATGTCAGGAATTTGAGAGCATCCTGGCCATCATGACGAAACCCTATCTCTACTAAAAATACAAAATTGCATGGGAGTAGTGGCGGGTGCCTTAGTCCCAGCTACTTGGGAGGCTGAGGCAGGAGAATCACTTGAACCCAGGAGGTAGAGGTTGCAGTGAGCTGAGATCGCACCACTGCACTCCAGCCTGATGACAGAGTAAGACTTCATCTCAAAAAACAACAACAACAACAACAACAACAACAACAACAACAACAACTCTGCTCCCCAAATAAATCCTCCAGGAGACTGACTTGAGTAATAATAAAACTCTGGTCTCCCGCACAGCCAGCTCTGTGTGAATTACTCTTTTTCTATTGCAATTCCCCTGTCTTGATGAATTGGCTCTGTCTAGGCAGCAGGCAAGATGAACCCTTGAGCAGTTACAATTGTATGTGCTATAATTTTCAATGACTGGCAGTGAAGTAGCTTCGTTTACACCAGGATCACTACAAACACGTAATGCTTTGTGCTGTGAGGTTACAAAAGCTGCAACATCACCAGGCAATTAGAATTTTTTGGCTTATGGGTTAGATTATAACGATTATAATCTTTTAGGACCACCAGCACATATATATGGGGTCCATTGTTGACTGCAATGTCATCGTGTGGCACAGGACTATACTTAAATAGGATAATGTATACAAAGAGGTTTTCATAATGCCTGGAGTACACCATATAAACTCAATAAGCAAAAGCTTTATTTTCCGTGGTTACGTCTCTATTACAAAGTTGCCAAGAACATTAGCTTTAGAATTAAACAGAGCTGCAGAGTTCTTATTAGGAAAGAAAAAAAATGAGGGTTATTTGTTGAAAGGCTCATAACACTTTGATCTCCAGGTACAGAACAGATGTAGGCTCTCAGAAAGAATGTGGCTAAATGAAGTTGTGCTTGCTTGAATCTTCCCCACTCTTCAGACACATTAGGACTCCAGTATCCTGAAGCTATTTCCATAAGAGTCTCTGCTTTACTTTTTTTTCCTTTTTTTTTTTTTTGAGGCACAGTCTTACTCTGTTACTCAGGCTGGAGTGCAGTGGCACAATCTTGGCTCACTGAACCTCTGCCTCCTGGGTGCAAGCAATTCCCATGCCTCAGTGCCTCAGTCTCCTGAGTAGCTGGTGTTACAAGTGCATGCCACTACACCCAGCTAATTGTGTGTGTGTGTGTGTGTGTGTGTGTGTGTGTATACATATATATATACACACACATATGTATATACACATATACATACATACATATATATACATACACATATATACACACACACACATATATATACATATACATGTATATCTATATATGTATATATGTGTATATGTATATATACACACATATATATACACACACACAATTAGCTGCTGTTCCTCCCCTATTTCCCACTGCTGTTCCTCCCCTATTTCCCACCGCTGTTCCTCCCCTATTTCCCCACAAAGACCCCAGCGTGTTATGCTCTCCTCCCTGTGTCAATGTGTTCTCACTGTTCAACACTCACCTATGAGTAAGAACATGTGGTATTTGATTTTCTGTTCTGTGTCAGTTTGCTGAGAATGATGGTGTCCAGATTCATCCATGTCCCTACAAAGGACACAAGCTCATCGTTTTTTATGGCTGTATAGTATTCCATGGTGTATATGTGCCACATTTTCCTTGCCCAGTCTATCATCAATGGGCATTTGGGTTGGTTCCAGGTCTTTGCTATTGTAAACAGTGCCTCAATGAACATACGTGTGCATGTGTCTTTATAATAGAACGATTTATAATCCTTTGGATATATACCCAGTAATGGGATAGAGCCAGGGTTTCACCATGTTGCCCAGGCTGGTCTTGAACTCCTGAGCTCAGGCAATCCACCCTCCTCAGCCTCCCAAAGTGCTAGGATTACAGGCGTGAGCCACTGCACCCAGCCCAGAAAGACTTTTAAAGGCTAACATTAATCAGTAAGTGGTTCAAGAGAGGGAGAGCTCAGCCTGGCCCAGTGGCTCACACCTGTAATCTCAGCACTTTGGGAGGCTGAGGCAGGAAGATCACGAAGTCAAGAAATCAAGACTATATTGGACAATATGGTGAGATCCTGTCGCTACTAAAATTATAAAACTTAGCTGGGCATGGTGGCACGCACCTGTTAGTCCCAGCTACTTGGGAGGCTGAGGCAGGAGAATC
>NW_016107383.1:10369355-10378034 GCF_001604975.1 Cebus imitator
CTATTAAAAAAGATTACTGTAGTTCAGTTTTGTTTTGTTTTTTTCCGATGTAGTCTTACTCTGTCGCCTAGGCTGGAGTGCAGTGGTGCAATCTTGGCTCACTGCAACCTCTGCCTCCTGTGTTCAAGCAATTCTCAGCCTCCCGAGTAGCTGGGATTATAGGCATGTGCCACCATGCTTTGCTAATTTTTGTGTTTTTAGTACAGATGGGGTTTCCTCTTGTTGACCAGACTAGTATCAAGCTCCTGACCTCAGGTGATCCACCTGCCTCGGCATCCCAAAATGTCGGGATTACAGGCATGAGCCACCATGCCCAGCCCAGTCTTTTTCATTTGTGACTATTTATTGATATTGGTAAACTTCTCACGTGCTAGATCTGTGCTAAGCATCCTGATCTTAGTCCCATAACCTCCACTGCCTCCAGTGATCCTTTACTCCCTCTCATTTCCCACAGTCATACGTGGCCTGGTCAGCACAAATAATTTCAACAACTTCAAATTCAGTTATAGCTCTGTATTCTGACCACACTTCTTATTCTTCTAGGTGAATTATTCTTACTCCTCAACACCTACAATTGTTTGACCCTATCAGGGCCTCTAACCTATTGACTCTTGCAACTCTTTCACTACTCATCAACCCTCTTAGGTCCTCCCCTCCCTTTCAGCCCTGTCTAAATTCCATGGCTGTATAATTACTATCTTTGAAACACTATTAACTTGCTTGCCCCCCTCACTCTCCGTCTTGCTTGTTTGGACAATGTCAACTCTAGCTAAACCCATTTGTGGATAATTGGCTAATTATCCACACCTGTTCCTGAGCAGAAGCCTGTGACTAGACAGCATCACAATCACAATCTTCTTTGCTTTCTTTTTCTTTTTTTGGAGACAGGATCTTGCTCTGTCGCCCTGGCTAGAGTGCAATAGTGTGATCATGGCTCACTGCAACCTCTGCCTCCTGAGCTCAAACGATCCTCCTACCTTAGCTTCCTGAGTAGCTAGAACTACAGATGTGCTCCACTATGCCCAGCTAATTTTTCTATTTTTTGTGGAGATAGGGTTTTGCCATTTTGCCTAGGCTGGTCTTAAACTCTTGGACTCAAGTGACCCGCCTTCCTTGGCCTCCCAAATTGCTGGGATCACAGGCATGAGCCACCACACCTGGCCCAATCTTCTTTATCACTTTCTTTTTTGTTTGTGTGTGAGAGTCTCGCTTTGTCACCCAGGCTGGAGTGCAATGGCGCAATCTCAGCTCACCACAACCTCCGCCTCCAGGTTCAAGTGATTCTCCTGCCTCAACCTCCTGGGTAGCTAGGAATACAGGCATGTGCTACCACGCCCCAGCTAATTTTTGTATTTTTAGTAGAGACAGGCTTTCTCCATGTTGGCCAGGATGGTCTCGATCTCTTGACCTCATGATCCCCCCACCTCGGCCTTTCAAAGTGCTGGGATTACAGGCATGAGCCACCATACCCTGCCCAGCTGCTGTTTCTCCTGCATGCAACAGGCTATTTCTCCACCTCCCCAAAATTGTCCTCTTGTCAAAACCTTTTCTGACCAGCCTATGTAGAGTTACCTCTCCCACATTTACTGTAGATGTCATTTCACTTTATCATTTAAAATAGCAATTTTAGTTATCTGAAATCATCTTATTTGTTTTTTTTTTTTACTTTTTATTATTTATTTATTTTGAAACAGGGTCTTCCTTTGCCCAGGCTGGAGTGCAGTGGTGTGATCACGGCTCACTGCAGCCTCAACCTCCCAGGCCCAAGCCATTCTCTTACTTCAGCTTCCCAAGTAGCTGGGACCATAGCGGCATACCAACACCTCCAGCTAAATTTTTTTTTTTTTTTTTTTGTAGATATGGGGTCTCCCTATGTTGCCCAGGCTGGTCTTGAACTCCTTGCCCCAAGCAATTCTCTTGTCTAGGCTTCCCAAACTGCTAGGATTACAGGCATGAGCCACCAGGCCAGGCTATGATGGAATTTCAATAGGAAGAAAAACCACTGGGAGAGTCGTTGGAGGAACACAGGTAAGTCAATTTCCTTATTGTTAAATAGATTAGACTAAATGAGCCCAAAGGTTCCTTTCATTAGACAATTTTGATTCCAGGATTATATATTGGGCATTTGGCATAGGTGGTGTCTGAAGTTACTGAGAAGTCATTGGGTTCATGGGACACTAGCATAATTGACAACCCAATTTAGTATTGGCTTTTCCGAGGGCATTAGGAAGGCATTTGTGCTTTCTTTAAAGCTTGATGACTACAGCATTTATGTTAATAGATTACATTGTGGCTTAGGAACAGTTTTTCAAAAGGACTTAAAGAATGCTTTAAATTCTTCCTCAAAAGTACTAACTTAAGATGGCAAAGCCAAGTACTGAAATAGAAAGAGCATTGGTTCTGGAGCCAGAACTGGGACATGTCCTAGCTCTGCGTGTGCTATTTGTATCACCTTGACCACATCATGGAATTCCTGTGGGATTTCATTTTTCTTCACTCTTAAGTAACATTTTAGCTAGGCAGTCTCTAAACTCCCTTCAAGCTCTGAAGACCCGTGATCCAAGGTACTGTAAAAGTTTATAAACGTGAGCGTGTTATTCCTGCACTTAAAAATTCCCTATGCTTCTATTTGTACTTAAAACCCAGACTCCCTATGCTGATTATACAATCGGCATAATCTAGCCCCTGCCTACTTCTCCACCTGATCTCAACCTCTTTCTCTATCTGTTTTTATAACATGCCAGATGTGCTGCTGCATCAGGATGGTGCGTGTGTTAGTTCCACTGGATTATTCTGAGCCCAGATCTTTGCATCACTGGCTCCTTTTTATCATTCAAATTCAGCACAGATGTTACCTCCTGAGAGTGGCCTTTCCCAAACACTCAAGCCCAAGTAGTCTTGGACCTTGTCTGACTGTCCAATACCCCATTGCATCCGCAGTACCCAGCCTAGTGCCTGGCACCAAAGTAGGTTCTCAATAACTATTTACTGGTTTCAGCCTCAGAATCAAGCACAGCTGTTCTCTTTGTATCTTTTTTCACATAATCAAGATAGGTAGGTCTCCAAATATGGAAAGTTTTTTGGAAAGATGAAAAGTAGAAGTCACATTAGTTTTTCCCCCACTAAAATATCTTGTTATAGCAGCATCAACTTTAAGAACAATCACTAAAGTGAATGGATTGAGGACGGCAATTACATCACATAAAAGTCATAGTATTCCAAAAATTAGCTGAGCCTGCGGGTGCACACCTATAATCCTAGCTACTTGGGAGGCTGAAACAGGAGAATCACTTGAACTCGGGAGGCAGAGTTTGCAGTGAGCCAAGATGGCACCACTGCACTCCAGCCTGGGTGACAGAACAAGACTCTGTCTCAAAAATAAATAAATGTCATGGTGAATACCAACCTTCATCCATAAGGTATTCAAAATATCAACCTTCATCCATAAGCAGGGAAAGACTTAGATAGGTACTATTTATTTACATTTTAATACAGTTTACAGTCATTAAATACAACTGTCTTTGCACTTCTCTGTATTTTATTTTATAGATTTAAACTTGTGCAGCTCTCCCATGTACTAGCCGTATGAGCTGGAGCAAATTACTTGCTCTCTGTTCCTCATCTATGAAATGAAGATTAAAAATGTGCACCATGGGGCCAGGCAGAGTGGCATACCGCTGTAATCCCAGCTACTCTGGAGGCTGAGGCAGGAGAATTGCTTGAACCCGGGAGGTGGAAGTTGTGGTGAGCCAAGATTATGCCATTGCACTCCAATCTGGGCAACAAGAGCAAAACTCCATCTCAAAAAAAGAAATGTACATCACAGGGTTGTTACGAGAATTCACTGAGATGATGTCCATAACAAACCATAGAGCACCAGGCTCATAGTAGGTACCCAACAAGATTTTCTTTCCATTACCTGTCTCTCAAAACCCTTATGATTATGGAGTTCTTAATGAATCTCAAGACAATAATCAGTGTATGACATTATGACATTTCCCAGACCTGAGTAGTGTTACTAAATCTTAATTGTAGCTACTGCTAAAAATATCTAAGACCAGTTGCTTAATATGACTTTGACCTTGACATATTTAAATACTGACAGGGTGTTTGGAAGCCTGGTTTCAGTTTGGACTAGTATTTTCTGAACGGCTTTGGGTAAATAATTTATTGTTTCTGTCTATAACAATGTTCCTTTTCCTTTGGATAACCTTCAGTACATAGGTTTGAATGTAATTTATAAAATTGAGATGCTGATTAATAAGCATAAAGAGATAAGGTGTTTTCTCAGAAAGCATGCATAATTAATATTATTGCCTTAATGATTAAATTGTACTTAATGAAGCACATTCTGCCAGAATCTGAAGTAGTCCCTTGTTAATCAGAATAACCTTTGAAATCATTACCTTTGAGTGGTTATTTGATACCAAGCAAGGTGTAACATATTAAGCAGCCAGGTTACCCAGATTCCAAAGATCAGTGCATTATAAATCAATAAGTACTTATGAAATGCCTACTTTTCTATAAATTCCTTGAGAACAGCAGCCATAGATTTTTCATCCACTACCATTTATGAATCTCAGTTGTCTGAGATGTATTAAATTAATACATCTAATAAATCCTTGAAGACTTCCCAAAGTGCTGGGATTACAGGCATGAGTCTTCAAGGATTTATAAGATAAGAAAATCCCAAATTACAAATGTGTTTTTTACAATGATATACGTTTTCTTAACATCGTTTTCATAGAAATGTAGGCATATGTGTATTTCTATACAAATGCATAATTTTTACAGAAATAGCTATATAAATGAAAGTGGTAATTAAAATGTATCAGTAATAGGTAACATATTACAATATACCGTATACTTTTTTTTTTTTTTTTTTTTTGAGACAGGGTCTTGCTCAGTAACCCAGGCTGGAATTCAGTGGCGTAATCTCAGCTTTCTGCAACCTCCGCCGCCCGGGTTCAAGTGATTCCCCTGCCTCAGCCTCCCGAGTAGCTGGGACTACAGGTGTGTGCCACCATGCCCAGCTAAGTTTTGTATTTTTAGTAGAGACAGGGTTTCACCATGTTGCCCAGGCTAGTCTCAAACTCCTGACCTCAGGTGATCTGCCAGCCTCGGCCTCCCAAAGTGCTGGATTTCAGGCATGACCCACCACATCCGGCCAAAATATACTTATAAGTATATGATATGTTAAATATGCATTACATTATGTTTCTAAGCTGGTCCACAAACTTGAAGTGATCCCAAAATAAAGCAACTAAATTGTACTTTCTTTTGAACATAATTACAATATTTAAATTTGTTGGCTTGCTTTTTTTTTTTTTAAGAGACAGGGTCTAGCTCTGTTGCCCAGGCTGGAGTGCAGTGGCATGAACATGGCTCACAGCAGCCTCAACCTCCTGGGTTCAAGCGATCCTCATGTGTTGGCTCCCTAGGTGCTGGAAACTAGGTGTGAGCCACCATTCAGGGCCCATATATTTTAATACATAACAAGATGCCTAAGGATCACCACTAGGCCAGGTTTCCCCCTGAAGTGAATCTTTGATTCACAACCACTGTGTAAATCCCCAAACATGATGGTAAGACTGAATTGGGGGATAAGAGACAGAAAGCATAGAATTGCTGTGAGTCACACTCCAGTGGCAGAAAAAGGACCAAGAGACTTTTGGTTTGCATTCATCTGGCTCCCAGGAAACAATATTGGGAGCAGGCTCTGCCAAAGTCAGCGTTTATGATTTATAAGGTGTCTATCTCTTGCACATCAGTTATTTACGACCCAGAGTCTATGAGATGTATAGTGGATTAATCCACTAGACAGAAAGGAGTTCTGGAGTTCAAGAGTGACTGCCCTGAAATTTTAGGCAAAATCCAGATTATATATCCATTACTCCACAGAGGGTCATTCCAGAGGGTTCTGTGACTCAAACAAGAGCCCCAAAGATAGGGTCCCATTTGCCACCCATAATTACTTGATGAAGGGGATAGTGTGAGGATTATTATCTCAGGGTCCCTACAAATTAGAGCCCGTGGGTAACAATTAGTGGCCCTACATAGTCCACCAACCAGCTGCTCAGGTAAGCAAGAGTCAAAGTGTATAGGAGCCGTGAGCAGGACTGCTGCCTGGGGAGGGAAAGCAAGAGAGAATGACAGAAAAGCTGGAGGGAATTCCCCATGGTAACACTGTGAGAGGGAGGAGAAGAAGAAGGGGGAGCTTACGTGGAATTGAAGGTGTGATGCTGTGATATAATAAGAAATATGTATTTGTTCTCTGCCCTCAATCCCTGGCACAGAGCTCCTACAACCCTTGTAACTTGCTCAGCAATAGAGGTACTAGCTGCGCCGACATGGTGGCACATGCCTGTAGTCCCAGCTACTCAGGAGGCTGAGGCTGGAGGATCACTTGAGTGCAGGAGTTCTGGGCTGCAGTGCGCTCTGCCGATCGGGTGTCCGCACTAAGTTCAGCATCAATATGGTGACCTCCCGGGAGCGGGGGACCACCAGGTTGCTTAAGGAGGGGTGAACGGGCCCAGGTCAGAAACGGAGCAGGTCAAAACTCCCGTGCTGATCAGTAGTGGGATCGCACTTGTGAATAGCCACCGCACTCCAGCCTGGGCAACATAGCGAGACTCCATCTCTTAAAAAAAAAAGAGGTACTAGCTGCATCTTTTGTTCTAATATGTTGTTTTTGACTGTGGTTCCTGACACTGAACTCCTAAATACTCTGGAATTTCTTGGGTGATTGGAGCATTTTTTGTTCTAATGAGGTGGCTCTTGGTGGGCCCCTGGACGGGGGCTGCTCACCAGAAAGACCAAGCCATGATTAGAAGCTTGGAGCTTGGCCAGGCGTGGTAGCTCACACCTGTAATCTCAGCACTTTGGGAGGCGGAGGCAGGCAGATCACCTGAGGTCAGGAGCTCAAGACCAGCCTGGCCAACATGGTGAAACCCTGTCTTTATTTAAAAAATAAAAAATAAATTAAAAGAAGCTTGGAGCTTTCAGGCTGGGCGTGGGGGTTCACACCTGTAATCCCAGCACTTTGGGAGGCTTAGGCGGGCAGATCAGGAGGTCAAGAGATCAAGATCATCCTGGCCAACATGGTGAAACCTCGTTTCTACTGAAAATACAAAAACTAGCCAGGAGTGGTGGTTCGCGCCTGTAGTCCCAGCTACTTGGGAAGTTGAGGGAGAATGATCGCTTGAACCCAGGAGGCTGATGTTGCAGTGAGCCGAGATTGTGCCACTGCACTCCAGCCTCAGTGACAGAGTGAGATTCTATCTCAAAAAAAAAAAAAAGGCAGCTCAGAGCTTTCAGCCTCAGGCCCCCAATCTCTGGGAGGAAAAGAAAAAAGAGCTGGAAATGGAGTTAATAATTAATCATGCCTTCGTGATGAAGCCTCATAAATATCTCTGAACTATGGAGTTTAGAGGGCTTCTGGGTTGCTGAGCATGTATTGGTGCAAGGAGGGTGGCACATCTGGGGAGGGCACAGAAGCTCTGCACCCCGGCCGGGCACACTGGGTCACGTCTGTAATCTCAGCACTTTGGGAGGCCAAGGTGGGTGGATCCCCTGAGGGTGGGAGTTCAAGACCAGCCTGGCCAACATGGTGAAACCCCATCTCTACTAATGATACAAAAGTTAGCTGGGTGTGGTGGTGCACACCTGTAATCCCAGCTACTCCAGAGGCTGAGTCGGGAGAATTGCTTGAACCTGGGAGGCAGAGGTTGCAGTGAGCCAAGATCACACCACTACACTACAGCCTGGGCAACAGAGCAAGACACTGGATGAAGAAGAAAGAAGAAGAAGAAGCTCTTCACCCCTTCCCAACCCCTTCTCACATACCTTGCCTTTGTACCTCATCATCTGGTCTTTTAACTGTATCCTTTGTAATAAATGAGTAGACATAAGTAAAGTGTTTCACTGAGTTCTGTGAGCCATCCTAGCAAAGAATCAAACCAAAAGGGAGTCTTGGGAACCCCAATTTGTAGCCAGTTGGTCAGAAATACCAGAAGCCTAGGCTTGTGCTTGGCATCTAAAGGTGGAGGGCAGTCTTGTGAGACTGAGCCCTTAACCTGTGGGATCTGATACTAACTCTCGGTAGAGAGTGTCAGAATTGAACTAAACTGTGGGACCGCCAGTTGGTGTTCACTGGAGAGTTGCTAGCTGTGGGAAAAATCCCTATATTTTCTGGTGAGCAGAAGAGTTGTGAGAGCATTGAAGAGGAAAAACAGTTTGTTTTGCTATACAGAAGGAAAGAGAGAAACCTGAAAAAGATGGCATGTCTACAATTTTTATTCAAGGCATACAAAGAAATGCTGGGATAAGGCCCAGTCACTCTCTCGAGGGGCTCACACTGCTGTTGGGGCATGGGCATGTAGAAATTAGGGTAAGTCGCCGGGCGTGGTGGCTCATGCCTATAATCCCAGCATTTTGGGAGGCTGAGGCAGGCGGATCACTTGAGGTCAGAAGCTCGAGACCAGCCTGGCCAATATAAACCCGTCTCTACTAAAAATACAAAAATTAGCTGGGTGTGGTGGCAGATGCCTGTAATTTTTGTAAATAATACAAAAATTAGCCAGGCCTGGTGGCACTTGCTTGTAATCCCAGCTACTCAGGAGGCTGAGGCAGGAGAGTTGCTTGAACTCAGGAGGCGGAGGTTGCAGTGAGCTGAGATCG
>NW_016107383.1:10378059-10384040 GCF_001604975.1 Cebus imitator
AAAAAAAAAAAAAAAAAAAAAAAAAAGAATTGATTCCATTCTACAAGCAGTAAACATCTGATAGTTTGACAAGTACTCAACATCAGAATGAGAAATTTGGCATTTGGTATTTTATAATAAACACTAAAGATAAATAGGAAATATGACAATGTGGCCTGGATTTGATAGCAGGCACCTGTGCCTAATGGATGATGGGTGTCTGCCAAACATTAGTGAGTTTCAAAGATGCATCCCAGCCACAGACATAAAGCACTGATAGATAGGATATCCTTGGGTACACAGGGCAATTTCCTACGCTAGGGACATACCTCGCTCTAACATTTTGTACTTTTCAGTGTAGACGTCTTACACATCCTCCATTAGCTATATCCCAAAGTATTTTGTGTTTCTGATGCAATTATAAATTATTTAAAGATTTTCATCCCATTTAAGTTTCTTTATCTTTCTCTTTTTAAAAATATAATTCTTTTAAGTATTCACATATATAGAACATCACATTAGATAACGTAAATTTTTTAACCATCAAATATGAAACTCTCAGCTTTAGAAACTTTCTTAAAACTTGAGAAGTATTACTGCAGTAAAGAAAAGGGGGGGAAATATTTGCATAGAGACACAGTTGAAAAGATGAATCCCATATTATGACCACAATTTTTTGTGATTTTGTGTCAGAATATAGTTGGTTTTATATTAGCAATCAGTGATGAGACATGATTCTGAATAGCTAGCTGTACTCGTGTGTAACAGTTTTTTATTACAGATACAAAGCAATTTTTTTTTTTTTTTTTGAGAGGGAGTCTCACTCTTGTCACCCAGGCTGGAGTGCAATGGTACGATCTTGGCTCACCGCAACCTCTGCCTCCTGAGTTCAAGCTATCCTCTTGCCTCAGCCTCCTGAGCAGTTGGGATTACAGGCACCCACCACGATGCCCGGCTAATTTTTGTATTTTTAGTAGAGATGGGGTTTTACTATGTTGGCCAGGATGGTCTCAATCTCCTGACCTCAGGAGATCTGCCCGCCTCAGCCTCCAAAGTGCTGGGATTACAGGCATGAGCCGCCGCACCCAGCCACAAAGGAAAATTTAATATACCAAATTTAATTTTGCAGCTGGTAACCATTATAAAATTGAAGACAGTCCTTCAAGAATATTTTGGTTTTCAAAACAAAGCCATACTAAAAAATGCAAAAACATTCTTAAACATCCAAAAGGTAATTAATAACATTATGATATAATTTAAATACTATAAAAAATAACACAAAGTACCAGATTGCCTACTTATTTCAAAAAGTTATTAAAAAGACGTGTATGGCAGATATTAATTGCCTACTAAAAATCCATTCTTCCCTGCTTTCTTATTAATATAGTTTTTATTTTGTCTGTTTTGCAACAGTGTCTCGCTCTATAGCCCAGGCTGTAGTGCAGTGACATGATCTTGGCTCACTGCAACCTCTGCCTCCTGGGTTCAAGTGATTCTCCTGCCTCAGCCTCCAGAGTAGCTGGGACTAGGGGCGTACACCACCATGCCCAGCTGATTTTTATATTTTTAGTAGAGACAGGGTTTCACTATGTTGGCCAGGCTGGTTTCAAACTCCTGACCTCACGTGATATGCCTGCCTCAGCCTCCCAAAGTGCTGGGATTACAGGCGTGAGCCACCGTGTCCAGCCTATATGGTTCTGATTAGTGTAGATGCCAATGTCCTCTTTTAAATAGTACCTCCCCAGGCTCTTTTGCTATTGGTGACCAGTAACCCACCTCTCACCAATGAGAAACAAGTGGAATTCACTGCGTGGAACTCCTAAGGAAGTATATTGGCCAGGCGCGGTGGCTCATGCCTGTAATCTAAGCACTTTGGAGGCCAAGGTGGGCGGATCACCTGAGGTCAGGAGTTCAAGACCAGCCTGACCAACATGGTGAAACCCCGTCTTTAAAAAAAAAAAAAGGAAGTATATTAAAGATGACAGACTGGGCACTAGGCCTTTTGACTTTCTCCCTTACTCCTTTTCCAGTTTCTTTCCCAGAATGTAGCTCAATGCTTAGAGATGACGCAGCCATTTTGACACCATGAGAATAAAAATATATGAGAAAACCAGAAGGATCCCTAGTCTCTGATGGCAGCATGAAGCTGCCATTACTACCCTAATTTACCTACTTCTGGACCTGTTTCTATGAGGGGAAAAAAAAAAAAACAAAAAACTAAGATCTTTTGGATAATCAACTATGTTGGGGGAAGTCCTCACCATCAGGATTTCTGATTCAGTGGGTTGGAGGCAGAACCCAGGAACTTACGTCCTTCACACGAGCCCCAAATAATTCCCATGCCAGTAATTCAAGGATTATCCTACAGAAACTCTGCTTTGGTAGGTGTGAATTGGAAATTTAATGTTAACTGGGGAGTCAAGAGTATTATGAACTTGGGTGAGGGAGTAGGAAGTCAAGTGATAAATTGCCAGTGGCATACAAAAGTTCACAAATGACCCCTTAGGCTTGATGTCATAATTCACTAACATTTCCCTTGAATTTTCTGAATTATGCTATATCACAGAGAAATGAATGCTGATGGTAAAACCATGAATTGTTTGCAGCAGATTAAGTCCTTCAATCCTAGTTTAACTTTATTATGAAATCCCATTGAATAACTGAAATGAGTATTTTCTTCCTGAGGACAGTTGCTCTATAAAATATTGTCTTGGGTGACCATATTTTATATTGTCATAAAGACATGTAAGATCTATTTGATTCACGGAAGTGCAGTTCAAGCAGTTCTATTTCTAAAAGGCAATACTAAATGTAATAAATGGATGCCACACCAGTTTAAATGGATAAATGGTTTTCATTGTCAACATCAATGCTGAAAACTTCCATTTGTTTCTTCCTGAGATTATCTTATTTAGTCATTAACCCGTTTTATTTATTTACTTATTTATTTATTGACTCAGGATCTGGCTCTGTATCCCAGGCTGGAGTGCAGAGGTATGCTACCATGGCGCACTGCAGGTTCAAACTCCTGGGCTCAAAGGATCCTCCCACTTCAGCCTCCTCTGAAGGGAGTACCTGGGGACTACACACACACACCACTATGCCCAGCTAATTTTTTTTTTTAAAGATGGGGTCTCACTACGTTGCCCAGGCTAACCTCAAACTCCTAGGCTCAAGCAATCTTCCCAAAGTGCTGGGATTATAGACATGAACCACTGCACCTGGCCCCCAGTTTTATTTTTCAACCACGACAGCTGTAGCTTTGTCCAACTGTGACAGCTCCCTTCTTAAAATAAATCCAGCAATATTCTGTTGTTACACAAAGATACACTTATGCTATTTTTCCTTTTTTTATGATAGTAAGCTCCTTAATGATTTTTTTTAGATGGAGATCTCACTACGCTGCCCAGGTTGATCTCAAACTCCTGGGTTCAAGCAATCCTCCCCTGTCAGCCTCCCCAGTAGCTGAGATTATAGGTGTGCACCAATCACACCCAGTTCAGCTAATGCATTTACAAGTAAACTTTATTGAGATTTAGGATTATAATTCTTACATTAAAAGGTTTTGTAAAGTCTGTATATAACAGGTATAAAATTATTTCAATGGAATTCTTTTTTGGGGGGCAGAGTCTCACTCTGTTGCCAGGCTGGAGTGCAGTGGCTAGATATCAGCTCACTGCAATCTCCACCTCCTGGGTTCAAGCAATTCTTCTGCCTCAGCCTCCTGAGTAGCTGGGACTACAGGTGCCTACTACAACCATGCCCAGCTAATTTTTGTATTTTTAGTAGAGGCGGGGTTTCACTATGTTGGCCAGGCTGGTCTTGAACTCCTGACCTAAGGTGATCTGCCAGCCTCAGCCTCCCAAAGTGCTGGGATTACAGCATGAGGCACCGTACCCTACCAGAATTGTATCTTATGCAAGAGTTAGGTACTTAAATGTGCTCAGGCATAGACAGAAATTAACTTTAGAAGTGTCTTGGCCAGGTGTGGTGGCTCACACCTATAATTCCAGTGCTTTCGGAGACCGAGGCAGGCAGATGAAGAGGTCAGGAGTTCAAGATCAGCCTGGCAAACATGGTGAAACCCTTGCCTCTACTAAAAATATAAAAAATTAGCTGGGCATAGTGGCAGGCATCTGTAATCCCAGCTACTCAGGAGGCTGAGGCAGGAGAATTGCTTGAACCCAAGAGGCAGAGGCCGCAGTCAGCCAAGACCGTGCCACTGTACTCCAGCCTGGGCAACAGAGCAAGGCTCCGTCTTAAAAAGAAGTGTCTTAAATTATTCATGCAGTGTAATGCAAATAATAGTTGTCCCTGGTCTTCAAGGATACGAGTCCTTAAATACAGAATCCATACTTTCATACTTTCAGAGCTAAAAAGGAACCGAGATGAACTGACCATCAGGTTCAGACTGCCCATCTCTGCCAAGGGTAGGGCATTCAGAGGAAAAGGAGGAAGTGACAGCCCAGCAGTGGTTCAGTCTGATGCGGATGACAGCTTGTAAACAGGTAAGTATAGTGGCTGTATCAAGGGCCCGTAAAGGAGAAAGCTGTGTGTTTGAGCCAGGGAGAAGGGGAGCCAGCCAGGAAGACATCTGAGAGGAGGTGCTGGCATAGGAGCTGAATTGTAAAGGATGGCAAAAATAAGTCTGTGTGTGCTGCTCGGACAGAGGAAGGGCATGACACGGGGCAGCGATCATTTCTCAAGGCCAAAGCACAAGGTGTTTTTGAAGAGGGGCTAGAATATCATGTAAGAGCAATTAAGCCCACAGCACAAAACATGTCAAACACAATGCCAAGAAATTGTAACTTTATTCTGTATATAATGGGCAGTCGTTGAGGGATATTCGGCAGGAAAATGAATTGACCAGATACACACATTGGAAAATTTCCTCTAATTATGTTTGGTGTTTATGGCCTTTTTTGTATATCAGTCAATATGAGAATCTTGGTAAGGAAATTCACCTCCTGACATAACCACTCTAATTTCTTTATATTTCCTCTGAAATTAGCACACAAAATAAGAACAACTTCCCATGTAGCTCTACATAGTGTTCTGATTACGAACCTTGGAGACTTCTCTGAATTTTTTTTTTAATCAATGTAAAGCCGGGCACAGTGGCCACCTGTAATGCCAGTACTTTAGGAGGCTGAGGCAGGCAGATCACTTGAGGTCAGGAGTTCAAGACCAGCCTGGCCAACATGGTGAAACCTCATCACTACTAAAAATATAAAAAGTAGCTGGGCATGGTAGTGGGTACCTGTAATCCCAGCTACTGGGGAGGCTGAGGCAGGACAATCACCCCAGGAGGTAGAGGTTGCAGTGAGCAGAGATAGCATCGCTACACTCCAGCCTGGGCACCAGAATGAGACTTTTACAAAAAGGAGAAAAATCATGCACCCTAAATTATATCATATGTAATGGTGAGATTCAGATTAAATATATAATGCGGTGTAAAAACATCTAAGATAAAAAAAAAAAAAAGTAAAAAATAATTTATTCTTTTAATTTTTAATTTTTTTTTTATTTTTTTGGTCGAGATGGAGTTATGTTACCCAGGCTGGTCTCGAACTCCTTGCCTCAAGTGATCCTTCTGCTTCAGCCTCCCAAAGTGCTGGGATGATAGGTTCGAGCCACCACACCTGTCCCCAACAACTAATTTAATAGAAACTATGTAGTCAGTTCTTTTCATTCATGTAGTTCCCAAGGCCAGTTTTTAAGTGGATCTATATAGAGAAAATGTTACCATGGGAATTCAATGTGTGCTTTAAATGTAAATAACAGCTCATGGTAAAAATAATGGAAAATAAGCTCAAATCTCTAGTAATTGTGCAATACTTACGATTATATGGCAGTGATTTGATTGTTCTATACAAAGGAAATTTAGAATCAAACCCAGTTATAAAGGAACCAATTTACAGGATTGTAGTCCTGAATAATTATCCCATCTGTCCACAGGCCAGACAGAGGGACAGGCTGTTTATCTATATTTCTTTATCGTA
>NW_016107383.1:10384165-10430228 GCF_001604975.1 Cebus imitator
AAAAATTAGCCAGGAATGGTGGCACGCACCTGTAATCCCAGATGCTCAGGAAGCTGAGGCAGGAGAATCACTTGAACCTGGGAGGTGCAGATTGCACAGAGCCAAGATCGTGCCACCACACTCCAGCCTGGGCAATAAGAGCACAATTCCATCTCAAACAAACAAACAAACAAACAAAAACAATGATGCTACAGCTACATTCCCTCTGAAGGCTTTAGCGGGGAATCCATTTCCTCCCCCTTTGTAGCTTCTAGAAACTTCCTGCATTCCTTGGCTAGTGGCTCCTGCATCATCCCAGCCTCTTGCTTCTACAGTCACACCTCACTTTGCTCCTCCTGCCTTTCTCTCATAATAACCCTGTGATCACACTGGGGCCACACATGTAATCAAGGCTAATCTCCCCACCTCAAAGTCGTCAATTTAATAACAACTGCAAAGCCCTTTTCACTGTGTAAGGCAACACAGTCACAGTTCCGGGAGTTGGAACACGGACATCTTCGGAGAACCATTATTCAGTCTACCGTAAGGTCTAATGTTCCTGAAAATCTCCTGTGTTGCATGAACCTTGTTTTGAAGGTAACCAATCTGAACTTCCCCGAGAGGCCAAGCCCACAGTGCTTCACTAGAAAGGCCTCCTAGACCATCTCATTTCAGGCTAGCAAATACTGTCAGACTCTAAACATATATTGTTATTCATATAATTTATTAGTACTCAGGATAAAAAGCAGTGGACACTAGAAAGAAGGATCAATTTATTCTTATTCCTCCCCCCCTTTTTTTCTGTTTTTGCTTGTTTTGAGATGGAATCTTGCTCTGTGGCCCAGACTGGAGTGCAGTAGCGTGATCTCGGCTCACTGCAACCTCCGCCCTTCTGGTTCGAGCGATTCTCATGCCTCAGCCTCCCGAGTAGCTGGGACTATAGGCACATTCCACCACACCCAGCTAATTTTTTTTGCATTTTTAATAGAGACGGGGATTCACCGTGTTAGCCAGGATGGTCTCAATCTCCTGACCTCATGATCTGTCCACCGTGGCCTCCCAAAGTGCTGGGATTACAGGCATGAGCCACCACCCAGACTCCCTTTGAATTCTTTCTTGACATAGAAGTTTGTGGCCTGGGTCTGAGCACAGAGTGGCTTTCCTGAAATTCTGGAGGAACAGAATTGGGGGATCCAATCTTGTCATCTGTTGATCAATATCTTCTATGGTTCCCCGTCACTTTCCGGACTAAGTCGAAGGCCTGCATTGTCCTTCCAAAGCCGTTTGGGCTCTGACTCATGCCTGTCATGAATTCTCCCTGAGCACCCCCTAGTGGTACTTTAGGCACTAGCACTACCAAAGTCCTGTTGGCCTCCAAACACTCTTCTCTCCCATCCCCACTCCCACACATACCATGCTTATGAACAGTGCTCCCTCTGCCTAAGTGACCATCTGACAAATGAACCTTGTCAGTGAGCAAACGTTTCCTTTAATTTATCCCGCCTCACTGCCTTAGTAAAACATGCCCTCAGTTTATGGGTTCTCCTCTCTATCTGCTCTGCAGAGATTCTGTCATTATTCTAGTGAGGATCAGCTGCATAATTTGTGGGGTCCAGTGCAAAATAAAAATGAGGGGTCCCTCTGCTCCAGCCTGAATGACAGCGTCTGTGTGCCATGTACCTGGATGCAGCAGCCCCTGGGGAGCTGCCCCTGCCCCATCCTCTTGAGGCATGGTACGGCCCTGCATCCCCAATACCAAATCTGACTCCAAAACTATGGAGTGTGACATAGAAGTGACTGAACACTTCCTGGGGAGCTGGGGGGAAGGGGGGGCACTTCGACCACCACACAGAACAGCTTCATCAAAATGCAGCTCACAATTTCTCCCTCAGGTGCCTGCCCCCTGTTGCCGGCCTTTGCTTCTTCACCTCCAATACCTCTCCAAATACAAATCCCTCCTCCCCCTCTGAGCGATTCAGCTCTGCCTGCAGCTGGTACGTGTCTCTCCCCTGGGAAAACAAGAGCTGGGTAGTTTAGCCAAATGGCACTCCCTCAAGTCCACTACAGGCCACTCATTCACCCCATCAAATACAGAGGGGTTCTGAGTGAGAACAAAATGTTCTGATGCTCAAGCCAGTGTGGCAAACACTCAGCCAAGCCTCGAGATCCTTCCGGGGAGAGTGTAGGTAGACAGAGTCCCACTTGGGGGCCAGGGGTGTAGCCCTCCTTCTGTCTGCTTCTCCTGGCCCCTGGTGAGGCAGCAGCTGGAGTCCCTCTGGACCTGCATCCTCACCCCAGCAGAAATCTTTTGTCCAGGCAGCAAAAAGCCACAGATTCTGCAACACAAATTCAAGGCAAGCAAACACAACAAAACAAAATTCCTGGAAAGAAGATGACTGCTAAGACATGGCAGGGGGACCTGGAGGGAGCCTCCAGCTCTGAGCTGCCCTGGGATCGGCCGCCTTCTCCTCCACACATTGCTCAGTTTCTGCCCCTGATGCTGCAGCCTATGGAGACTCCCTCCTCGTCCTCGCTCTCAACAGAGCTGTAGCTGACTGTGGTATGACTCCCCACATGCCCAGCCCCCTCAGTCCAACATTCTACTGGCTATAGCAGAGAATACCTCTGAACCAAGATTCTGCTTTAATCATCACTTACATTGTTTTCTTCCCGAAGGCTCCCTTGTATACCCTCCCTAACCCACAAACCTGTTAACATTTTTTTTTTTTTTTTTTTTTAGACGGCGTTTCACTCTTGCTACCCAGGCTGGAATGCAATGGTGCGATCTCGGCTCACTGCAACCTCCGCCTCCTGGGTTCAGGCAATTCTCCTGCCTCAGCCTCCTGAGTAGCTGGGATTACAGGCATGCGCCACCATGCCCAGCTAATGTTTTTTTGTATTTTTAGTAGAGACGGGGTTTCACCATGTTGACCAGGATGGTCTCGATCTCTTGACCTCGTGATCCACCCGCCTCGGCCTCCCAAAGTGCTGGGATTACAGGCGTGAGCCACCACGCCCGGCCCCTGTTAACATTATCTTAACGTGAAACAGCTGTAAAATCAGTATTTAATAAATTTATCTGTATTCCTCTTTCAAAAAAAACGAGGGTTCTCTAATTCAAAAATTATTAAACATTTCAAGGCAGCAACAGCAGAGCATTAAACCAAACATGGGGTCCTCCTGAGCCCCATGCCACGTACGACTGCACAGCTTGCACACCTATGACCTCAGCCCTGACCCTAGCACATGTGTACTAAGGACAGTGAGGACAGAAACTGCATCTATGATTCAGGTGTTCTCCAGGCTTTGGTCAGGGCCCCCTCACCCCTCTACATACACACACACACACACACACACACACACACACACACACACACAAATGACAGCTGAGTGGATGCACAAATGAATGAGTAATGTTGATGATAGTTTTTATTCTACAGAAGACTGTATGTATGTGGTAGTTTCCTAACGCTGCCGTAACAAATGGCCACAACTCAGTGGCTGAAAACAAGAGAAACTTATTTTCACTAAATAGCTAGCCATGGTAGTGGGCACTTGTAATCCCAGCTACTCGGGAGACTGAGGCAGGAGAAAAGCTTGAACCCCAGAAGCGGAGGTTGCAGTGAGCTGAGACCACGCCATTGCCTGGGTGACAGAGTGAGAGTCTGTCTCAAAAAAAAAAAACCAGAAATTTATTTTCTAATTGTTCTGGAAGCTAGAAGTCCAAAGCGAAGGTGCTGGCAGGGCCATACTCCCTCTGAAGGCTCAAGAGAAGAATCCTTCCTTACCTCTTTCTAGATTCTGGTAGCTTCAGCAGTCCTTGGTGTTCCTTGGACTGCAGCCGCATCACTCCTGACTCTGACTCCACCATCACCTAGTATTCCTCCCTCTGCGTGTAGCTTCGGGCGTCTCCTCTTGTTATAAGGGCACCAATCATTGGATTTAATGCCCACCTGAATCCAGTATAACCTCATCTTAACTATTTACATCTGCAAAGACCCCCATTTCCAAATAAGACCACATTCTGAGATTCCAGATGGACATGAATTTGAGGGTGGGCACTCACTATTCAACCCACTACATTTTTTTTTTTTTCTTTTTTTGAGATGTAGTTTCACTTTTGTTGCCCTGGTTGGAGTGTAATGGTGCAATCTCAGCTCACTGCAACCTCCACCTCCCAGGTTCAAGCAATTCTCCAGCCTCAGCCTCCCAAGTAGCTGGGATTACAGGCGTGTACCACCATGCCCAGCTAATTGTGTATATTATTTGTAGAGGCAGGGTTTCACCATGTTGGCCAGGCTGGTCTTGAACTCCTGACCTCAAGTGATCCACCCGCCTCAACCTCCCAAAGTGCTGGGATTACAGGCGTGAGCCACCGCCTCCTGCCTCAACCCACTACATTTATTAATAGGATAGTCTTCAGAATGCCTCCAGGGTATTTGTTGCTGATATATGTTTAACAATTGATGTGAATTGTAACTTAATTTTATTTGCCAAGGGAAACTTGAAGGATCCATAAAACCATACAGGTTGTATAGAGGCATGTATAATAAATGAAGCATAACCTGGGGAACTAAAAATTTTTAGATGTGGTCATGCAACCAATTATGGTTGAAACATCTTGGAAATGTGAAGGGCAACAACAACAACCAAAATAGGAAGAGGCCCAATTTTCCATAGAAAAATGAAGTGAAAGCTGGCTGGATAGGGTGGCTCACGCCTGTAATCCCAGCAATTTGGGAGGCTGAGGCAGGTGGATCATGAGGTCAGGAGTTTAAGACCAGCCTGACCAACATGGTGAAACCCCGTCTCTACTAAAATTACAGAAATTAGCCAAGCATGGTAGCACATCCCTGTAATCCCAGCTACTTGGGAGGCTGAGGCAGGAGAATCGCTGAACCTGGGAGGGAGAGGTTACAGTGAGCTGAGGTCACACCACTGCACTGCAGCCTGGGTCACAGAGCAAGGCTCCATCTCAACAAAGAAAAGGAAAAATTAAGTGAAATCCAGGAACCTCGAAGTTTTCTGCCTGCATTACACAATGGCTTCCTGGATTAGGGCTTCCTGTAGCAGAGCCCTAGCACCAATTCCCCTCCTCCTACGTGGAAACTGGGGGAAAGTCTAGCATGGCTGGAAAGCCCTTGAGGCTCAGCAGTTTGCATAAATTGTTTATTAAGGGTTAGGAACGGTGCATCACTTTGCATATGTTAGGTAGATAGGGATCTCAGTCAGGCCCCTTGGGGTTTTAATTAAAATAAACTGTTAACATTTGTTTTTCTTGGTGGAATGTTTATTGTTTTATTAACTGTTTAAGCTATCACAGAAGCCTGGAGGGTTTAAGGTTTTGTTAATGTGTTTCCCTGCGAAAGACAGAGGAGAATGTTGGTTGGGTAATGAGAGGAATCATGTTTAATGCTCATTTGATAGTCAAATAGTTTAATACTCATTTGATAGTAAAAACAAGGGGCCTAGGGACCATTTCCCATTCTCCAGGTGCCCAGCCAGGTCACTTGGTCTCTTTTATTGTTGTTTCCTTATTTATTTATTTATTTATCTATCTTTTTATTTATTTTGGAGGCTATTTATTTATTATCTTTGCTCTGTCACCCAAACTGGAGTGCGGTGGCACCATCTCAGCTCACTGCAACCTCCGCCTCCTGGGTCCAAGCAATTCTCGTGCCTCAGCCTACCAAACAGCTGGAACTGCAGGCATGCTCCACAATGCCCAGCTAATTTTTGTATTTTTAAGAGAGATGGGGTTTCACCATGTTGGCCAGGCTGGTCTCAAACTCCTGACCTCAAGTGACCCACCCACCTTGGCCTCCCAAAGTGTTGGGATTACAGGCGTGAGCCACCACACCCAGCCAGGTCACTTAGTCTCTTAAATCGCTTAGTCTGCCTTCAGCATGATAAACAGAGACATAAAGGCTTTACATTGGAACTTCTGACTCACAGCCAGGCTCGGTGATTAATGCCAGTAATTCCAGCATTTTGGGAGACTGAAGATAGAGGATTCCTTGAGGCCAGGAGTTCAAGAATAGCCTAGGTACCATAGCAAGACCCCCATCTCTACAAAAACTTTTTTTTTTGAGACGGAGTCTCTCTCTGTTTCCAGGCTGGAGTGCAGCAGCTTGATCTTGTCTTACCGCAATCTCCGCCTCCTGGGTTCACACTATTCTCCTGCCTCAGCCTCCCAAGTAGCTAGGACTATAGGCTGGTGCCACCACACCTGGCCAATTTTTGAATTTTTAGTAGAGAGGGGGTTTCACCATATTGGCCAGTATGATCTCAATCTCTTGACCTGGTGATCTGGCTGCCCACTTCTCACTCCCAAAGTGCTGCAATTACAGGTGTGAGACACCACACCCAGCCTACAAAAGTTTTTTTAAAACAGTCTCCGTCGGCTACTTGGGAGACAGAGGCAAGAGGATCATTTGAGGGAAGGAAAGAAAAACATCTGAGGAAAGAACAAACGAACGAAAGAAAGAGAGAAAGAGAGAGGAAGGAGGGAGGGAGGGAAGGAAGGAAGGAAGGAAGGAAGGAAGGAAGGAAGGAAGGAAGGAAGGAAGGAAGGAAGGAAGGAAAGCGAAGGGAGGGAAGAGGGTAAGGGAGGGAAGGGAAGGAGGTAGGGGAGGGAAGGGGGAGGGGAGGGAAGGGACTGACTTTTGAGTCACGTAATGCTAATAGAGTTCTTCTGTATGTTGTTCATAGGGCACCAGATGTTGGGAACCAGCCCAACCCCGTACATCGGTGCCCTTAGTCCTGGCAGTGATGAGGGATTGAGAAAAGGAAATAAAGACAGAGACACAAGAGTAGAATTTACAGCGTGGGTCCAGGGGACCAATGCAAGCGTGGAAAACACGTTGGCCCCGAGCTCTGGGCTCCAAACACTTATGTGCATAATCTCATTGATCTTATGGATGTGGAAAGGGAGAGTAAAGGAGTAGGTAAGATAGCCAGGTGGAGAGCACTTGAGATCCTTCTAAGAAACATGCTAAACTAGTACTCTGAGTTTATCACAGATTGCTATCAGGGTGCGGCTGCATCAGAAGTATAGGGGATGAGGAGCCACCTGGTCTGACCACACCCAATGCATCAAGGTGCTTGTTATCTCCCGAGCATTGAGGACATAGAGCAATTAAAACCACTCCACAGAGCCCAAAGCCCCAGCTCCTTGTTCAGTTGACTTACTGTTGCTTACCTTAAAAGATAATTGTAGATGGAAATCAGTTGTGATTGGCAGAAGAATAAATAAAAACCTTTGATTCAGACAAAAAAAAAAAAAAAAATCACTCCATATTCCGAGAACCTAGGCAGGGCCTGAGGCGTTTCGTGATCTCTGCCCTGAAAGGCTTTTCTCCTCGTTGCCAGCTCCCATCTGCAAAGACCCTCCTGGATCTTGTGAGCAGAGGTCGCCTCCCTTCTCAGAGATCTTTGCATAAGCCCTCTTTAGGAGGGCCTTGTATAGTCTCCAAATTGGGAAGGCATTTGTGGGACCAGAGCAGTATCCCCTGCTCTGCAACCACCCCGCGGTGTTTCCCGGCATTACTGCGCTCTCGGTGGTCTTTACCTTAGGCCTCCTGTTGCAGCTTGATTTCTAATTAACTGCACCAATAATATAGTTTAGTTCAGTGTATAAACTTCAGTGTACTGTGAGCAAATCAAGCTTATAATTATTTAGCTAGAATTAACATAGGTCTCCCCTGGCCATCTTGACCCACACTGTGGGCATCCACACTGTCTTGCTCCACCTTGCCACCCTTCCCCAGTTGCCTCCCCGGGAGGCTTGAACACACCCACCTCTGCACTCAGCACCTGATTCTGCACCCAGCACCTGACTCTGCACTCGGCACCTAGCTCCCCTGGAAGGCTCCAGCTAATGCAACCCTGGCCGGCTGTTGCACCAGAAAACTGCCCGACAACCCGACAACCAATAGCGGCCCACCCCATCCCAATCCCGCTCCCCCGGACTTGTTCCTCCTAGCCATAAACCACCCAGCCCCAGGAAGTCAGCGCGACTTCTCTGGCCCCTTTCTCCGGACCGTAGAACCTTCCCTGGGAGCTGAATAAATTGGCATTTAATTTTCTTATACTGGCCTCGGTTTCCTCATTTTAAACTCGGCAATAACCCTTACCTCCCCTATTTTCTCCAAGTGCAGTAGAAAAGCCTGCAGCCCCTCAACCAACTGACCATGCAGTTTGTGGTGGATTTATTTGCAGGGAGCTGATGCCTCTCCTGTTTTCTCTCAAGACTCATTTCTCTGAAATGGGCTGTAGACCGGAACTGCTTTGCTGCTCCGGTGTTGCCAAAGCCCCTTGTCTGGAATGCATTCCTCCTGTGTAGCCTCAAGGGCATTGTTAGGAAGTATGGTAAGATACTCACACCTATAATCCCAGCATTTGGGAGGCCGAGGTGGGTGGATCACTTGAGGTCAGGAGTTTGAGACCAGCCTGGTTAACATGGTGAAACCCCATCTCTACTAAAAATACGAAAATTAGCCGGGCATGGAGGTGGGTGCCTGTAATCCCAGCTACTCAGGAGGCTGAGGCCTGAGAATCGCTTGAACCCAGGAGGTGGAGGTTGCACTGAGGCAAGATGGCACCAATCCACCACTCCAGCCTAGGTGACAGAGTGAGACTCTTATCTCAAAAAATAAAATAAATCGCAAGAAGCACAGGTTGAATGACCTCCCTAAGGCACCCTGGTAGGTGTCACAACTGACGCTCAAATCCAGGCAGTCCCTCTGCTCATGACTAATATACCAGAATCTGTGAGGCATGTACTGTGAGTGAGCTGAATCTTCATTAATCTGGCATTGGGGAGAAGCCACACTAAAATGTGCTCAGTGAAAATGCAACTCTGCAAGAGAAAAATGTCTGCCTGTTGCTTTTTTAATGGTTGAAATAAAATGATATTCCTCTCACAACCAAGAGAAAGGCTTAGAGTTGGGAGGATGGCTTAGACCATGCAGTTGCTTCTTTGTCCTTGCCAAGGTAAGGGCATTTTATCTAATGGACATGAACGCTCCCATCACCAAAAAAGTACATTCTCTCTCAGGATTTGGTCCATTTGTTTCCCCAAATTAATCTTCTGCAACTGTCTGATACTGCCTTTCTCTCTAGTCAAACTAGTCTATTCACTGCCTCAAGACCACCCACTTCTGGGCCTTTTCCCAAACCAGTTATCTTCCTGGGATGTTCTTTTTCTCTCTCCCCTTGTTAAAATCTTACCTTCCTTCAAGTCATTCAGTAACACAAGGTACATTTTAGGTTGTCTGAGACGCAGCTTGTCAAATACAGATTCTTGTGTCCTCCCCCCAGAGATTCAGGTTCAGACTTGCTTAAATCTTGGGTGATTCCAGGAATTAGCTTTTTAAGCATGCTCCGCAGAATCTGATGGCATATGTGTGTGTGCATGTGTGTGCATGCATGTGTGTGTGGGTGTGTAAGTAGGTAGGTAGTGGGATCATTTTGAGGGAAATTGCTTTGGTGACAAAAATTTAAAAGATGGTTGGAGACCAGAGGATCTCTGGATAGAAAGAGCACTTGAAGCCATCCAGTTTCATACTCAAAATTTTCTTGTGAGAAAACTGGGGCCCAGAGAATGTAGCTCTGCCTTGTAAATTTACAGATGCAGAAATCGAGGCCCAGATAATTTAAGTGAGGTGCCCAGGGTCACACAGTTATGAATTGGCTGAGCTGGTACAGCCACAATCTCAGCTCTTTCTCTGACACCAGATTTTCCCTAGATTCCATAGCGATAAGCCCCAAACCCTGCCCTGACCACATAATACACCACCATCACCACAGGAGGATTGCCTAGGCTGGGTTAAGACCCATACACTAGTTGTGTGGTCTTGTGCAAGTTACCCAGTCTCTCTTGGCCTCAGCTTCCTTGTTAATAGAGCAGGTATAAAACTCAGCTCACAGGGCTGTTGATGTGGTTTGGCTGTGTCCCCACCCAAATCTCATCTTGAATTGTGGCTCCCATAATTCCCACATGTTGTCGGAGGGACCAAATGGAAGATAATTGAATTATGGGAGTGGTGTCCCCCATACTCTTTTTGTGGCAGTGAATAAGTCTTACAAGATCTGATGGTTTTATAAGAGGAAATCCCTTTTGCTTGGTTCTCACTCTTTCTTGCCTTCTGCCATGTAAGACATGTCTTTTACCTGATTGTGAGGCCTCTCCAGCCATGTGGAACTGTGAGTCCATTAAGCCTCCTTTTCTTTATAAATTGCCCAGTCTCGGGTATGTCTTTATCAGCAGCATGAAAACAGACTAATACAGCTGTCATACAGATTAAGTGAAACAGAATGCAAGTTTTTTCATGGAACAAGGCCTAATAAAAATACTGAGAATAAATGTATGCTTTGGGCTATATTTTGAAGTATTAATTGATATTGTTTTCTTTTTCCCAGCTATTCCTGTTCCCTTTGTCACCATGCATGTTTGTGGCCTGCTCCCTGCTTGTCACCCCAGGACAGATGTAACAGAAGAGAGTATACACAGCTTGTCCATCTTCCTGAATTTTTTTCCCAAAAGCCTAATCCCCAGGATCAGGAAGGAATCCCAGGGACAAACTAAAAGTTTTGACAAGAAGCCTGGGGAAAAAATGAAGAAAGAAAAATTCTGCTGGGGGTGGGGATTTGAGATTTGGGATGGGGCAAATGAGGGATGAGAAAGGCCTATAGGTCCTGGCTGAACAGGGAAGCAGGTCTCACATCCCAGCACAATCTCTGGGTTTATCTGTGAGGGCAGAAATACAGGAAGACTCCTTCGAAAGTTCCTCGACCCAAGTGCAGTGAGGAACGCTTAGAGGCCATGCAGGTGTAGACAGTGGTAATCTCAGCGGGCTGACCACCCACCAACCTTCCATACCTTGGCATCATCATGATCTTTTTTTTTTTTTTTTTTTTTTTGAGATGGAGTCTTGCTCTGTCACCCAGGCTGGAGTGTAATGGTGTGATCTTTGGTTCACTGCAACCTCTGCCTCCCAGATTCAAGTAATTCTCCTGCCTCAGCCTCCTGAGTAGCTGGGATTACAGGCACCTGCCATCACGCCCAGATAATTTTTGTATTTTTCGTAGAGATAGGGTTTCACTTTGGCCAGGCTGGTCTTGAACTCCTGACTTCAGGTGTTCCACCTGCCTCGGCCTCCCGAAGTGCTGGAATTACAGGCGTGAGCCACTGCACCCAGGCCATAATCTTTAAATCACAGCAAAATCTCAGGTATCAGGAGGGCTTGCACAATATGGCCCAGCCCTCAGTGGAGAGAAGTCCAGCAGTGAGGTCAGGCCAGGTGCAGTGGCTCATGCCTGTAATCCCAGCAATTTTGGAGGTTGAGGCAGGAGGGGATCATTTGAACCCATGAATTCAAGACCAGTTTGAGCATTATAGTAAGATCCTGTCTCTACAAAAAAAATTATTGATTACATTTTTTATTTTAAATTAAAATTTTAAATTAAATTTAATTTAACATTTAAACCACCAGTGTGGTGGTGCAGGCACCTGTAATCCCAGCTACTCAGGAGGCCGGGATGGAAGATCACCTGAGCCAAAGAGTTTGAGGCTGCAGTGAGCTATGATTATACCACTGCACAGCAGCCTGGACAATAGAGTGAGACCCTGTCTCTTTTAAACAAGGTGTAGGGGGCTGGGCGGGTGAGGTCAGTTTTCTAACAGCCAGGAGGAAGGCAACCTTGAGATAGAAATAAAGTTGAATTATAGAAAATGAGGTACAGCCACTGCTTGTTCCAAATGTAGGGGATAAGTGTCTACTCACAATCAAGAGAACACATGAGCGCCTGTGCAGCACACACTCCTCGCTGCACTGCTGGCCGGACGCCCTGAGCTATTAAGGCTGGGGGAACAGTGGAAGCTCAGACCCTTCTTCCAGCACCTCCATGCCATTCCTAGAACAGCCAGGAGCAGATCCAATTCAATGAGGCATTGAACTTAAACATTTGTGGCCCTGTTTAAAAAAAAGAATACAAAATTACACATACAAAGTTAAAACAAAAGTGACCTCTGCTGGCTTCTGAAGCCAGCACCAGCACCTGGCTCCTGCTGCGGGCACCAGCCTTCAAGTGCCCATGGCCTGTCCCTGTGTGACAAACAGACTTGTAGCTAGGCCCTCAGTGCCATCTGCCCCTAGATCGAGAGATATACCAAGGACTCTAACAGCCGTGGTAGTCACTGCAACCTCCACAGTGCTTGCTGCCAAGGGCCATCGGTTGCTCATGTTCCAGAGCCCAGAGCCAACAAGACATAGCACCTTCCAGCCCCCGGAGCAGGTGTGTGCTCCACACTTGGCCCTGCTGGAGGGAGAGCTACAGTGTACTGTAGCTTAGTCGCCATAATCACAAAAATGTGGTAACTGATTCACAATATAAAGCAAGTAAACTCTGCCTTCAAGAACATGTTGTGGGACTGGGCAAGATGGCTAATACCTGTATTCCCAGCACTTTGGGAGGCTGAGGTGGGTGGACTACTTGAGGTCAGGAGTTCAAGACCAGCCTGGCCAATATGGTGAAATGCTGTCTCTACTAAAAATATAAAAATTAGCCGGCCATGGTGGCACACAACTGTCACTTGAGTCCAGGAAGCGGAGATTGCAGTGAGCCAAGATTGTGCCACTGCACTCCAACCTGGGCAATAGAGCGAGACTCCATCACAAAAAAAAAAGAACATGTTGTGGGGAGGAGGGGAGAAATTAGAGCTTTTGTATACAACTAAACATAAGTTGTTATCAAAGTAAAACAGGTGGTAATAACTTCAACAGATGAATGGCTAAAGAAAATTCATGCACAATGGAATTGTATACAGCCTTGAAAAAGAAGGAGGTCTTGTCATTTGTGACTACATGGATGAACATGGGGACATTATTCTACACGAAATAAGTCAGCCACAAGAAGATGAATACTACATGATCTAACTTATATGTGGAATCGAAAATAAGTCAAAGTGATAGAAACAGAGTACAAAGGTGGCAACCAGAGGCTAGAGGGTAGGGAGGGGAGATGGGGAAAGGTGAGATATTAGTCAAAGGCTACAAAGTTTCAGTAGGACAGGAGGTATAACTTTTAGTGATCTATTGCACAGTATTAGCATTAACTATGATCACCATAGTTAATACTAATTACTAATACTAATACACAGCTGCTTCGGTGCAGGTGCCTGTTTCCATCTTGTATTCATTGTTTTCTACAGGCATCTGCCACCATGGCTGACTAATTTTTGTATTTTTAGTAACCAGGATCACCATAGGTAATGCTAACATCGCATTTTACAAAATCTCTGAAAGAGTAGATTTTAAATGTTCTCTTAAAATAAGTAGGTGAGGTGATGGATATATTAATTAGCTTGATTTAATCATTCCACAATGTATACATATATCAAAACATCACACTGTACCCATATATATATATATATATGGGTACAGTGTGATGTTTTGATATATATATGTGTATATATGTGTATATATATATATATATATATATATACACAGCTATTATTTGTTAAATAAGAATAAAAATAAATACAGAGCTGACAAATATGACAAAATATTAACGTTTTTGGCCAGGCATGGTGGCTCATGCCTGTAATCCCAGCACTTTGGGAGGCGGAGGCGGGTGGGTCACTTGAGGTCAGAAGTTCAAGACCAGCCTGACCAACATGGTGAAACCCTATCTCTGCCAAAAATACAAAAAATTAGCCAGGTGTGGTTATGTGCCCTTGTAATTCCAGCTACTTGGGAGGCTGAGGCAGGAAAATCATTTGAACCTGGGAGGAGGAGGTTGCAGTGAGCAGAGGTCACATCATTGCAATCCAGCCTGGGTAACAGAATGAGACTCCATCTCAAAAGAACAAAAAATGAAAAAACTCAATGTTTTTTCTTTTTCCAATCACTTCAGTCTAGCTGTCAGGAAGCTCGATGTTTTTAAAACTTGGAATGTAAATACATGGGTGTCTACTATATTATTTTCAGCATATTTGACATATTTTGTAATTAAAGTAAACTTAATGGTATATTTAAAAATAAGCAAATAGGCTGGGCATGGTGGCTCACACCCGTAATCTCAGCACTTTGGGAGGCAGGCGGATCACCTGAGGTTGGGAGTTTGAGACCAGCCTGATAAACATGGAGAAACCCTGTCTCTACTAAAAAATACAAAATTAGCTGGGCATGGTTGTGCATGGCTGTAATCCCAGCTACTTGGGAGGCGGAGGCAGGGGAATTGCTTGAACCCAGGAGGCAGAGGTTGCAGTAAGCCAAGATCAGCCATTGCACTCCAACCTGAGCAACAAGAGTAAAACTCCAACTCAAAATAATAATAATGATGATGAAGAAGAAGAAGGAGAAGGAGAAGAAGAAAATAAATATTTCCAAAAGAGGACTAGTAATAGTCTACACCTCACAGAAACCTTAGAAAACTTAATTAATATGAAGCTTTGGAATCAGTGCCGGGCACATGGTAAACACTTGCTGAACGTTCATTGTTTTCCTCAGTTCCACTATTTTACATAATTTTAAAGCTTTCTTTCTCTCTCTCTTTTTTAAATCTCCCCTAGAAGTCAACCGAGATGGGACAGAAAGGAAAGAAAACCCTGGAAGTTCTTCTTGAAGAAAGTGATCCTAAATCTGAATCAAAATCTTCAGAAATAGATATGTGTCTCCTGGGTAAAGGTTCAGGTAGCAAGAGTCTGCCCAGCACCCCCAACCCTTTTTTTTTTTTTTTTTGAGAAAAGTGAGTCTGGCTCTCTGCCGCCCAGGCTGGAGTGCAGTGGTACAATTTTGGCTCACTGCAACCTCCACCTTCTTGGTTCAGTCAATTATCGTGCCTTGGCCTCCCAAGTAGGTGGGACTACAGGCGTCTGCCACCGTACTTGGCTAATTTTTGTATTTTTAGTAGAGATGGGGTTTCATCATGTTGGCCAGGCTGGTCTCGAACTTCTGACCTCAAGTGATCCGCCTGCCTCAGCCGCCCAAAGTGCTGGGATTATAGCAGCCAGCCCTGCCTAGCTCCACCCAGCCCCTTTTAACTTCTCCTGTCTGACTCACGTATTTTCTCAGCTCTGTTCTTTGTTCCTCCTCTCCTCTCTGTCTTTCATGTAAACCCCGTCCAGAGGCTCTGTTGTTCCTCGGGCCTTTCACACACATCTTAGAGAAAGTCCACTTATTGGCTAATGTTTGCCACTCTCCCTCATGTGTCCTTGATTACAGGGACCAAGAGGTAAAATTAAATGATTTTCCAGCCTTCCCAGTAGTCAGGGGTGGCCATGGGAACCCATTTTACCCTTTAGAGGCAGGTGGAAGTCCATGGGGCAGATGCTTCTTATGTCTTCCTGCTCTGTCTTAATTGCTCTGGAAGCCCAGAATTGAAGCAGCCATCCCAAAACCACAAATAATAAAGGGTCCCCTAGAGGCTGAGAAGGAGCCTGGTGGACTGAGGATTTCCCTTTGCAGCAACACCAGCCCTGGACCCCTTTAATTAAAAGTAATGGCCAGGCCGGGCGCGGTGGCTCACGCCTATAATCCCAGCACTTTGGGAGGCCGAGGCGGGTGGATCACGAGGTCAAGAGATCGAGACCATCCTGGTCAACATGGTGAAACCCCGTCTCTACTAAAAATACAAAAAATTAGCTGGGCATGATGGTGCATGCCTGTAATCCCAGCTACTGAGGAGGCTGAGGCAGGAGAATTGCTTGAACCCAGGAGGCAGAGGTTGCAGTGAGCCGAGATCGTGCCATTGCACTCCAGTCTGGGCAACAACAGCGAAACTCCGTCTCAAAAAAAAAAAAAGTAATGGCAAAAACCGTGATTACTTTTGCAACAACCCAGTAAAAAGGAGTCCAGGGCTGGTGTTGCTGCAAAGGGAAATGGTGTTGAGGTTTCCATTACTTGTTGCCAAATGCGCTCACGCACCTGACTATCACTATCCTGTCAGTAAGGGATGTTTAATAGAGATGCATGGACAAAAGCCTGTGGGGCCCTTGAGGAGCCCTGGACATCACCTCCCTTGGAAGGCCAAGTACCGCACATCCTTCCCCACACTCAGCTGCTGCCGTGCGGGTGCCTGTTTCCATCTAGTGTCCATATTTTAGAACTACACCACTGCTTTGTGACATGAACTATTTTTCTTTCCTTCCATCATTCATTCATTTGTTCATTTGTGAAAGGAAAATAAAATATCAGGACCTCAATTCAACCTGCCAAAAGGAAAGAAAAATAAGCCAAA
This sequence comes from Cebus imitator, assembly GCF_001604975.1. NCBI lineage: Eukaryota > Metazoa > Chordata > Mammalia > Primates > Cebidae > Cebus > Cebus imitator. The sequence continues at coordinate 10,400,387 of NW_016107383.1, forward strand.
AGCCAAGTCATGCAAGAAGCTGTCTTTTCCTTTGTTCCTAAGCAGATGCTACAGATAAAAGGCCAGATACCTCCAGCTGCTTGATGTCCCCTTAGCTTATCAAGTGCCGATTTACTGAGCATGAGGCAAATACATAACTGGCTATTCCCCTACCTGCTCCTTGTCTCTGGCAACATGTGGATTCTGTGATGTGAATGGAGCTTCCCTCTTTGCCCTCCAGCCTGCTCTTCCCCTTTAGATACTGAAGCCCACAAAAATCGTCTTTGGAGAAAGGCACAGATCACAGACTGTTTCTATGGTTGCTATGTTCCCTTCTTCCGGTATGTGCCTTACACTAGCTGCTAAACTTAACAAAGTTCTAAATTGATTGAGACTTGTGTCAGATGTATTTTGGTTGACAAATTGGCATCCAATAGAAGGAACTCTGAGTGGAGGTGGACCTGACTTTGACAAATCTCCCATTGGAGCTTGGTGTCAGCCTGGGTTACTTTTATTGCTTGAACTGTTAGCAAAAAGGGGTCTGGAACTAGAGCACAGAGCGAGTTCTTGGATCTCTGACAGGAAAGAATTCCAGGCCAGTCACAGGGCAGAGTGAAAAAAGCAGGTTTATTAAAGACTACTCTATTACAGAGTAGAGCATCCTTAGAAAGGAAGAAGAGGATACTAGGCACAGTGGCTCACACCTATAATCCCAGCACTTTGGAGGGTGAGGTGTGACGACTGCTTGAGCCCAGGAGTTCAAGACCAGCCTGGGCAACATAATGAGACCCTGTCTCTAATAAAAATTTAAAAAACATTAGCCCTGCGTGGTAGCATACCTGTGGTCCCAGCTGCTAGAGAGACTAGACAGTAGGATCTCGTGAGTCTGGGACATCAAGGCTGCAGTGAGCCATTATTGTGCCGCTGCACTCCTGCCTGGGTGATAGATAAGGCCTTGTCTCAAAAGAAAAAGAAAAAAGCAAGAGTACGACCGTGAATACAAATAAGATGCTTATGTAAAAAGGAAGCTGGCCAGGCGCGGTGGCTCACACCCATACTCCCAGCACTTTGGCAGGCCGAGGCGGGTGGATCACTTGAGGTCAGGAGTTCAAGACCAGCCTGGTCAACATGGTGAAACCCTGTCTCCGCCAAAAATATAAAAAATTAGCCAGGTATGGTGGCATGCCCCTGTAATTCCAGCTACTTGGGAGGCTGAGGCAGGAGAATCGTTTGAACCTGGGAGGAGGAGGTTGCAGTGAGCTGAGATCGTGCCCTTGCACTCCAACCTGGGTAACAGTGAGCTGAGATCGTGCCCTTGCACTCCAACCTGGGTAACAGAGTAAGACTTCATCTCAAAAGCAAAACGAAAAAAAAGAGCTAAAATAACGAACTCATGTGCTTTATTATAAAGGCTTGTGATCAGCTTGTGACAGGCTAGCAATATGTTATCCTCTTGTGTAACTGTTTAGTTGAGCCGGAATTTATGAATATATTATTATCTATTCGTATAAGAAACCTATTATCTATTAGTATAAGAGAAACCTATTCTTGGCCAGGCATGGTGGCTCACATCTGTAATCCCAGCACTTTTGGAGGCCAAAGGGGGTGGATCACTTGAGGTCAGGAGTTCAAGACCAGCTCGGCCAGCATGGTGAAATCCCATCTCTACTAAAAATACAAAAAAATTAGCTGGGCATGGTGGTGCATGCCTGTAGTCCCGGCTACCTGGGAGGCTGAGGCAGGAGAATGGTTTGAACCTGGGAGGTGGAGGTTGCAATAAGTCAAGATCATGTCACTGCACTCCAGCCTGGGCGACAGAGCAAGACTCTGTCTTGAGATATCAGAACATCAAAACATTTTGTTAAGTTCTGGGTCTTGTTTACTTAGTAAGTATCATTAACTTATTCTCTCAACCATAAAGGTCTTCTGAAGGAGAGTGCTTAACTTCCTGGGAATGGAATCCAGCAGGTTTTACTTCATTTGGCCTTTTTTAAGATGGAGTCACTCTGGTTTGAATCCCTCTGATATATTTTTCTCCTCTCTTTTATAAAGGGACCCTTAATTCTAAGGGGTGCAGAGGGACAGAGGTCTATCTTCAGAAACATCTTCATGCTGAACAGGGGTAATGATATTCCTCCCTAACCACTGTGATCCCTTGTATTTAGAGTGGAGAGGAGTTCACTCAGCAAGTGTTGGCACGGAGGGGACCAGTCATTATTGTGACTTTCAACAAAAGGTGAAATCTGGAAAATTAGAAAATGTTCAATATAAAGAAGCTATTTAATAGGTTTACCTTGTTTTCTTTCCTTTTCTCTCTCTCTTTTTTTTTTTTTTTTTTTAAGGTGGCATTTTGCTCTTGTTGCCCAGGCTGCAGTGCAATGGCGCAATCTCAGTTCACTGCAATCTCTGCCTCCCAGGTTCAAGTGATTCTCCTGCCTCAGCCTCCCAAGTAGATGGGACTACAGGTGTGCACCACCACACCCAGGTAATTTTTGTATTTTTAGTAGAGACAGAGTTTCACCATGTTGGCCAGGCTGGTCTGGAACTCCTGACCTGAAGTGATCCACCTACCTTAGCCTCCCAAAGTGCTGGGATTACAGGTGTGAGCCACTGCACCTGGCCCTAGTGGCCCATCTTTTAAATCTGGCTGGCTGGAATAAATTTGCTCCATAGCTTGTGTATGCAAATGATCTAGGGTGCCTGTGGATCCACGTAGATAGCTAGCCAGGTTTTAGGTCTTCTGCTGCACTTTAAGAGTTATGTCAAGAGTACCTTGCAATAAAGCCTGATACTTTAATAACTATTCTCTACTCATCTATTGGTGCCCTTTAGCTTCTAGAGCCTCTGTTACTTGGTATGGGGTCAAAACCTCCAGATGTCCCAAAGTTAATTTATTGTCTACATCTACCAGAAGAGCAGTTGTTACAACTGCCCTGAGATGTCTGGGTCATCTTGAAGCCACATGGTTAATTGGTTAGAAAAATATGTCATGAGGCCAGGAGCGGTGGCTCATGCCTGTAATTCCAGCACTTCGGGAGGTTGAGTCAGGTGGATCACGAGGTCAGGAGTTTGAGACCAGCCGGACCAACATGGTGAAACCCCATCTCTACTAAAAATACAAAAATTAGTCAGGCGTGGTGGTGGGCACCTGTAATCCCAGCTATTCAGGAGGCTGAGGCAGGAGAACTGCTTGAACCCAGGAGGCAGAGGTTGCAGTGAGCCGAGATTTCACCACTACACTCCAGCCTGGGCAACAGAGCAAGAACCTGTCTCAAAAAAAAAAAAAGTTTGCCATGGGTCAAGGGAGGTATCCCTGTTTCTGGATAAGAACACTTAGGGCCATTCCTTGTTATTCAGCCACATAAAGAAGAATAAGTGAAAGCTGTCCCTAAACCCATGGGGAAGAACTGTCCAAGTAACCACAGAAACCAAATGATTATTAGGGTCAGTCGTTCAAAAGTAAAGACCACAATAGAGGAATCAGCAAAAGAAATGAAATGAAAAATGTTTAGAAAGGAATGTCTAAGGCAAGCAGGACAAGATTTACATGGCCTTGCCATTTGTAAACAAAAAGTAAAAATCATTCCATTAGCAAGGAGATGAAAAAGAACTGCTGGAAAGCAATCTCTGGTTTTCCACCCAGGAGCAGTTCACCTATGGCAGACTGGTATAATTGCTGCCAGGTTTAATCTTCTACAGTGGACCTTTTCATTTAAAATGTAAATACAAAATTCCAAGTAATCTTTTTTTTTTTTTTTTTTTTTTTTTTTTTTTTTTTTTTTTTTTTTTTTTTTTTTTTTTTAAGAAGGAGTCTCACTCTGTCACCCGGACTGGAGTGCAGAGATGTGATCTCGGCTCACTGCAACCTCTGCCTCTTGGATTCAAGCGATTCTCCTGCTTCAGCCTCCTGAGTGGCTGGGACTACAGGTGCGTGCCACCATGCCCTGCTAATTTCTGTAACTGTAGTAGAGACAGGGTTTCACCATGCTGGCCAGGCTCATCTTGAACTCCTGAACTTGTGATCCACCCGCCTGCCTCGGCCTCCCAAAGTTCTAGGATTACAGGTGTGAGCCACTGCGCCCAGCCTCAAGTATTCTTTTCAAAGAAGGACAGACAATAAACAATGCACTGAAGTTGACTAGATATAAGGAAAGTAAATATTGCAGAGCCACTTGTCCCCAATGTCTTTTAGCAACATGCCAGAACAGACAGGCAAATGACCCATAACCCAAAGGCAAACAAGGAAAAGGCAAGTTAAAAACCTCAGGACTGGTCCAACGAGGTCTCTCTCATAAAGCAGCAGTGAAGCATAGAAAGCAATTAGGAAATTGGCAAGTGGCAGCTTTCGGGATGCTCTTACAGAGAGCACAAGAAAGACGAATTCACAGTGAAAAATGGTTAACATCACATCATGCTAAACCCATTTTCAGCTGTGAGGGGCCTTTAACCCCCCAAGTAGGCCTCAAACCCATTCTTAGATAAGTGTCCTTGTCCTTCATTGGTAAAAAAAAAAAAAACGTATTCCCCCACTTACGCAAAGTCAGTCAGTTGGTCCTGTGCAGTCTATTTCTTTCAGATTGAAGGTCTCACCTCAGTAATGTCCTTGGGAGTTGTCACAGGAAATGTTAATTAAAAGGAATTTTGTTCTAGACCTGAAAAGCAGGTTCTTGTATCTCAGGCAGGAACAAATTCAGGGCCAGTCACAGAGCACAGTGAAAGAAGCAAGTTTATTGAAGATTACTCTATTACAGAGCAGAGTGTTCTCAGAAAGCAAGAGGAGGACCCCACACCAAAAATTATGTAGCTAGCTAAGAATAATCGTCTCATGTGCTTTAGTACAACAGCTTGTGATCCACTTGTGACAGATTATTAGTACTGTTATTCTCTGTGTGACTACTGATTTGGGCAAAAATTTATGAATATATTATTATCTTTAACGAGAAACCTATTCTTAAACTAGAATGCTTTCTGTTCTCAAGATATCAGGACATCAGGATATTTCCTTAAGTTCTAGATCTTGTTTAGTGAGTAAGAATCATTAACCTGTTCCTTCAACCAGAAGGTCTTGTTATGGGTAGAGGGTGTCCAGGTTTGTGGTGTCTTGAACAAAGAATTGGACAAAACGCACAAAGCAAGGAAAGAATGAAGCAACAAAAACAGATTTATTGAAAATGAAAGTACACTCCACAGGATGGAAACCGTCCCTGCACAGGGATTCAAGGGCCCATTTATAGACTCTTCTGGGGTCCAAATACTCACTAGAGGTTTCCCATTGGTCACTTGCTGTTCACCCCATGCAAATGAAGTAGTGGCCTGCAATCAGAGGCCAAAGAGAAGTTACAAAGTTGCACTCCTATGCAAACGTCTGATTGCAGGTCATTACTTCATTTGCATGGAGTGAACAGCAAGTGGCCAATGGGAAACCTCTAGTGGGTATTTGGATTGATTGGTGGCTTTCTGCAACCAGTCAAAGGTACTTTCAATTTCCCATCTGCCCTGCAGAAAAGCAAGGGAAGTAGCCTCTGGTCCTTTTGTTACTTAGGCATGGAAAGTTGGGTTTTTCTTTTGATTTAGTTCTAGGAATCAGTGTGAATCAGCCTTAGGTTCCTTGCCTCCAGACCCTCTTCTCCTGCTTATGATGGAGAGTACTTAACTTTCTGGGAATGTAACCCAGCAGGTTCTGCTTTATTCAGCCTTTATTCAAGCTGGAGTCACTCTGGTTTGGACTCCACTGACAGTGGGCGTGAAGTAGAAGTAATAGGATTTCTTTATAGTTCTTATATTCAACTATTTCATTTAGTCAGTAGGGAATTCCCCTTTGTCTTCTTTAGGTATTTCAAAGCATTTCTATAATTTTCTTTTGTTTTTGTGATGAAGTTGTGCTCTGTTGCCCAGGCTGGAGTGCAGTGGCAAAATCTCTGCTCACTGCAACCTCTGCCTCCCAGGTTCAAGCGATTCTCCTGCCTCAGCCTCCCGAGTAGATGGAACTACGGGCGCGTGCCATCACGCCCAGCTAATTTTTGTATTTTTAGTAGAGATGGGGTTTCACCATGTTGGCCAGGATGTTCTCATCTCTTGACCTGGCCCACCTTGGCCTCCCAAAGTGCTGGGATTACAGGTATGAACCACCTAGTGCCACCAAGGTATTTTAAAGCATTTCAACAGGTATTTAGTATTTATGAGCTAACCAACTTGTTACTTTGCATCTTTTTAAGTATCTATACTAGTTATTGTCTAAGCCACTATAATGTCTCTACTCACTATAGCAATCTTCTGAAGATTAGATTCCATTTTATGAGTAAAGATTCCAATTTTGAGCCATGATATGATTTATTGGAGCTCAGATCCTTCTGACTTTCAAATAGTTGTTTCTTGGACCATAGGACAGTGGAATGGTGATGACTATATCTGCATGAAAAGGGAATGAGGAAGCTATATCTGACTCTTCACTTTCAGCAAATAAGGTGCTGCTGATGCTAACCTAAGAGCAGCACTAGGCTATGGGAAAGCTTTCTCCAAATTCAGATCATCATTTTGTTAACAGAAAGGGGGTACTGATCCAGACCCCAACAGAGGATTCTTGGATCTCACAGAAGAAAGAATTCAGAGCAAGTCCTCGGTGCAAAGTGAAATCAAGTTTATTAAGAAAGTAAAGGAGGGCCAGGTGTGGTGGCTCACGCCTGTAATCCTAACACTTTGGGAGGCCGAGGTGGGTGGATCACCTGAGGTCAGGGGTTCAAGACCAGCCTGGTCATCATGGCAAAACCCCATCTTTTAAAAAAGAAAGAAAGTAAAGGAATAAAAGAATGGCTACTCCATAGACAGAGCAGCTCCCAGGGCTGCAGGTTGTCCATTTTTATGGTTATTTCTCGATGATATGCAAAATGAGGAGTGACTTATTCATGCCTCCCCTTTTTAGACCATATAGGGTAACTTCCTGATGTTGCCATGGCATTTGTAAACTGTCATGGCGCCAGTGGGAGTGTAGCAGTGGGGACAACCAGAGATCACTCCCCTGGCCATTTTGGTTTTGGTGGGTTTTGGCACTCTCTTTAAATACAACCTGTTTTATCAGCAAGGTCTTTATGACCTGTATTTTGTGCTGGCCTCCTGTCTTATCCTGTGACTTAGAATGCCTTACTGTCTGGGAATGCAGCCCAGTAGGTTTCAGCCTCATTTTACCCAGCTCCTATTTAAGATGGAGTTGCTCTGGTTCACAGAGCTCTGACAATTTCATGTTCATTTCTCTCTTTGGATTCATGAGCAGCTCTGAAAAGAGTGCATAAGGTTTCTGGAGAATACCAATTTGAAGTCTTTTAGTCCCTAAGGTTCCCTGTTACAAATTTCCTCCTAGGCTGAATAAAGTTATGGTTGACCACAAAAAAGATGGCGACTACAGCTTCTCCGCGACAACAAGACGCCATTCTCCAGCAATAACATCAATACGTCTAGTTCCGGCCTGTTGGGCGTCATTTCCGGCACCGGCGCGGCGTTGTCCGCGGTGTTATGCGCTCCGTAGTCTTCCTTATCGCGACTGGGAATTTAGCCTGGTGAGGGGACTCTGAGGAGAGGGAGTGTCACTGAGGTGATGGGAGAGAATGTGGTCGTTAGCAACATGGAGAGAGAAAGTGGAAAGTCTGTGGGTGTTGTTGCAGTCGTGACTGAGCCTCGGTTTACCCAGCGATGCAGGGAATATCTCGAGAAGCAGAAACTCTTTGATCGACAGCACCGTGTGGAAAAGATGCCGGATGGCTCGGTGGCGCTACCGGTGCTGGGAGAGACGTTTCCAGAGCAGCACCTGCAGGAGCTGAGGAATCGTGTTGCCCCAGGCAGTGCCTGTATGCTGACGCAGCTCCCGGATCCTGTTCCTTCAAAGAGGGCCCAGGGTTGTTCACCTGCCCAAAAATTGTGTCTTGAGGTGAGTCGCTGGGTAGAGGGCCGGGGAGTCAAGTGGTCAGCCGAGTTGGAGGCTGATTTGCCCCGATCATGGCAGCGGCATGGTAATCTCTTGTTGCTGAGTGAAGACTGTTTCCAAGCCAAGCATTGGGAAAATCTGGGACTGGAACTCTGGGAGACCATTGCCTCAGCACTTGGCGTCCAGCGTTTGGCAAAACGAGGGCGGGTATCACCGGATGGCACTCGAACTCCAGCAGTGACGCTGTTGCTGGGTGACCATGGTTGGGTAGAGCATGTGGATAATGGTATCCACTATAAGTTTGACGTGACCCAGTGTATGTTCTCCTTCGGAAACATCACTGAGAAGCTTCGAATGGCATCATTGACCTGTGCTGGAGAAGTGCTGGTGGATCTCTATGCAGGGATTGGTTATTTTACATTGCCCTTCCTAGTTCATGCTGGTGCTGCTTTTGTCCATGCTTGTGAGTGGAATCCCCATGCTGTAGTTGCTCTGAGAAATAACCTTGAGATCAATGGAGTAGCAGATCGGTGCCAAATACACTTTGGAGATAACAGAAAACTGAAGCTCTCAAATATTGCAGATAGGGTGATCCTGGGGCTGCTTCCCAGCTCTGAAGAAGGCTGGCCCATTGCCTGCCAAGTGCTGCGGCAGGATGCTGGGGGCATTTTGCATATCCACCAAAACGTGGAATCTTTCCCAGGGAAAAATCTTCAGCCTCTTGGGGTCAGCAAAATAGAGAAAGAGCATTGGCCTTATCCTCAGCAAACTGTCACCAACCAGTGGAAAAATGGAGCTACCAGGGATTCTAGGAGAAAAATGCTGTCACCAGCCACCAAACCAGAGTGGCAAATGTGGGCAGAATCTGCAGAAACTCGAATCGCCACCCTTCTTCATCAGGTGCATGGGAAACCATGGAAGACACGAATTCTGCACATCCAACCAGTGAAATCCTATGCACCCCATGTGGATCACATAGTCCTGGACCTGGAATGCTGCCCCTGTCCTTCAGTTTTCTAGAGGAGGTGGATCCTGGGACACAAGGGGTCCATGTGCGAGTGGCCCTTAATATATCAGTTCAGGCCAGGTTGTCATCCCTTTTGTCCCCTGATGATTGGTTTTAACATTTTGTAGCCTCGAAAGCAGGCTGTAGATCAATTCAAATGATTTCATTTGTCTTCCATTGATAACAGAGAAAATGAAATACCTATTTGGGAGAAGCAGCATGGCCCACTGAAATGAGGCTCATCTGTGCAATTATAAATTCCAAATTCTGACCTCAGTTCTGGCATTGAGGTTTCAGTATGTTTTGGCCTTGGATTTCGTTATTTGCAAAATGAGAGTTTCTTTGAACTGTCTCAAGTGGCTATTTATTAAGCAGCTATACCCAGGACATTGGTTATTTTAGAGTGAAAGACACAGTGCTTTTTCCAAATTTCTCTGGCTTCAATGTAGAAAGTAGACTGGAGGAGGGCCAAGATGGAAGCAGGGAGACCAGTGAGGAGGTTTCTGTGGTTGTCTAGGTCTGAGGTGATGGTAACTTGGATTATGGTCGTGGTAATGGGAGATAGATGGATATGAGAAATAAAAATGACAGGACCAAGCAATGGAATCAGAATTAAGTCATTAACATGATGCTGCTTTGTTATTATGACTGACTAAATTAGAGAGAGAAGGGAACAAAAATTATTTTAGTGTATTTACATTCCCCTGCTGTGGCATTCTTAAATGATTGTGGGGGAATGTCTTATAAATTTGGTTTGTTGTGGTAGAAATATGGTTAAGAATCACCAGTCTTTTTTTTAAAGCTCATCTGCTGAAAACGAATCGCTGTTCTAAATCATAGGAATCTAGATTTCTAGCCTCAAGCTTGTGCATTAGCTGCCAATTGCTATTTGTTTAAAGTTCCTATTAAAATCTTAGATTTTTATAGGCCTCAAACTCTCCCTTCATCTTCCTTCCCTGCTGAAAACACCAGGGACAACCAAAGAAGCAATAGGGAATGTGAGATATTCTTCAGAGCATTTCAAGCTTCACCTTATTTTATGGCTGTCTGCCATAAAAGATGGTTTGCCACTGGAATGACAAATTGTTTGTTTGTGTGTGTGTGTGTGTGTGTGTGTGTGTGTGTGTGTGACAGAATCTTCCTGTCACCCAGGCTGGAGTGCAGTAGCACCATTTCGGCTCACTGCAACCTCCACCTCCCAGGGTCAAGTGATTCTTGAGCCTCAGTCTCCCAAGTAGCTGGGATTACAGGTGTGCGCCACCATGCCCAGGTAATTTTTGTATTTTTAGCAGAGATGGGGTTTCACCATGTTGGTCAGGCTGGTCTCAAACTCCTGACCTCAAGTGATCCCTCCACCTCTGGGATTACAGGTGTGAGCCACTACTCATGGCCTGGGGTGACTAATTGTTGATTATCACTCAGAGCTTTGTTTTAGTGCATTTTAAGCTATCTGGGCTGGTTTGCTAGATGAAGGAAATACAGAAAAGTATGGCTTTATCAGGATTATGACTGTATTTGACATTTGGCTGGCTGGATTTAGCCATGGCTATTGCCCTTCTCTTGCAACAATGGCAGTAAGGACAGGTTGGTGCTGTTTGTGTTATCGAACAAATATTAAGTGCCTACTATGTACAAAAGCCACAGAAACATAAAGATCCATTAGAGAAAGTTCCTGTCTCTGAGGAACCCACAACCTAGCAGCAGAAATAACACAAATTCTGAAAGACTTGGAATGCAGTAAGGTGAGTAATATGAGTGATAGCATGTTGTAGGAATACAAAGGTGGGAAAGAAGAGTTCTCAGAACTGAATAGAGAAGTCTTTAGAGAGGCAGTATTTGAATTGGCTCACGAAAACTGGGCAAGACTTTGATGGATAGTTTGGGGGTAGAAAAAAGGCACTAGTAGAAGAGAATAACAGATGCAAAAGTTAGAATCCTCAGAAAATGGTATGTTGTCATTAGATAAGTTTGGAACAGAGGAAGCAGTGAGAGATGTGTTGAAGATGGGGGTTGTTATAAGGATTAAAAAGCACTGTGTCTTGTATACAGTAATCCCCTAGGGAGATGTTAGCCAGCATGTGATCCCACCACAAAGAAAAAAACCAGCCTGCTTATTTCCATTTCCATCTCACAGAGTGGCCTCCCTGTGTTACCTTAATCATCTCCTCTTTTACATAGTGGGTTTTTCCTCACTTTTGTGCCCACAGCTTGCCCTCCTCAAACTAAATGCTAAAGATACCAACCTGGAGGTTGAGCCAATATGGGAAAGGAGGAGTCCTGACAACCATATGCAAGTGTCTATATATATATTTGTTGTATATATATATATATGTATGTATATATATATCGACATATATAATATGTCAGTATAGGCCCTGTGTGTACAGTGATGAAACATTGACATGGCTCTGCCTTCCTAGAATTTGTTATTTTTATTTTTTGGAGGTGGAGTCTCACTCTGTCACCCAGGCTGGAGTGCAGTGGAGTGATCTCAGCTCACTGCAACCTCCACCTCCCAGGTTCAAGTGATTTCTCCTGCCCTAGCCTCCCGAGTAGCTGGGATTACAGGCATCTGCCACCATGCCTCGCTAATTTTTGTATTTTTGGTAGAGACAGGGTTTCACCATGTTGGCCAGGCTGGTCTCAAACTCCTGACATCCAGTGATCCACCCGCGCCGGTCTCCCAGCGCCGGCCTCCCAGATGCCTTCATAGAATTTAAATTCCACTCATTCAACTCCTGACTCGTCTACTTTCTGTGTGACCTCAGGCAAGTCATGAAACTCTCAAGGTTTAGTTTCCTCATCTGTACATTAGGGTTAACAATTGTACATATTCTACAGGGTAGTTCTTGGGATTAAATGAATTAATATATGTTAAGCTGTCATCATCGTGACTCACCGAGTAGTGAATACTTTTGTAAAATAGGTCCCAATCACTTTATTTTGCCAAGGTTGAGGACACACACGGGAAAAAGGAGACAAGTCACAGTAGGATCTGTAGCCCACACTTTTTCCAAAGAGGATTTTGAGGGCTTCAGTATTTAAAGGGGAAAGTGAGGGTAGGAGGGGTAGGGATAGAAGGAAAAAAAGCAGAAAGTTGTATAGGTAGTACGTGGTCACCTTCTTGTTAGGCTTTGATTAGTGCTCACTGAATCCACATGTTTATTACATGTGAAATGGGGTAGAGGAACAGTCAATTATGCATTTGTCTGGACTCAGTAAATCTGCATATGTCTGGGGTGGGCAGAGGGATGATTTCTAGTCTTTGTGCTGTATCTGTGAAGATAAGCTGTTAATTTATATTGTCAAGGTGAGGGAGGCCAACTGAGGAGCTATGTAATCTTCTGTCTTGCGGCTGTGTTTAGGAACAAAAGGAAAGACAGTTTTTTTGCATGACTGAGTTTCCGAGCTTCACTTTTCCCTGTGGCATAGTAAGTTTGGGGTCCGACATTTTATTTTCCTTTCACACTTCATCAGTCAGTCATTGTATATGATGAACCACCCCTCGCAAGTTCAAGACCAGCCTGGCCAATATGGCAAAAACCTATCTCTACTAAAAATACAAAAATTAGCCAGGTGTGGTGGTGGGGTCCTGTCATCCCAGCTACTCTTGAGGCTGAGGCAGGAGAATCGCTTGAACCCAGGAGGCGGAGGTTGCAGTGAGCTGAGATCATGCCACTGTACTTCAGCCTGGGAGACAGAGCAAGACTCGGTCTCAAAAACAAAAAAAAAACAAAACCATACATTAACAGAAATTTAAAATGGTAAGAAACAAATAGGATTTAAATTTCATTTTTTTTCCTACCCTGGGCACACGTGACAAAATCCAATATATGTTGTTCTGAACTGCCTCAGGGTACAGCAACTTTATATTGCAGAAGCTGTAAAACTAGTCATTTTCAAACTAAACGATTATTTTAAATGATGACAACTATTTAAACATGTTTAAAATAAATATCCAACCCTGTTCGCTTGAGAAACAGTTTGGCAGTTTCTCAAAATGTTAAACATAGAGTTATCATATGACCCAGCAGTGGATTAACCAAATAAATAAGACATATGTGATAGGGGTATATATCTCAAAGAAAATGCAAACATATGTCCACAAAAAGGCTTGTACATGAATAGTTATAGCAGCATTATTCATAATAACAAAAGTGTGGAAACAACCCAAAAGTCCATCAACTGATGAATGGGTAAACAAAATGTCATATCTATACAATGGAATCTGTAAAAAGGAATGCAGTACTGACACACGGTTTCTAGATGAACCTTGAAAACATTATGCTGAGTGAAAGAATCCCGTCACAAAAGGCCATTCATTGTGTGGGCCCATCTATATGAAATGACCACAATAGGCAAATCTACAGAAACAGTAAGTTCCCAGGGGCTCTGGGGAGTGGATAATGGAGAATGACTGCTAATAGGTACTGGGTTTCTTTTGTGGGAAGATGAAAATATTCTGAAAATAGATGGTGGTGATGATTGCACAGCTCTGTAATATGTGAACCAGCCATTTAGTTGTATATTTTTAAAGGGTGAATTTCCCTACTTGCTTCAGCAAAATACACACTAAAATGGTAAATTTTGTAGTATGTGAATTATATCTCAGTAAAGCTGTTTAAAAAACGACAAGAAAAGAACTTGGAAACGCCTCCTACAGGAAGGAACACCAGAGCTGCATTTTATTATTTTTTGGGTCTTGCTTTGTCGCCCAGGCTGGAACGCAATGGTGCAATCAAAGCTCACTGCAGGCTGGGCGCGGTGGCTAATACCTGTAACTCCAGCTCACACCTGTAAACTTTGGGAGGCCATGGCGGGCAGATCACCTGAGATTGGGAGTTCTAGACCAGCCTGGCCACCATGATGAAATCCCGTCTCTACTAAAAATACAAAAATTAGCTGGGCTTGGTGGCGGGTGCCTGTAGTCCCAGCTACTCAGGAGGCTGAGGCAGGAGAATTGCTTGAACCTGGGAGGCAGAGGTTGCAGTGAGCCAAGATAGCGCCACTGCACTCAAGCCTGGGTGACAGAGTGAGACTCTGCCTCAAAAAAAAAAAAAAAAAAAAAATTAGCTAGGTGTGGTGGCGGACACCTGTAATCCCAGCTACTCAGAAAGCTGAGGCAGGAGAATAGCTTGAACCCAGGAGGTGGAGGTTGCAGCGAGCAGAGATCTCACCACTGCACTGTAGCCTAGGTGACAGAGTGAGACTCTGTCTCCAACAAAAAAAGAGGCTCACTTGCAGCTTTGACCTTCCACCAGGCTCAAATGATCCTCCTGCCCCAGTAGCAGCCTCCCCAACCTCCACCCTCCCAGGATCAAGCAATTCTCCTGCCTCAGCCTCCCGAGTAAGTGGAATTACAGGTGTGCACTACCATGCTCAGCTAATTTTTGTTTTTAGTGGAGATGGGGTTTCACCATGTTGGCCAGGCTGGTCTTGGACTCCTGACCTCAAGTGATCCACCCACCTCAGCCTCCCAAAGTGCTGGGAATACAGGTGTGAGCCAATGTGCCCAGCCATAACTTTTGTAATTTTTTAATTACAAAATTACAGGCCTCACTATGTTGCCCAGAGTGCTCTCGAACTCTAGGGCTCAAGTGATCCTCTAACCTCAGCCTCCTAAAGTGCTGGGATCACAGGCATGAGCTATGGTGCCTGTCCTAGAGGTGAATTTTAAATTTGCATAGGATCGACCAGGTAAAGGTAGAAGAAGTGAAAGCCACTTAACCTCTTCTCCAAGATAAGCTATTTGTCTCATTGAAACTTTCTCTTGAATATTACAGTTACCATTGTGCATTTCCTGTAGGACCTTCTCCAGATTCTCCAAGTTTTTCCCAATAACCTTTTCACTGGGGGCCAGAATTGACTCACAGTATCTATCCCAATTCTTCTTCCTCTTAAAAAAGAGAAGCTGGAAAACTAAAGTACTAAATTTCCCAGCCTCTCTTGCATGGATAGTGGCCATGTGAATCAGCTCTGGGAAGGAGCTGCAGACAGAGGTCCTCAGGGAGGGCTTTGGGTCTCTGACCCTTAAGATGTAGCAGCCATCTCTCCAAGCATGCCAAGACGCAGAGCAGCACTGTAGGACTCTGATTTCTTAAGGGGATCCTTGAGAGCTACACAGCCCTGAAATGTCTTATCTCTGAACTTGTCATATTAAAAAAAATAATAACCTGCAACTCCACCCCCCAAACCTATTTAAGTCACTGTAGGAATTTCTTTTTAACTTACAGGCAAGAAATATTTCTACCTGATATTCTGAGTACTGGATTAACCAAATAAATGAAACATATATAGAGGTGAGTAAATAAAAACTGAGGAGGAATGTTCACAGAGCTCACACCACCTAAAACAGGGCATTTTGAAATATTCTTTTTTTCAGATGTTTCAACTGTTAATGCTTCCATCTAGTGGAAATGCTGTGGAAATAAAAACTTTATTCAGCCTTGAAATTACTTTATCCGTGACTCAAAGGACTGCTTTTGTTCTTTTTTTTTTTGTTTATCAAAATGATAGATACTCAGTAATGGGATTCGTTCCCTCAAGAGGAATCTAACTCAGGCTGTAGCCATAAAAGCGCAGAATCTTAGCTACTAGACCACAAGCTGGAGTGTTGTTTTTTTTCTATATCTTTTCCCTTCTCTCTCTTCTCACCCTTTCATAAGTGTTTTTGGGCCCCAATATTGTACCAGACACTGTGGCAACCACTGGGAATAAAATAGTGAACAAAACAAGACTCAATCCCAGGCTCCATGGACCTTATACTCTAATGATAGAGGGATAGATATTTATCCAGTAATCACACACCCTATACATTTCATATAACAACTTGCATTCTAGTAAATGCTGGGAGGAGAGGTTCTCGGGGTGCAACTGGAACCTATGACAGGTTGGCCCGGTCAGGGAAGTTTTCTCTGAGAATTGGATGACTGAACTGCGAGCTGAAGGGTGAGTAGGAATTAATGAGTGGCCAAAACAGGGAACAGATTTCCAGGCTCTGACTGTGTGCAAGTGCCATGTGGAGGAGTTTGAGGGGCTAAAACGAGGGGTAGGATGGATAGAGAGGAAAGAGTAAGGGGTGAAGGAGTGTTAATTAGGCTGCAGAGTTAAGTGATGGTCAGCTTATGCAGGGGGCAATGTAGGCTATGTTAAGAACACTATCCCAACAGCGATGGGATGTCATTGAAAGGTCTATGCAAAAATATGACATGGTTAAATATGTGGGGTCCTGTAAATTCGGTCAAAATCCTAGTATTCTAAAACATTTTAAAATATACTCAACACATACACAAACCCCTACTGTTCCTTTTCCTTAATCTGCCCACCCTCATTTCCAACAACTGTGGTGACATGGGATTGTACAAGGAGTTGGCTTCATATACATAATTCATAGTCAATAGTATTTGTGTTATGTTCATGGGAGAAATGCTGGCTCATAGAATGAGTCGACTCAGTTGGGATGTATTCTCCTGTTTTCTGGAAAAGTTTGTGTAAAATTATTACTTCCTTTATGTTTGTTAGAAATCCCCAGTGAAGCTATCTGCGCCTGGATTTTTTCTTTGTGGGAAGATTTGTAACTACAAATTCAATTTCTTTAAAAGATAGTTTTTTAGGGTATCTATTTTTTGGCTGAGCTTTAGTGGTTTGCATCTTCAAGGAATTTTTCTGTTTTATCTAATTTGCCAAATATACTGATACAAAGTGTTCAAAATGTTCCCTTTTAACAACTGTAGAATCTGTAATGTTATCACCTCATACTGATATTGGTAACTTGTCTTCTCTCTTTCCTGATCAGTCTTCCTGGCACCCGCCACCACGCCCAGCTAATTTTTTTTGCATTTTTAGTAGAGACAGGGTTTCACCATCATGGCCAGTCTGGTCTTGAACTCCTGACCTCGTGATCCACCCACCTTGGCCTCCCAGAGTGCTGGGATTACAGGCATGAGCTACCATGCCCTGCCTACTTTTTCTTTTGATTTCTGCTCTATTCCTTTTTTTTTTTTTCTACTTACTTTGGACTAGACCACCACTATTTTTTGCTCCCCACTCTTCTCCTTCAAGGACTCCAATTATACACATATACTTCACTGCCTCAAGTTGTCCCACCTTCTACTGATGCTCTATTTATACTGGTAGGAGGTGTATGTTTCATTTTTTTCTCTCTCTCTTTCAGGGAGGTTTTATTGCTGTGTCTTCAAGTTCACTAATCTTTTTGCAATGTCTAATTGTCATTAATCTAACATTTTTTTGTCTCAGACATTGGAGTTTTCATCTCTAGAAGTTTGATGTGGGTATTTTTATACCTTGTCTGTAATATCTTCAGTCTTTCCTATGGTTTCTGTAATATATGGAATATAATTATAATTGTTTTAATGACCTCATCTAATAATCTTCATCATCTAATTTCTGAGTCAGTTTTGACAGAATGTTTTATTGTTTTGAGACAGAGTCTTGCTCTGTTGCCCAGGCTGGAGTGCAGTGGCACGATCTCACTGCAACCTCCGCCTCCTGAATTCAAGTGATTCTCCTGCCTCAACCTCCCGAGCAGCTGGGACTACAGGTGTGCACCACCACACCCAGCTACTTTTTGTATTTTTAGAGACGGGGTTTCACCATGTTGGCCAGGCTGGTCTCGAACTCCTGACCTCAGGTTATTCACCTACCTCAGCCTCCCAAAGTGCTGGGATTACAGGTGTGAGCCACCACGCTCAGCCCAGCATGTATTATTTTTCTTATTATGTGTTGTATTTTTTTGTTGCATGCCTGGTAATTTTTGATTGGATGTCAGTCATTGTGAATTTTACTTTGTAGATTATTTTCATCCTTAAAATAGTTTGAGCTTTCTTCTGAAATATGATTTAAGCTATCTGGACAGTTTGAATGTTTTTGGGTCTTGCTTTTAGGCTTTGTTAGGTATTCTAGAGCATTTAGTTGAGGGTTAATTTTTCCCACTATTGAAGCAAGACCTTTCTTAGTACTCTAACAGGTGCCTTGTGAATTATGAGGTTTTCCACTCTTGCTGATGGGATAAGGAATAATTCACCATTCCATGTGAGCTTTGAGTATTGTTTCCTCTGATCCTTTCTGATGGTTATTTTCCAAGCCTTTGGTTATTTCCTCTCATGCATGTACTGATCATTATTTAGCTTAATACTTTAGGGGAATGGTCAGCAGATCTCTGGAGTTCCCTATGTCACTCTGTTCTCTCCAGTATTCTCGCTTGTGAACTCTAGTTGCCTTGGGCTCCCAGGACTCCCAGTTATATCTACTTACCTCATGGAGTCTTCTGTGTTTCCTCTCCCCATGCCAAAGCCTTTCATCAGGCAGCAGGTTAGAGCAATTGTATTGCTCACCTTGTTTGCATTCCATCTCTTATGGATCAGTGTCCTTCACACCGATGTCCAGTGCCTTCAGGGCCATTGTTTCATATGTTTTACCCATTTAAAAAAGTATCTGGGAATTTATAATTACTTTCTACTTAAATTTACACAATCATTATTGAAGAAATTCACTCTTGCAATAATATGTACTTGACACAGAATTTCAACATGTAAAGCATATAAAAATTGCCACAATTATGTTTAGAAGGCTTACCTATATTATCGGGTGAATATTAAAATATTAGTAAATACAATGACTTTTTTCAGATTAGACATGATAAATACCCTGCAAGATTACTTGATCATTGGTCACACAGAATTTCAGAGAGATCAGGGTGAAAATAGGTATTTGTCTTTTTGGCTTTTTAGAGGTTAAGGCTGAATCAAAGGTAAACAAAACATACTGCATAAATATGAAGCTAAAATTGAATTTTATGTAACACACACAACAACATTAGGTAAACAGAGATAGGTGGATAGTTTCTTTTTAGTAATTTTTTTTTTTAATCAAAGCTTTACACATAATTTAAAAACTCAAAGGTGGCCGGGCGCGGTGGCTCATGCCTGTACTCCTAGCACTTGGGAGGCCAAGGTGGGTGGGTCACCTGAGGTCAGGAGTTCAAGACCAGCCTGACCGTCATGGTGAAACCCCATCTTTAAAAAAAAAAAACAAAACAAAAAAAATCAAAGGTAACAAAACCTGCTATGAAAAAAGCTCACAACACTATGATGAAGCAGCTGTTGCGCAGCTGTCTATTTTCAATTCCAAATGGGCCTATATGACAAAGGAGATGCAGGACCCAACCAACCTGTACCAACAGGAACCATGGGCATGTGTATGGAAATGGGTGCTTGACGAGAATTAAGTTTGTGTTTATGTAGAACAGCAGTACCCATTTGTATTATTGCCCTAGGGTTATGATAACTCTTCCACACTGCATCATAATATAATCAAAAGAGATCTAGACCATCTTAACATAACACATAATGTCACAATGACCTACCACATTGATGACATCATGCTAGCTCGGTGAGGTGAATAAAAGCAGCTAGCATATTGTACACTGGAGGATAGGAAAAAATCCTTTAAGACCCAGCAAGCTGTTACGTCAGTGAAATTTTTAGGGCCCAGTAGGCTGCTTGAATGCCAAGATATCCCCTTCACAGTAAAGGACAAATTATTACATCTCGCCTACTCATTTCACCAAAATTATTCTGCCACCAAGGAAGCACACCAAGTTGTGTAGGCCTCTGTGGGAATTCAGAACTTGGCAATACTGTTCTGACTCAAACTGGGTGAGATGGAAGTCTGCCAGTTTTCAGTGAGATCCACAGCAGGTAAAAGTTCTCTAGTAGGTACAGTGCATTTAGCCCTGTGGCATGGACCAATTCAGGTTATTCTATAGTACAAGAGTATATATGATAAGAAGCCATGAAAGTTGATGGCAAGCTGCAATGGGAGAATCACAAGGTCGACTCCTGGCATTCTGTGGCAAGACCAGGCCATCTGCAGTGCAAAACCCAAAAAGCAACTATCCATGCATGCTAATGTGCCTTGGTAAGAACCGATCATGGACATCAAGTGACCATGTAGCCAGAGATGCCCATCATGAGCTGAGCACAAGCAGGTGGTCAGGCTCCCACATCGTATCTATTCTTTACCAATGTCCCTTCCTCAGCTCACTCTTATGGCCACTTGGGAGGCTCTCATGTCTAGCTTATGGAGGACAGAAAAAAGCCTATGCTGAATTCATGAATTCACTGAGTTGTCTTGGAATATAGGTTCAAAACAAAAATGGACTGCCACTGCCCTACAGCCCCACACAGGACTGGCCTTAAAAGACAGCAGTGAGGAGAACCCTCCCAAAAGGCAGAATGTGAGGCAGTATTCCTGGTCATCAACTTTGTGTGGAAAAAAGTGGCTTGAAGTAAGAACATATTTTCATGTCAAATGGCAAATAAGTTGGCTAGTTAATCAGGGGTCTGGAATGAGAAAGACTGGCATATCAGGGACAAGAAGTCTGGGGAAGCAGTGGAGAAATATATGAGATATGGCGCATAAGTAGAGGTTTTTGTATTACATAACACAATCTTTATCTGCCAGAGACAATGCAACATGTAAGCAGCATTAAACAACCAAGTAGATTTAGCCAGTTAACTTCAGCAGCTGCAGCCATCAGCTCCACAGTCCCCTCTCCCCACCCCTAGGAATGGCATAGGGGGCTCATGACGAAGTAGTCATCTTGCAGGAATGCAAGTGAGCAAGAGGAAAACAGACAGCTTCCACTTGTCAAATAGTCACTCCCCAATGTTAAACACTAAGTTCCTGATATGGCACTAACCCTCAAGGATACCAAACAGCTAATTGGCAGGAAGCTGATTTATGCTGGATTCCTTCCATCCTAGAATGGGCAGTGATTCTCCTTGACTAGAAACTGCCCATCTCCATGTATGAGTTTGACCTCCTTGCCTGTAAGTTGTTGGCCAGCTCTACTATTCAAAGGTTTACAGGTTTTTGATCCATTAACATGTATCCTAATATTGCCTTTGATTTAGGGACCCACTTTACAGCAAAGGAGGGATATCAGCAGGCACATAACCATGGGATCCACTGGTCCTATCACATACTCTACAACCTAGAAAATGCAGGCTTGATGGAATGATGGAAACCCTTTAGAAGGTGAAACTGAAGGAAAAGCTTGAAGATAATTGCCTGTGAAGATGGAATGGCCTTGTTCACCAGGGTACAGCATATACACTAAATCAACACCCATGGTGGGGAACTGAGACATGAGTCACCACTTGCAGAAGTCTGACTTGCAGACCCTGACTCAATGACAGATGAATGAATGCACTCACACCATTACAGTGTTTCAAGTGGGCTAGGGATGGCTGTTGGCTTCTTTCAGAGGGCGAAATACAACCAATTGATCCAGACCCTCTGTCTGTCCACACATTTATTCCCTCAAGATTTTACAACAGGGCTGGGCATGGCAGCTCACACCTGTAATCCCAGCACTTTGGGAGGCCGAGGCAGGTGGATCACCTGAGGTCGGGAGTTCGAGACCAGCCTGACCAATATGGTGAAACCCCGTCTTTACTAAAAACACAAAATTAGCTGGGCATGGTGGCACATGCTTGTAATTCCAGCTACTCAGGAGGCTGAGGCAGGAGAATTGCCTGAACCCAGGAGGTGGAGGTTGCAGTGAGCTGAGATGGCGCCATTGCACTCCAGCCTGGGCAACAATAACAAAACTCCATCTCAAAAAAAAAAAAAGATTTTACAACAGAGGTTCTAAGTTAACACATTTGTGGGTAATTAACATGGTTTAAAAGAGTAGTTTTACCACAGGTAAAAGCTTTTGGTTCTGGGGCCCAGAGTAAATACTATTACTAGGTAATTCTCCTTTGATCCTCCACCCAGCACAAAATTAACATGAGTAAACAGAGCATAGGAAAGA
Source organism: Cebus imitator (assembly GCF_001604975.1). Lineage (NCBI taxonomy): Eukaryota > Metazoa > Chordata > Mammalia > Primates > Cebidae > Cebus > Cebus imitator. The sequence goes on from NW_016107383.1 coordinate 10,422,128, forward strand.
GATGGCTGCCTTCAACCTGCCTCAATAAAACCCTTTGGCCTTCTAAAAGGTTTGAGACTATAATCTATAACTTTCCCTAAATATTTTCTGTAATATTTTGCCAACCACCCTGAGTGAATAGCAACAGGGAACGAAAGGACATAAATAGAATTCCCACTGTGTAGTAGGCTGAATAATGGCCCCCAAATATGACCATATCCTACTAACTGGATTCTATGAATATGTTACCTTCATGGTAAAAGGATCTCAAGATACAGAGATTATCTTGGACTATCCAATAGGTCCAATATAATCATAAAGATTCCTGCAAGGGAGAGGCAGGTTTGCTTAGTAGATGTGATAACTTAAGCAGGAGGATGGAGGGATGCGAGGAAGGGGCCATGAGCCATTGAAATGTAGGCAGCCTCTAGAAATTGAAAAAGGCAAGGAAACAGACTTTCTGTTGAAGACTTCAGGAAAAACAGTCCTGTTGACACCTTAATTTTAGGCTTCCAGAACTATAAGAAAATAAATTTGTGATGTCTGAAACCACTAAATTTGTAGTAATGTCATGGGAATGGTAGGAAATTAATATAACCACATACTCTCACTCCCAGTGAGCCATGTAGGGAATTTGTGAGTCTAGAAGTCCTGATTCCCAAGAGAAGAACTTTTTCATCAAGAGACACAATAACAGATCCTTCAAGTTTTAACTTGCTGAGGTTTCCCAGTCACTTCAGGGTCCCTGTGCCAGAAGACCAGCAGGTAAGGAAGAGTCACCATGTTGGTTGGGGTAATTGAATTCATTCATCAGGAGGAAGAAGCATTATTGTTACACAATGATGGCAGGAAGGAATATACCTATATTTTATACTCAAGGTACAGTGGTCTCTTGAAACTTCCCAATATCAAGTAAAATGGACCACTTCCAAAACAGCAGGGTAAAGATCTCCAAATACTGGCTCCTCTACAAAAGCAATGAGAACATGGGCAAAAATGGTCAAAGTCAACTTTTTCAGAACTCTAGAATTTAAAAGCTTACAATCTGAGGTGCCTTTATTTGAGAAAAACAGCTAAATCTTGGGAAACAGGGAAGCATTTTAACTTGCTTTATTCCCACTCCCCACCTCTAACACAATGTTAAATAACAGTGGCAACGGTGAGCAACCTTGCCTTGCTCCTAACTTTAGGGAGAATGCTTTCAGCATGTTTCACTATTAAGCGATATACAGTATCCAGAGTCCTGTTATACTGTTGGCTTTTTGTCATCCGTTTCCCACTGCACTGTAGTGTCACTTTTCTAATGAATCAAGTGATTCTATACGTGTGGAGTTTTTGTAGACTTTCTGTTCTGTTCCATGGGTCAGTTTTTCTATCCATGCACCAATACTATCTTTTCTTCTTTACTATAGCTTGGAATAGGTCCTGATGTCTCACAGTATAAATCCTTCAACTTTGTTTTTTAAGACTGCCTTAGCTATTCTTGACATTTTACAGTTTCTTAGGAATTTTACAATCAGTTTTTTTTATTTTTGGAAAAAAGAACCTACTGAGGTTTTTTTTAATTGAGATTACATAGAATCTATAGGTCAACATCTTTACAATACTGAATCTTCCATCTTGAAGTTTAAAGAATTATTGTGTCTGTTAATGAAAAAGTTCCCCTCTTGGGAATCAGAACTTCTAGACTCACAAAGTTGTGGGGATGAGAAGCACAAACTCGCCACATGGCTCACTGGGAGTAAGAGTATGTGGTTATATTAATTTCCTATTGCTGCTATGACATTACTACAAACTTGAACTTCTGGGCTCAAGCGACCCACCCTCCTCCACCTCCCAAAGTGCTGGGATTTCAGGCATGAGCCACCACATCCAGCTGGAAACATCTTTTATCTTAAAAATTTCTCAGCATCTTAAAAATTACCTCATTACTATAAATTTAGTTTTAACATAGCATTTTAACACACTTGCCAAGATCTTATTCAAACCTTCATTTTATAGACAGAGAAAGAGAGCTCACACAGGGGAGTCCAAGGGAGAGAATATAGTTATGGGTTCTTAGTTTCCGTTTCTGGTTGGGCCAGTAAATACCCTTCCTCATCCTCTTTTCCGCTTATCACTAGAGACAGAAACTAAAAACCATGGCTTCAGCCTATTAAAAACCTAAAACAAAACAGAACACAACAATAACAAAATAAGGTGGGTTGAAAAAGCTTGGCAGAGAGCCTGTTTGGAGAAGCTGTGTGAAAAAGATAAGACTCTGCCACCACTCCTGAAAGCTCTTGGCCCAAGACGGAACTTAGTCTCAGAAACTCTTATACTAATAAAATTTGTACATCAAATTAAGATCAGAGACAGTCAAAACATTAATAAAGACTGAAACATTTGTTCATTACACATAATTTTATTTCATATTTACATTTATTTTAAAATAAAAATTAGAGGAAAGCCCATCAACTTACTTTCCATGAATATAATATAATAGAACTTACCTATCTCCTCTATGCAACTTGTGGTTTAGATGAGTCCTTCTGGATCTTTTTCCCCATAAGGGCCTCTCTCCTTTTGCTTTACAGTGTAATCAGGGCAGAATAGATAGGTTGAGTAGCTAATTTATATCTCTGAAGATCTCCATAGATCTCTGAAGTTCTAAGTCTTCATAGTCTTTGCGCCTTGACAAGTCTGCATTCCTTTGGGAATTTCGTCATAACCACAAGGTTATTCCCCAGACATGCAGTTTGGGGAAATTAACCCGGCAGTAAACGGACTGGATTAGAAACAGTGGCAATCATAATGAGGTTATGCAATAAATGCAGAAAGCCACAGAAGGATCTTGAGTTAGGACAATGACAGTGACAACAGAAACGAGACCAGTACAAGAGATGGTGAAGACAGAATGGATACAATTTAGTTGCAAAATTGGCTGTGAGTGAAAGGAAGAAATCAAAGATGCCTGAAGCTGTGAGCTTCAGGTAGCTCTGGGTTTAACTTAGTTTCGATTTATCTTTGGATATACTAATTGCTGACTACCAACTGAACAAGGTAGTCAACTTGTCATCTTGTAACTTATCTAAATCTCAGTTTCCTCCTCTGTAAAACTATCAAAGTAAAGCCGATGAAAGGATTGAAATAAAATATAAAACTCTTGGCACAGTGCCTAGTATCCATTAAGCAGTAGATAAACGTCGGTCATTATTAGGGAGTAGGGTAGAGGATAAGAACAGAAGGTTAAGAACAAGAGTAGGAGTAAGGATTTTGGGGTGGGATTCGATCTTTCTATTACACATTACACATACCTCCAAGCAGAGAAAGGGGTTGGAGGAGAGTTTGATAATGTGACTAACAATCCTCCTCCCCTTACGGGGGGATCTTGATAAAGGATAACCACCCACACGGAGGCCTGATATAAACTGGACTGCAGAATGCACTTGAGCTGGGAGCCCAAGTGGGCCAGGCTTCTTGCTTCCCATTTTATCCCCCTTAAGCAAGGATAGCTAGGTCTATAGTGCAGCCTCAGACCTAACTTACACTATCATTTGCTGCTGAAGTTTCCAAAAAAAGATAAAGATAGCCAGATCATATTAATTACATGGACAGTAAAGAAAGCATGAGCCCTGAGCAGGAAGGAACTGTCCAGGTGTACTTACCTCAAAGATGAGAAATCGAAGACAGCAAACCCTAGGTTCTTGGCCTTCAGTCACTAACTGCTTGCCATTGGTAAAACGCGGCCGATGAATGTCCTCACTTTTGTCTATCTGGGCAGGAGGTGATAAGAGTGATGTGCAAAGGGATGGGAGGAACGTTTTTCTCTGCGGCGCCCACCACACCCAGCCCAGTGCCACGCACAGCAAGCGCTCCATAAACGCACACAGCGCCGCCTCTACCAGGATCCCGGGCGGCCTTCACGGGATTTCTCTTGGCGTCGGCTTTCACACCCGGCCTCCAGGCGGGGTGGAACAGGTCGAGAGGGCGGCATCCTTTGGCTTTTCTCCTCCCACGCAACTCTGAACCATGTTTATGCAACGTTTAATGGGCTCTAATAAAACTACTAATAATTTTGCCCGGCGGAAGCACCGACTACCTTGCTAAGCCGGCTCTGCGGGGATGAAGCCATAACCCTGAGGCGGGAAAGTGCGGCTACCGAAAAGCGCATGCGCTACGGGGAGACGGTAGCGTTAGCTACGGAGATGGGCGGAAACCATGGCAACCCTGCGTGATGACGACAGGGTGAGCGTCCCCAGCGCTGGATTATGACGCAGGCAGTGGGCGTGGATTCTGCGGTTCGCGTGACCGCGGGCGCAGCCGCCGGGCCTCGCCAAAGCAGCAACGGCAGAGGCCGGCGGGCGAGGTCAAGATGGTGGCTCCGCGGGCGGGGGAGGCGGTGGAGGGAGGAGGAGTCAGACCTTAGCCAGCCGGAAACACCGACACCCAGAGACCTCCTGGGGAGCCGCCGCCGCCTTCTCAGCCACCGCCGCCTCCGCCGCCTGCTCCAGCTCGAGGGACGCGAGCGGGCGGCGGGGCGGGCCGTGAGAGAGACACGAGAGGAAGGAGGGCGGGGGCGGAGTTGCCCGCCTTAGCTCCCGCCCCCGGCCGCGGCCCGCGGCTCTACCCGGCCCGCCCAGCCCCGGTGTGGCAGCGGCTCATGGCGGCGGTGGGGCCCCCGCAGCAGCAGGTGCGAATGGCCCATCAGCAGGTCTGGGCGGCGCTCGAAGTGGCGCTCCGGGTGCCCTGCCTTTACATCATCGACGCCATCTTCAACTCCTACCCCGATTCCAGCCAAAGCCGGTTCTGCATCGTGCTCCAGATCTTTCTCCGGCTCCTTGGTAAGGGAATAGGGTACTCTGCGTCCCGGGACGGCTCTGCGGGCTGAGACGTGCCCCGGGGAACGGGCAGGCGCGCAGAGGCCATGGGTCGAGTATGTGATTTTGGGAACTCCGGTTTCATCCCTCAAAGGGTCATCTTTACGTGGTGGGAAGGGGAAGGAAATGGTACTTCTCTGAGTTGACAGCGGAGCAGTCCCCCTAGCGAGGACTCAGTGTTGCACCCGAGTGAGGCAGGGAAGCAAAGCTGTGTGAGCATGCGGCTCTTTGCCCGCTGTTTGTCTTGGGTTATGAGTACTGGTTTACTGCGTCCTATGCGACAGCCTTCGAAAAACAGCTCTGCTGTCTCCAAGTCTCGTCGTATGTGACCTTGGACCTGTGCCAAGGCGTGGGCCTCAGTTTCCCCTTATTACAAAATGCAGAGTACTTTTATGTTGTCACTTCTACTGCACCCTAGGGTCCACAGGATCGTGAACTGTCTGTAGTAAATGACATCCAAGCGAAGGAGACAGGGTTTCAAATGTCAGACCTTGAAACCATTACCAGAAATTGTCATGAAAGTGGTGATGCTTAAATCGTGTCCTAAAATTTTCCAGTAATAAACGAGAAGGTATTGAAGATGACTGTAAAAAGTGATGAGACGTTTGCAAAAGAGACTTTTGAAATCATTGTCTTTGTTTCATATGGATGGAGTGTTAAAAGTATCTTTCATTCCTCCATCTTCACTTACATCATCAGAGTGAGATGCATTTATGCATAAAAGAATTTTTTAAGTAATTGCAACTTGGCAAATTTTGTTAATGAGGTAATTCTACCGCTCGGTCTTAAGCAGGCTAGTGCTTTTGAAGTGTTGCTGAGGGCAAACTGATGGTGAGGTCCTTACCAAGCCTTTCTGAATTACAAGCCATCTGTTGCTTTATTCCTACAAAAGGGGAGTGGCAATAAAGGCTGCATTTTGTTCTTAGCAATAAATAGCCATATTTTACATTTGTCTCGTACTTTACTTTTGCAAAGCATTTTCACTGGTATTATCTAACCTGACCTTCAAACATTCCTCAGAGCTGGGTGGCGTTATTCTCATTTTACAAACCAGGAAACAGGGTCATAGAGGTTAAGTGTTTTGCTCTTGGTAGGCAGCCGGTAAGTGGTTGCCAGAGCCTGGGCTTAAAAATCTTTTGACATTAAGTATGGTTTACTTTCCTCCTTAACAGCTGCAATCCAGATACAGAACTCTGTAGTAATGATCATATGCTAGATCTTAAACCTTAATTTTAACTAAACCAAACGTGATGTTCTTCAGCACAAGCTGCTTCAGTTACCCATGGGCTACCTAATTCCAGCCATTCCTTCTTGCCACTGCTAACGTATAACACCACCATTATTTGTGTTAAAAACTGGGCCCTGTTTGAGAGGATTCTGCATATTCATCCCAGAAATAGGGTAGTGATTGCTTTGAATATTTTTACAGCATGATAACTGCAGATTCTCTGAGAATACCTTTGGGACCTGGTGCTTTACTGCAGCACTCTGTTGAGCTTCAGGCTAGGCAGCCTCAAAGAAAAGATGTATTTTCCTTAATTAAATAATTTGCAGTTTAAGAACATTGAACAAGGTAATCTGGTATTTTCCTTGTACTCACCATGCTTCTTTTGTAATAAATTGTGGAAGTTTGTGTTTGGCAATTTAAAGAACATGACTTAAGGTGACTGCTCAGTGCTTTGGTTTTTTATTTTTATGTTTTAAAATGTGGACAGTGATGATAGCTGTTTCATAGGGTGTTAAAGACAATAAAACTATTTTAATGCTTCATTTAATACATATTTTGTTAGATATTTTGGTCTTTTGAAATCATCAGCAAAATATTGGTGCTGTTTATTTGAAAATTTTGAACCCAGAATCTCTGGATCAGACTTTTGAGAAATACGAAATATTTTCCAAATCTATCATCTTATGATATTTTATATTGTGCCGTGTAATTATGCTAATTTTTCACATTTGTAAGGATGGTAAGAATGGAAAAACTGGTTTTGGTACTTAAAAATTACATGCTACTAAAAGACACAGGTTTGTGTGTAAAAGATGCCAGTGGATAGTTGAAATTAATTGTTCTGCCTTGTTTCTTACAGTTGTAGACTTCTCAGTACTACTGTGTATAAGTCTTAACACTTTTCAACCTCACCTTTTTCTTTAAAATTAATGTGTAAAAATGGGAATCTATCTCTAAGTAAAAAGCATTACCAGTTTTATGTGTGGTGGTAGAAGTATTTACTCCTCTCTAACTACAAAACAGTACTTCAACTGTACCTTCATTTGATATCAAACTAACTTGAGATTTCAGCAGGTCAGAAAATAAAGCAACTCATTTTGGAGATCCAAATAAAATTCTATGACAATATACAGAATATTGAAGAACATAAAAGCTGTGTCTTAGGGGATGTTAAATGCTAAATGAAACTCAACCCAGAGTAGCATAATGCTGAGTTAGCAAATTTAAATCCAAAGCAGAAAATGCACGCCTAGGAGTTTGTTTTAATAGTATTACTCATATGATGGTAATTCATTGAGGTGGGAAAAGGCTTTAAACATAACAGAAAACCCAGAAGTTACAAGGAAAAATCTGATAAATTTGAGTACATAAAAATGAAAAGCTTTTTTATGGCAAAACTTAAAAATCCTTAAATGACAAACTGAGAGAAAGTACTTGCATCATATGTGATTCACTTTCTAGTAAGATTTTTACCCTGCCAGGGAGGCTGAGGCAGGAGAATCGCTTGAATCAGGGAGTCGGAGGTTGCAGTGAACTGAGATCTCACCATTGCACTTCACCCTGGCAACAGATGGAGACTGTCTAAAAAGAAAAAGAAAAAAACTTACACTCCCTTAGGAAAATGCCTAAGACAAGCAATTCACAATAAACAATGTTCAATAAGTAAGAGAAAAGTATTTAGCCCTTCCTGCAGAAGCTTGATTTTATGGAAAGAAAAAATTAGCCTTATTTATAATTGAATACAGTCAAGAGCAGGTACGGTGGCTCACGCCTGTAATCCCAGCACTTTGGGAGGCTAAGGCGGGTAGATTGCTTGAGGCCAGGAGTTTGAGACTAGCCTGGCCAAACGGTGAAACCTGTCTCTACCAAAAAATGCAAAAATTAGCTGGGCACAGTGGTGCCCTTCCCCCCCAGTCCCAGCTACTCTGGAGGCTGAGGCACAAGAATCAGTTGAACCTAGGAGGTGGAGGTTGCAGTGAGCCAAGATCACACCACTGCACTCCAGCCTGGGCAACAGAGAGAGACTGTCTCAAAA
>NW_016107383.1:10430238-10455097 GCF_001604975.1 Cebus imitator
GTTATTAATCAGAATAATTAATAATTATTCTGATTTTTTTCCCCATTTATTTATTTTATTGCATTTTAGGTTTTGGGGTACATGTGAAGAACATGCAAAATTGTTGCATAGGAACACATGTGGCAGTGTGATTTGCTGCCTTCCTCCCCATCACCTACATCTGGCATTTCTCCCCTTGCTATCTCTCCCCAGCTTCCCACCCCCACCGTCCCTCCCCTATTTCTGATTAATAATTAGAAATAATTATTTTGATTGGAGGTTTTGAAATTTTATTAGTTGTCTTAAAGAATCAATTTTGGGTTTTACTGGGTTTTCTCTTTTTTTTCTCTCTTTTTATTTCACTTTAACTCCAATTTCATTCCTTCCTTCCTTCTGCTTACTTCGAGTTGAATTTGGTCATCTCTTTCATTCTAGAGTTAGAAGCTGAGGTCATTGATTTGAGGCCTGTAGTCCTGGCTAACATAGGTAGTTTAGTGCTATAAATTTACTCTCAATTACTGATTTAGTCACATTCCACAAATTTTGACATGTGATTTAATTTTCATTTCATTCAAAATATTTTCTAATTTTCCTTTGGGTTTCTACCTTGACTTCTATGTTATTTCAAAGTTTGTAATTTTGGTCAGGTGTGGTGGTTCACGCCTGTAATCCCTGCACTTTAGGAGGCTGAGGCGGGTGGATCACTTGAGGTCAGGAGTTTGAGACCAGCCTGGCCAACTGGTGAAACCCGTCTTTACTTTAAAAAATACAAAACTTAGCCATGCTAACTTGATGCACCCGTAACCTTACCTAGTCAGGAGGCTGAGGCAGAAGAATCGCTTGAACCCAGGAGGCAGAGGTTGCAGTGAGTCAAGATTGTGCCACTGCACCCCAGCCTGGGCAACAGAGTGAGACTCTGTGTCAACAACAACAATAACAAAAAAAAAGAAATGGGAGTTCTTTTTAAAAGAACTGTGCTTCAAAATGTGCTACATTTTGCAGTCTGGAGTCATGGAAGATTGGTCTTGTATTCTTAGCCTCACCTTTTTGGAAACTATTTAGAATTGTTATTTTATTTATTTTTTTAGTTCAGGGTTACATGTGCAGGATGTGCAGGTTTGCTACATAAGTAAATGTGTGCCATGATGGTTTGCTGCAGATTATCCCATCACCTAGGTACTAAGCCCAGGATGCATTGGCTTTCCTAATGCTCTCCCTCTCCCCACTCCACCTGCCCATAGACCCCAGTGTGTGTTGTTCCCCTCCCTGTGTCCATGTGTTCTCATTGGAAACCTAAAAACTCTTTTAAGGCAGTAAGCTGACATATTTGTTGGGGTTACATCATCTGTTGCCCATATCCAAGGGTTATTATCCCTTGTAGCCTGATATCCAGGGTCTCAATAACTGTTGTTTCATATATTTATAGTTTTTGGTTATTTCAAGCATGAGGGCAAATTGGTTTCTATTCCTCCACAGTGACCAGAAGTGGGATTTCCTTTTTCATGTTTTTAAACATTGTAAGCATAGTTGTTTTCTGATCTGTGTCTAATAATTCCATTAACTGAAATTTTGTGCCTATTTTGCCTGTTATTCTACCTGTTCTTGCCCCTCGTGTCTTGTTTGTTTATGGGCCTGCTTATTTTGGTCATCATACTTTAACAGTTATCTGTAGCAACGACTTTAGGATGGGATGAAGTCACTTTCCTCCAGAGAAGATTTCCATTTACCTCTGCCAAGTTATTGGAGTTATTCTCAGTTGAGGACAATCTTAAATTTTAAGGCTTGGGATTCCCTGGATTATTAGACAAATAGAACAAAAGATGAAATTCTGTGTGAGAGCTCAACCAAACCCTATTCATCTATTCTCTGTGGTGTAGCCTTTTTGAGGGCCACCTTATGGAAGAAAGTCTCTCGTGTTAGACTTCCGATTTTGTATATATCATGGCTTTTAGTTTATATTTGTCTTTCCCTAAGAGGCTATCAGAACAAAAGCTCCAATTTTCTGATTTGGCAAATATTCACATGGCAAAAGTGGTTTCCAGTTTTCATGTACCTCCCTAGGTCTTCATTTTCCATTTATTTTGGCCAGGTAACATCTCACTCCCTTCTCAGCACTTCAGTTGTTTAAAGAAGGCACTGTTTACATACGATTTGGGTTTTTAAAAGTTGTTTCCAGAGGCAGGGTTGGTATGAATAACCTCACCTATCTTTATACAAATCTGGAAGTGTGTCATGGTTTTTTGTAGGGTGAGCTCAGGCATTGGCAGAAAGGGAAATGTTAATGAAGCTGTCCAGCTGGATTATACGCTCTCTGAATAGACTTATCCTTGCAAGCACCTTCCTTGGTAATGGACCTTGTTCTTCCATTCACTGAAATTGTTCTTGCGATGTGTTCATTAGGAACACTTGCTTTTATTATTGGAATTTAGACATCATCTATTAGCAAAAGAGTTACTGTATGGACACATCTGGTTCATCATGTAATACAGGTGACAATTTATACTTTAATAAGCTCTCCAAAGGGCCTGCAGTCTGGCTTTTGGAGGATGATGTTTAATTCCACGTTGGAGGCTCTACCAAATGGGACTGCCTCCATTTCCCATTTTTTAAGCTGTGGCTCCACTAGGACGGTGAAAAAGTCAACACAATCAACATATGGAGACATTCCTGAATTTGGGGGTAGACAGGTAGGAATGAGGGAACTTGGGAGCTGTGTACATTCTTCATCAAACAGAACCTTTTCTTGAGTAGGTAGGGCACAGGACCTGCTAGATGACAGTTCAACTAGTGTCCCAAGAGCAGCCCCTGAAGCTCTGTTCTCCAACTCAAATATTTATATCAGCAGGGAAGGATTTCAACCTGTAGGTGGAGAGAGAAGTTTCTATTTTTCTCATGTGTTCTCAGAAAACACTTGGACTCTAGTAATATAATGTCAGGCCTCTCTCTACCCAGTAAAAGCAACATAAAAGCTCTGTTAAAAAAAATTAAAAAAATAAAAAATAAATAAAAAAACTAGTGCCAGAGACAGACACAGTGGTTCACAGCTGTAATCTGAATGCTTTGGGAGGTCAAGGCAGGAGGATCGCTTGAGCCTGGGAATTCAAGACCAGCCTGGGCAGCATAGCAAGATGCTGTCTCAAGAAAAAATGTTTAAAAATTAACTGGGCATGGTGGCACAACCCTGGAGTCCTAGCTACTCAGGAGGCTGAGTCGAGAGGATCGCTTGAGCCCAGGAGTTCAAGGCTACAGTGAGTTGTGATTGTACTACTGCCTCTAGAGTGGTACAATCAATCTAGAGTGAGACCGTGCCTCTAAAAAATTAAAATAAAAACACACCAAAAAACCGAGATCAAAGAGAAGTTAGGCACACACAATCGGGAGAGGACAATCTCTTTAATAAACAATGCTGGGAAAACTGAATATCCATATATAGAGAATGAAACTAGACCCTTATCTCATACCACATGCAAAAATCGACTGAAAATAAATGAGGGATTAAAGACTTAAAGATAAGACCTGGAAATGTAAAACTACTAGAGGAAAACATAAAGGAAAAGCTCCATGACATTAGTTTGGACAATGATTTTTTTTCATATGACCTCAAAAGTGCAGGCAACAAAAGCAAAAATAAACAAGTGAGATCACATCAAACTAAAAAGCTTCTGAACAGCAAAGGAAAAAATAAACAGTGAAGAGATACTTATGAAATGAGAGAAAATATTTTCAAACCATAAATCTCATAAAAGATTAATATCAAAAATATATAAGGAGCTGAACTCAATAGCAAGGGAACAAATAACTTTTAAAAATGAGTAAAGGATGTGAATATAAAATTTATTTATCAGATTGATGAAGAGTTCAAAGTTTGATTAGTTTGGCAAAGGTATTTACCATTTTGAAATAGGTAAATTTATACAATTTTGGAAGACTCTTCTGTGTAAAACCATTAGACACCATCAACTGTCATTTACAGCTGACTTTTTTGTTTGTTTGTTTGTTTTTTTGAGATGGAGTCTCACTGTGTCGCCCAGGCTGGAGACAGTGGCACGATATCTGTTCACTGCAACCTCCACCTCCTGGGTCAAGGGATTCTCCTGCCTCAGCCTGCTGAGTAGCTGGGATTATAAACACGCCCCACCACGCCCAGCTAATTTTTGTATTTTTAGTAGAGACAGGGTTTCAACATGTTGGTCAGACTGCTCTGGAACTCCTGACCTTGTGATTTACCTGCCTTGGCCTCCCAAAGTGCTGGGATTACAGGCATGAGCCACCATGCCCAGCCCTTTTTTTTTTTTTTTTTTTTTTTTTTTTTGGAGACAGTCTTGCTTTGTTGCCCAGGCTGGAGTGCAGTGGCATGATCTCATCTCTCTGCAACCTCCACCTCCCAGGTTCAAGAGATTCTCCTGCCTTAGCCTCCCAAGTAGTTGGGACTACAGGTGCATGCCACCCCGCCAGGCTCATACAACTTTTGATTCACAATTTCAATTCTAGGGAATTGGCCTACAGATATAGTAGTGCAAAAGAATTATGGGCAAGCATTACTGGAAATAGCAAAGCAACAAACCTAATCTGAATATGTATTGATACAAATCTGTCCATTGTATTATGTCTAGCCATGCAGTAAAGTTCTTTGCTTTTCTTTTTTTTTTTGAGAGTGTTTCGCTCTTGTTACCCAGGCTGGAGTGCAGTGGCGTCGTACGGCTTACCTCAACTTATACGTCCTGGGTTCAAGTGATTCTCCTGACTCAGCCTCCTGAGTAGCTGGGATTACAGGCATGTGCCACTACACCCAGCTTATTTGTGATTTTAGTAGAGACGAAGTTTCTCCATGTTGGTCTGGCTGGTTTCGAACTCCCAATTTCACATGATCCACCCAAAGTGCTGAGATTACAGGCGAGAGTCACCACACCTGGCCTCAGTAAAGTTCTTGAAAGGAATGAGATAGCTAGCTATTTTTGGTGCCGTAAAAGACCTCAGAAAACCTATGAAGTGAAAACACAAAGCCAACATAATTATAACTGTCATAGGAATAAACTGAGATTTTCAACAGTGGCAGTATTGACATTTTGGACACGATAATTCTTTCTTTGGAGGTGGGGGCTCTCCTGTGCACTGTAAGATTTTTTAGCAGCATCTCTATCCCTTACAAACCCTTAGATGTCAGTAACACCTTGTACCCCCACAACCCAGTGTGACAGCCAAAACTGTTTCTAGATATTGCCAAATCCTGGTTGAGAACCACTGGGATAGGCAAATAGATTAGTACTTAGACTTATTTATAATTAAATACATAGCCCAGAAACAGACTACTAATGTATGTATAGAAATAATGTGTTTCAGAGATACAATTGAAGTACATTGGGGTAAATGTGGATTGTTGAATTAATGATTATTTTGTTACACTTATGGAAAAAAATTATATGTCTGCCTCATGTCAGTATATAAACAGTCACTTCTCGCCTGGCCAATATAGTGAGACCCTGTCTCTACCAAAAAAAAAAAAAAAATATCCAGACTTGGCAGCAGGTGCCTGTAGTCCTACCTACTCAGGAGGCTGGGGTGGGAAGATTGCTTGAGCCCAGGAGTTCAAGGCTACAGTGAGCTATGATTGCATAACAGCACTCCAGCCTGGGTGACAGAGCAAGACCCTGTCTCTTAAAAAAACACTCGTCATTTTTAAGTGTATTCTTAGCCATGTAAATATGAAATGCACAACTTTAACTGTTTAGAAGAAAATGTGAAATTATTTTTCCAATCTTAGATTAAGGAGGAAATTCCTTAAAAATATATAAAACCAAATATATAATGAAGATTGATAAACTGAATGATATTGAAGTTAAAAGCCTATATTAATCAAAAGATCGTGCCATTGCACTCCAGCCTGGGCAACAGAGCAAGACTCCATCACTTAAAAAAAAAAAAAAAAGTGAAACCTCTGGTAAGGAGGAGCTACTGTACTTAAATTTAACAATTTATTATAAAGGCTGTTACAAAGGACACAAATGAATTGACCAGATGGAAGGAGATGTATAAGGCGAAGCAAAGAAGGAGAGAAGGGGAGAAGAAGGGGCATGGAGCTTCAGTGTTCAGCTATCTGAGAGCTCACAAAACTAAGTCCTTTTGGCTTTTTATAGAAGCTTCATTAAACAGGCATGATTGATTAGATCACTGGGCATTGGTTTATGGACTCAATCTTCAGCTTCTTTCCCCTTCCCAGAGGTGGGGGCTGGGGGTGGGAATGAAAGTTATAACCCTTAATCACTGGGTTGGTTCCCCTGGCTGCCTAGACCCATCCTGAAGCTATCTAGGGGCCTCCAGGCACCAGTCATCTGATTATTGTCAAAACAGTCACTCCAGAGATTCCAAGGATTTTTAGAAGCCTTGTCAGAAAATGGGACAAAGACCAAATATTAATGTATTTTTTATGATATCACAGATGGGAAAGACAGACAAGAAAAACTTGCTTTAACTCTTCATTTAATACCTCTCTGAAGGGTTTGGCTTTTTAAAATCCATGTTCATATATTTTTCATAAAAGCATACTTGTTATAATTGTAGTTTAAAAGCAAAAATTTAATTTTGTGTTCTATACTTATCATACTTTTTTTTTTTTTTACCTAAAATGAGAATCCAATAGAAATTTTTTCTTTATGATTTGTCAAGTATGCCAACAGATTGACAACATTTCAAGACACTACTTTGTTGTAAATTTCATTGCTTAAGGCTCCCTTGGGAGTAAGGTAGTAAATACATTTATTTCTATGCTTTTCCATATTCTGTCAGGTATTAAAATGTTTTTCCACATTTTTGTTTTAAAGGTATTTAGGGCACTTGGAGAATTGTAAATACTATGTTTTGTACCGTGATTTTTAGTCACAAGTTTCCAAAAGCGGGTAAGGGTATGAATGGACTTTACACATAAAAGAGACACTTTCTTATGTAACATGCATGGTAAGTTTTTTTATTTTTTCCTTTGTTTTTATTTGTTTGTTTTTGGTAATCCAAATTGAAAAGGCCTGAACTCTTTCATGAGTTGAGTTCATGTATAGTTTCAAAGTTCCTGAATTGATTTGGATACCTGCCTCTTTTTGACTACCTTGAAAACTCTATTGAAACTCTCTTAATCACTGGAGAACTGGACCAAGATCTCTGAGTTGTGATTTCAGTAAATTCTGTTCTCTGGTGTCCCAAGGTTTTAATTCTTTATAAAGCAGCATTTAGACATAGCCTTGATTACTTGTCCAAGTCACTTCCAAATCCTAATGAGAAACTGTCTCTGGACTTTTTTTTTTTTCTGAGACAGAGTCTTACTCTGTTGCCTGCTAGAGTGCAGTGACATGATCTCAGCTGACTGCAGCCTCTGCCCCTGGAAGTGATTCTCCTGCCTCAGCCTCCTGAGTAGCTGGGATTACAGGCACCTGCCACTGCACCCAGCTAATTTTTTAGTAGACATGGGGTTTTGACATCTTGGACAGGCTGGTCTTGAACTCCTGACCTCGTGATCCACCCACCTCAGCCTCACAAACTGCTGGGATTACAGGCGTGAGCCACCATGCCCGGCCTGTCTCTGGACTTTTATATTTTCTTAGACCTACAGTATAAATACCAAGAAAGAGTTTCATGTCTAATGTAAAAATGCAATGAAATTTTGATATTATTCTGTAAAGGCTATGAGAAAGATGATTACTTTGGAGACTTGTTACTTGGGATGTTGGCTTTTAAAATGAGAGCAGATTCTTCCCAAATTCCATAGGTAGGAATATGAATATAAAAGAAAAATCTATGAACTCCTTATGCCTACAAACTTTGGGTAGGAATTATTTTGTTCTTTGACTGACAACTTAGAAGATTTGTTTTAAAGTTTTGTCTCAGGAAAAATAAGGTTGTTTTCCATGCAGAGAACATAAAGTTACATATGGCATCTGGAAGGCTGAATTAATTCCATTTCCTTGTTACCTTCCATGGAAGAAGTGTCTAATAAAAAATAAAATCTATTTTCTGTTAAAAGAGCCTGTTGAGCTCACAACTCTTTGGGAGATTATTAATGGCCCATTTGCTTGGGGAATCTGGTGGTTTGTATTCAGAGGTTTATGTATCTTCTACTTCATTGTGTCCTTTTGTTTTCCTTTTCACAAATGACTTTACACTTTGGCACAGGATACATTTTAAATCCCTGGGCAGAATCATCACTTAAAGGAACTAGCCTGGCCGGGTGCAGTAGTTCATGTCTGTAATCCCAGCACTTGGGAGACTCATGAGGATCACGAGATCAGGAGTTCGAGATTAGCCTGGCCAGCATGGTGGCATGCCCAGGAGGCAGAGGTCGCAATGAGCCGAGATAGTGACAGGGTGAGACTCCGTGTCAAAAAAAAGAGGAACTAGCCCTTGCTTTTATGTGCAATGGATTGGGAAATGCATCCACTGTAATAATATGCAGTGTCTTGATTACCTGCTGAAATAGGGTGGATAGATGGACTTTTTATTGCTTAATATTTATTTATTTATTTTGAGACAGGGTCTTACTGTCACCCATGCTGACGTGCAGTTGGTGCCATCACAGCTCACTACAGCCTCCTTCCAGGTCAAGCGATTCTCCAGCCACAGCCTCCTGAGTAGCTGGGAGTACAGGCGTGTGCCACCATGCCCGGCAAATTTTTATATTTTTAGAAGAGACAGGGTTTCATCGTGTTGACATGGTCTTGAACTCCTGGCCTCAAGAGGCACATGCCTCGGCCTCCCAAAGTGTTGGGATTACAGGCATGAGCCACCACACCCGGCCATAGATGGATTTTTAATTTGGAGTTTGTCACTTTTTCTGTACTCCAGGATATGGTTTCTCATTGTCTTTTTCATAGATTTTATTTTTCAAGCAGGTTATATTTTGTAGTTGCCTTTAAAAATAACCGGATGTGACAGACATTTCCCCATGAATACTAATTGTACTTAGTTGTACAGACTATTGTAGGATCCACAGATGGACAGGTAGGATCCTTGCTTTCTGTTGTAGATACATGTATAATAGGGTACATGATACTTAGATAACTACAGACTGCAATATTAGATGACATATGAGTGTTAGGTGTTTCACTAAGTTCTGTGGGTATGCTGAAAGAATTTCTGTCAAAGAAAGTGGGTTTCTAGGATAGGTAGGATTTGAACAGTCAGGGATTGGGAAGTTGGTGGGGTCATCATTCCAAGCAAAGAGAATCTAAACACCACTATACCTATGGGGAACATAAGTCTGAAGCATTGATGTATGTGTGTTAGGAGGAGTATTACTATAACGCGAATTGGATACTCGAATGCCAGGAGCAGGAATGTAGATTTTAGTTGATAGTAATTTCAGAGCTGCTGAAGTATTTTGAGCAGAGGAATGAAGAAAGGCAATTTGGTGATGGCTTGTAGATGGATTTAGACAAGATGAGGTTTTTGTTTTTTGTTTTTGAGACATTAATTGGTTGGTGTCACAGAAAAGGGAGATGTTAGAATTTGGCAACTAATTGGCAAAGTTTGAGTGTGTGGGGTTGGGTTTGGAGTATCTCTAAGAGATTAATAATGGTACCTTCAACTGAAATATCAAATCATAAGGAAAAGCCGAATCTAGTTTAAGGCAAGTTGTGCTTTAGAACTTTGGAGATTTGCAGTTGTAATGTAGGAGTGAAACTAGGTGAGTATTTAGATGTCATTCCCATTGTTGAAACGTTGGACAATAACGTGTTTATGTAATCCTACTTAAAATATGCATTTCTGTCAGAGTACAAAGAAAGATGGTGGCTATGGAGTGGGGGAATTACCATTTTTTAAAAAACATGTCTTGGTTTTCTGAGTGTTACTTTTGTTATGTGAGGAACAATAGAGAGTTGACTATTTTAAGAAACAGATTCAGCACTGTACAGGAAAAAGGGAACTTGGAGGATGTTTCTAAGTCTGAAAGAAACTAGGTAGGAGGGAAAAAACCCTGAATTTTTTGACCCTTTGAAGAATGCTCAGAGTAAAAGAGCAGGCAAAGTAAGAGCTGTTATGACTTAGCTAGAAGAAAAGGAAGAATTAGATGGAAGTATAAAACCTGAACTTGATTTCCTGAAGAATGCTTTAAACCAAAAATCTAAAACTTGGCTGGGCATGGTGGCTCACGCCTGTAATCCCAGCACTTTGGGAGGCTGAGGTGGGTGGATCACTTGAGCTCAGGAGTTAGAAACCAGTCTGGCCAACATGGTAAAACCTTGTCTCTACTAAAAATACAAAAATTAGCTGGGTGTGGTGGCAGATACCTGTAATCCCAGTTACTTGGGAGGCTGAGGCAGGAGAATTGCTTGAGCCTGGGAGGCAGAGGTTGCGGTGAGCTGAGATTGTGCCAGTGCATTCCAGCCTGGGTGACAGAGCAAGACTCCGTCTCAATCAATCAAAAACTTAATAGGAACAAATGGTTTTCATTTGGGTTATTTTTAGCTCTTTATTTTTAAAATTATCTTAATGATTATCAAATGATGAAGGACATATTCTTTTACAAATTCATCTTAAAGATGATTTAGTAATTTGGTGCCTTGGGCATACACAGTGTTACTTGAACTAATCTGGAAATTAGGAAGGAAGGACATTTTAGAAAGAAAGGAAGGAAGTAAAGAATTCACCATCTTAGCCAACATGGTGAAATCCCATCTCTACTAAAAATACAAAAATTAGCCAGGTGTGGTGGCAGGCACTTGTCATCCCAGCTACTTGGGAGGCTGAGACAGGAGAATCGCTTGAACCCGGGAGGTGGAGGTTGCAGTGAGCCAAGATTGCACCACTGCACTCCAGCGTGGCAATAGAGTGAGACACCATCTCAAAAAAAAAAAAAGAATTTAGTATGTTTGGTCTGTCCTCTTGAACTCTGACTTTACAAAACCTTCATTGCCCCTTAAACCTAAATTGTCTTGAGGCTTAATGTACTGAACATACTCATGTTTCCCAATTAAAGAAAGAATATCATAACTATTAGTGGGAAAACATTCTTATAGATACTTCATTCAAATGATTTTTTCTTTCTTTCTTTTAGGTATATTTGTATCCAGTATTGTTCTGATCTTGTCCCAGCGATCACTTTTCAAGTTTTACATGTACAGCTCAGCCTTTCTGTTAGCTGCAACTTCAGTGTTGGTGAATTACTATGCCTCTTTGCACATTGACTTCTATGGTGGCTACAACACATCAGCTTTTGGAATTGAGCTGCTTCCTCGAAAAGGTCCCTCACTATGGATGGCAGTTATCGTTCTACAGCTAACATTTGGAATTGGATACATTACACTACTCCAGATTCATTCCATCTATTCACAATTAATCATTTTGGATCTCTTGGTTCCTGTAATAGGTTTAATCACAGAGCTACCATTACATGTCAGAGAGACTTTAGTGTTTACCTCTTCCTTGATTCTCACATTAAATACAGTGCTTGTCCTGGCAGTGAAACTGAAGTGGTTTTATTATTCCACACGATATGTTTATCTTTTAGTGAGGCACATGTATCGAATTTATGGATTACAGTTATTGATGGAAGACACATGGAAGAGGATTCGTTTCCCAGACATACTGCGAGTCTTTTGGCTAACAAGAGTTACAGCTCAGGCTACAGTGTTAATGTACATCTTAAGGATGGCAAATGAAACTGATTCCTTCTTTATTTCTTGGGATGATTTTTGGGACCTCATTTGCAATCTTATAATTAGTGGATGTGATTCTACACTAACTGTGCTGGGCATGAGTGCTGTAATTTCCTCAGTAGCCCATTATTTGGGGCTTGGAATATTGGCCTTTATTGGATCAACTGAGGAAGATGACAGGCGGCTTGGCTTTGTTGCACCAGTTTTATTTTTTATTTTGGCTCTTCAGACTGGGTTAAGTGGGCTAAGACCAGAAGAGAGACTTATTCGCTTAAGTAGAAACATGTGCCTTCTATTAACTGCAGTCCTGCATTTCATCCACGGAATGACAGACCCTGTATTAATGTCTCTCAGTGCCTCTCATGTGTCATCTTTTCGTAGACATTTTCCTGTGCTGTTTGTCTCTGCTTGCCTGTTTATTCTTCCTGTCTTACTCAGTTATGTTCTTTGGCATCACTATGCACTAAATACATGGTTGTTTGCAGTTACAGCATTTTGTGTGGAACTGTGCTTAAAAGTAATTGTTTCTCTCACTGTTTATACCTTATTCATGATTGACGGCTACTATAATGTCCTCTGGGAAAAGCTTGACGATTATGTCTACTACGTTCGTTCAACAGGAAGTATTATTGAATTTATATTTGGAGTTGTAATGTTTGGAAATGGAGCTTACACTATGATGTTTGAGTCAGGAAGTAAAATTCGGGCTTTTATGATGTGCCTACATGCATATTTTAACATCTACTTACAAGCCAAAAATGGCTGGAAGACATTCATGAATCGTAGGACTGCTGTGAAGAAAATTAATTCACTTCCTGAAATAAAAGGTAGCCGCTTACAAGAAATAGATGATGTATGTGCAATCTGCTATCATGAGTTTACAACATCTGCTCGTATTACACCATGTAATCATTATTTCCATGCACTTTGCCTTCGGAAATGGCTGTACATTCAAGATACTTGTCCAATGTGCCATCAAAAAGTATACAACGAAGATGATATCAAAGATAACGCAAATGTATCTAACAACAATGGATTTATTGCACCCAATGAAAATCCAGAGGAACCTATAAGAGAAGCTGCTGCTGAATCTGACAGGGAATTGAACGAAGATGACAGTACAGATTGTGATGATGATGTTCAAAGAGAAAGAAACGGAGTCATTCAGCACACAGGCACAGCAGCTGAAGAACTTAATGATGATACTGACTGATTAAAATAGCATTTATTAATCATTGAGGCATTTGTTTAAAATTCAGTTCATCCAAAATGGAGTAATATCCTTCACCTTCAGTGTGTAACCAAGCACAAAAACAGTATCAATGTTGAATCTGTGAATGGTTTTCCGTTTACTGTGATGTGCTACTGTAAATATACCTCTTTAATTACTTCTGGTCTCTTTGGTGACCTGTTTAAATTTGTGTACATTATTGTACATAGAATAAAATGTTTTCACATTTTTATGACAAAATTTGAACAAATAGCTTTTTAATAGATGTAATGCATGTGGTGCGTCAACTGTGCCAAAGATTCTTAATGAGATTATATAGTGTATCTAACTTTGGACCTCAGTTTTTCTTTAGAATGGGTGGGAGAATGAAAAATACAAATCAGGAAACCGCATTAAAGTCAAGGAAGTAAATAAAATAATTTGACCAGAGGATAAACGACATGAGAGAGTATTTCAAAACTAAAGAAAAAATGAGCTTGCCAGAAGCAACTGAAGAACTTTTCTGAAAGTTGAGTAGCAGTGTAATTGAGCTGAGTCTGAAAGTCATGATTCAGAGACTGAGGGCTGAGAAATAAACTATCAATCAGCTAAACTTTGATGTAAATCAGAATGTGCTATTTTTTTAAATGTAAAATTGGTTTGTTAGCCATTCTGTGTCTACAGTATTGTCATAAAATTATCTTTTCATTGTTTTGAAGATATTACAAAAGTTTTTATTGTTTTAAACAATAAGGTATTATTGTTTATTGTTTTAAACAATAAATAAGGTATTCAATGATATAAAAACATCCTGATTTGATTTTATGAGAAAAAGAAGGGGAATGGTGGGGAATGGTGTTTACTGATACACAGTATTTCTTTAGACAACTTCCAGGTAATTTCTTTATTGAAACTATCAGTAAGTTTTACTATGAAATTTTGCATACATGATGGAAAGTGGAAGACATATGCCGATTATATTCCAGGAAAAAATACTTTAATAGTATTGTTATATAGTGTATTCGCTAATTCCAGTGGATCCTCATCTCTCACTGCTGACATTATCTCCAATATTTGACTAAAACAAAACAAAAACAAAAATGGTTAAATCTCCAAGTACACATTGTTTTAAAGCCATATAATATTTTTCCATATAAAGGAAAATATTAGAGCACCTTTAATATAATATTAACAGTTGTAAGTTTTTCAGCAACACCAAGAAAAACTTACTGCCAGTAACTAGAAACAGACTTATGGGACTGTCTTGCATATAACTCGAGCTAAGAACCAGGTTCAAGTAAATTATTAAAGCAGCCATCCGTATGATGTGCACCACAGTTATGGCATTAACCCAGTGGAAATGAAGAGTCGTTTTCAGTTGTGGCTCACAGCACATTCATTAGGGGATCATGATAAGCATTTTAAAAATTGACAAGTATACTGTACTTAGTAAGTACTGTTCCATTTTTCTTTTGGTTTTATTATGTGTCCTAAGTCAATGTAATTTGTACTAGAGGACAGCAGGTACAGTTGGAAAGCCACTGCTAGAGAACTAGTCCTTGAGAGACAGCAAATGAAGGTTATCAGGTTGGTGCAAAAATAATATTTACTTGGAAAAATGTGTGGTTACTGAGGGCGAGGGTGAGAGAAAGGAGAGAGAGAGAGAGAGAGACAGAAGTAAGCCCAGGTATCCATCTTTCAGTTTTTTTTTTTTTTTTTTGAGACGGAGTCTCACTGTGTCACCTGGGCTGGAGTGCAGTGGTGCGATCTCAGCTCACTGCAACCTCCGCAGCCCTGGTCCAGGTGATTCTCCTGCCTCAGCCTCCCGAGCAACTAGAATTAATAGGCGCCCACTGTCACACCCAGCTATTTTTGTATTTTTAGTGGAGGCAAGGTTTCACCATGTTGGCCAGGCTGGTCTTCAACTCCTGACCTCATGATCTACCCGCCTCCACCTCCCAGAGTGCTAGGATTACAGGTGTGAGCCACTGCACTCAGCCACATCTTTCAGTTTCTGTTCTTAAAATAATGATTATCCATAGTGTCTCCTAGCAGTATTATATATAAGTGGAATATTTTAAATACACGAATTAGGAAATTCCAACGCCAAAATTGAACATTTGAATATTTTTTGCCTAAGCTTTTTGTTCCCTTAGTGGGTATCTTAAATGTTAACATGTAAAGGAATTAAGGATGGGGATCTTAAGATTAATGGGAATTTTAAAAATTGTTTTTTTAAAAAATAAAATTGTTGGCTCTGTACGGATTAAAAATTGTTTTGTAATAGTGACACAAAAACCTTGCTTGATGTTTATACTAAGCAAACATTACACTAAATTTTTATCTGACAAGTCAAAATACCCTAAAAGCAAACCTATTAACATTTAAATTAAGACAGTGAAAATCCAATTTTCTTAGGAAACTACCGAATGTCCCTCTGTATGTACTTCTCAGAACTGGAACTGTTGATCAGTGCTGTTGATGACACAATTTTTAAGGTCACAGCCGCTTTGCTAAGATTATATTGCATAGCAAATTCATTTTATTGAAATTACTTATAAGAAATCTATTGGGGCCAGGCGGGGTGGCTCACACCTGTAATCACCACACTTTGGGAGGCTGAGGTGTGCGGATTGCCTGAGCTCAGGAGTTTGAGACCAGCCTGGGCAACACGGTGAAACCCTGTTGCTACTAAAACAAAAAATTGGCCAGGCGTGGTGGCATACACCTATAGTCCTAGCTACTCGGGAGGCTGAGGCAGGAGAACTGGTTGGAGGTTGCAGTGAGCTGAGATTGTGCCAGTGCACTCCACTGCACTCTGGCCTGGGCAACAGAGCAAGACTCTTGTCTCCAAAAAAAAGAAAAAAAAAATCTATTGGAACGTAGGACATCCTATTTTACTGTTTGATAAGTGACAATGCAGTTTATGGCAATCTTTGAATAACACTTCTGCAGCCATGCTATTTCCATGTATCTTCAGTGGTCAAAGCTGCAGTTATTCCAAAGCGAATATAAAGTTGTTTAATGTCCCTGAGAATTTAGTGGCTTTTGTTTAATGTAGCACTTTTACAGTAGGCACAGGTTTTTGTGGGATTTTTCTGTTTGAGACGAAGTCTCACTGTGGCCCAGGCTGGAGTGCAGTGGCACAATCTCGGCTCACTGCAATCTCCGCCTCTCAGGTTCAAACGATTCTTTTGCCTCAGCCTCCAAAGTAGCTGGGATTACAGGCGCCCACCACCATGCCTGGCTAATTTTTTTTTGTATTTTTCGTAGAGATGGGGGTTTTGCCATGTTGGCTAGGCTGCTTTTGAACTCCTGACCTCAAGTGATCCGCCCACCTAGGCCTCCCATAGGCTGACAGACTTGTCACTGCACCCCGGCCAGGCAAAGGTTTTTAGTCTTGCAAGATCTATATGATTCCTGCCACCATCTCCTTTCCAGCCCTTCTCCATACTGATACCTGTTATAGCTTTTAAAAAAAATAATTGCCACTCTCTTGCTTAAAATCCTTTGGGTAATGATAAAATCTAAGCAAAATTTTGGCATATAAAAGCGCTCACAATCTGGGCTCACTCTACCTTCCCAGACTTCTTCCACTTACCCCGTGCATCCTACTTTCTGCCACACTTGTTCCTCTGGATCAGTCAAGCCCTTCTGCAGTCTGCCTTTGCTCAAGGTGTTTGTCTTTCTCTGGCTTAACTCCCAGTCATGCTTAGTAAACAACTGAAATGTCACCTCGGTAAAGCTCTCTCCTATTTCCCTCAAAGCAGCTGATGTGCCCTATGGTCCTGGTCATATATTCCAACTTGTATAGCAGCACTACCATCTTGGACTCTGTCTGCTTATTTGCTCCAGGAGGGCAGGGACCCTTCCTGACTCAATGCCTTATCTAAAGTGCCAGGTGGCACAGTGTGCCTATTCATCTGTCTTGATTCTTCTGTGTAGCCTTAGTAACTTGTACCTTTCCTGACATATGGCAGGGGCTCCAAAACATCTGTTGCAAACAGTTTATATCGAAAAGATCCCTCTAAAAATAATTAGAATATAAAATTGCTAACAGAATGGAGGTTGATAAAAGTGACTTTGTAAGTAGGAATTAACTTGCCAACATAATTAGCAGTAGATTAGAGGACTGTGTATTTTGAAATGTGGTTTAAAATTTTTCAGCTTGCAGATGCTAATTTTCCTAAGCTCTGCCTATTTAGCTAACTGAAGAACAGGTATTCATGAAGCTTTCAGTTTTTTGTTGTTTTTGTTTTTTTGAGACGGAGTTTTGCTCTTGTCACCCTGGCTGGAGTGCAATGGTACAGTCTTGGCTCACTGCAACCTCTGCCTACCAGGTCCAAGTGATTTCTCCTGCTTCAGCCTCCAGGCAGCTGGGATTACAGGTGGTCTGCCACCACATCCGGCTAATTTTTGTATTTTTAGTAGAGACAAGGTTTCACCATGTTGGCCAGGCTGGTCTCGAGCTCCTGACCTCAGGTCATCCACCCCCTCCCAAAGTGCTGGGATTACAGACGTGAGCCACCGTGCCCGGCCAGCCTTCACAGTTCTTAAACAGTCTACATTTAAAAACACCTTGAAATTTTGTCTTGCAAATGTATAGCTAAAGTCAACAGTGATAATTTTACATAAGATTAAGTAGTATAGAAAACTGACGGGTATACTGTTGGCAACTACTTCCTGTAAGCTGGCTGCTGGCAGAATACCAGTTTCTTTTCTCTAATGTCCTCTTAGATCCCCAAATAATTTGCTGGGCGCTGTGGCTCACGCCTGTAATCCCAACACTTTGGGAGGCCGAGGTGGGTGGATCACTTGAGGTCAAGAGTTCAAGACTGCCCTGTCCAGCATGGTGAAAACCCATCTCTATTAAAAACACAAAAATTAGCCGGGCGTAGTGGCACACGCCTGTAATCTCAGCTACTTGGGAGGCTGAGGCAGGAGAATTGATTGGACCCGGGAGGCAGAGGTTGCAGTGAGCCGAGATCTTGCCACTGTACTCCAGCCTGGGCAACAGAGTGAGACTGTCTCAAAAAATACATAATTATTTACTGTCTCATGACTGAATTTGCAAGTACTTACATTTCTTCATTTTAAAAAATTTTATTTCTTTAGAGACAGGGATCTCCCTATCTTGCCTGAGCTGATCTCGATACTCCTGGGCTCAAGCAGTCTCCCCAAGTAGCTGGTATACAGGTGTAGGCCACCATGCCTGGCTGCTTCAGTTTTAAAGTCTTTGCCAGCTCAAGCATGTTAATAAAGAAAAATAACCTTTCAAACATATTGTAATAGAATAATTCTTTACTGTTCTGAGCTGCTGGATTTTAGATCTGGCTTATCTTCTAATACTCTTTTCCTATTAAAAACTACTTAAAAGATCGTGCATATGGGATGAATAGTCTTAAAAGCAACAATCTATTTTTTTCTCTTTTTTACTCCTCATGAAGACACAGAACCAATTAGTTTTTATGAATGTGTTATAAATATGACCAATTGTCTGAACTGGTAAATCATATAAGACTGATATAATCTAGATTAAACTATCTGTGCAAACAAAAGAAATTGGATTATGCGCCCATGAAAATGATATAACAACCTTTTCCTGTTAGTTACCTTAACAGCTCTTTGATAGATGGGCAATAACCCCTCTTCTCATCTATGCTATACATCACAATTTAAGAGATTCTGATTTGCTGCTTTTTTAGGAAATAAAATGCACTAAAGTCCTACCCCTTTGATTGGAAAAAGGAAATCCTATCACTTGTCCTTTTGTTCTGAGGCTTAAATAAATGTGTTATTTATAGAGTCTGTCAAATAATTTAAATGCAAAAGATTCTGCTAAGGCTTTCTTGTTACCAAAGAGTAGCAGGAAGTTGCAGTAAGAATAGAACTTAAACCAGGTAAGGTGATTATATTGATAGCTTTAAGATCTTTTCTCTCTCCCACAAAATGACCAAAATCTCATTTATTTTTCACTGCTGCAATAAAATCATGTTGGGTTGAGAAGATAGGAGAAGAGGAGCTGAGATACATCAATTCAGATGAAAATTCCTCCAAATCACTGCATTAATACGGTGGTCTTGAACCTGAACTTCCCTTGGATTTTGCAGAATTTTAATTCTGTCTCTTGAGTTCATTTTGTAAGTGGCATCAGGTGGTTTACTAATGATTTTGAAGACCATGAAAGCAAAATACTTACATTATATGGCAGGGTTCATTTCTGTCTTTTAAGCAGTGCCCACTTTCCCACTTCTTTTTGGTAGGAAATGCAGTTTTTATGTATTTTGATCCAGCATGTGTACTTTTGACTCCGCACCACGGTGCATCTAGTTAAGCAAAGAAACTGTTTCTTAAGGGGTTTACGTTAAAAAAAAATTTTAATGACCATTATCAAACTAATACATAACTTCTAAATGATAAACCATGATTCAGCTCCTAAGACAGCACAATCATTGCAACAGAAAACAGTTCTAACAAAAAGCACAAAATAAAATCTTGAATTGCATCTTAAATACCTTCTAAGACTCACTTTTATTCCTTTTATCTGCTAATGCTGGTGTGAAGCATGCTTTAAAAAAAAAGACCTAAACCTTAAATACAATTGTATAATAACATGAAAACATTTATACATTTTTCAGTTTTTAAAAAATTTTTTTGCTATGCACGTAATGAGGTTTGCATAAGTTACATTTCTCTCTTGCCTCTACTGATTGTGAAACTGGTTTTGAATATTTTTTAATAAAAAACTATAACAGTTCACACATTTTACAAGTATTGTACTTTTAATCAAATCATTTTATTTTCCTAATTGCCCAAAGAAATGAATGTGATTTCTCCAGAATGGCTCAGTCTTGACTCTCCTAAAGTCCATGGTATAAGGAAAGCCTTGATAGGGTTTAAATAAAAGTTTTAGCTTTTCACCTTGTTTTATTTATTTATTATTACTATATTTTTGAGACGGAGTCTCACTCCGTCTCCAAGCCTGAAGTGTAGTGGCACAATCTCAGCTCACTGCAACCTCTGCCTCCCAGGTTCAAACGATTCTCGTGCCTCAGCCTCCTGAGTAGCTGGGACTATGGCATGGGCCACCACGCCCAGCCAATGTTTTGCATTTTTCTTTTTTTTTTTTTTTTTTGAGACGGAGTTTTGCTCTTGTTGCCCAGGCTGGAGTGTAATGGTACAATCGCAGATCACCATAACCTGCACCCCCCAGGTTCAAGCAATTCTCCTGCCTCAGCCTCCCAAGTAGCTGGGATTACAGGCATGTGCCACCATACCAGCTAATTTTGAATGTTTAGTAGAGACAGGATTTACTCCATGTTGGTCAGGCTGGTCCCAAACTCCCGACCTCAGGTTATCTGCCCACCTTGGCTTCCCAAAGTGCTGGGATTACAGGCATGAGCCACTGCGCCTGGCCCAGTTTTTTGCATTTTTAGTAGAGATGGGGTTTTACCATGTTGGCCAGGCTGGTCTTGAACTCCTGAGTGCAGGTGATCTGCCCACCTCAGCCTCCCTAAGTGCTGGGATTACAGGCGTGAGCCACCGCATCTGGCTTTACCTTGTTTTATTTTAACAGGCAACAGATCCTAAAATTCTTACACTAAACCAATTTAATTTTTTGCACTGTAAAAAGTACTACAGAATTAAGCCATTATAAAGACACTGTAAACAAAATTCTGAACAGATTTTGAAACTTGAAAGTGCAATGTGCTTAGTCAAGACCACTTGTTTAACTAAATATTCTTAACTATAACCTCCTGAGTTATATTCTGACATCTCATTTTTTAAGTGCTTAGATACAGTAAACTTCTAAAACTGAAAAAAGTCATTTGCATATGTTTTTCCATTAATTAATAACCCCCAAAGATCTTCTGGAAAGCATAACTGTTGAAGTTGAGCATGCTGTTTCAAAATACTTATTCACTAAGGTTTGAAGTCTAATTTCTTTCTCTAACTTTTTTTTTTTTTGGCATGGTTTAATATGAAACTTAAAGTTCTGAAAACAAACTTACCTGTCTCGATCATTAATTTTTCACTAGGAATTGACTTCAAAACTTCCAAATTAGCTTCAGTTTTCAGTGAGCTTTAAAAAAGTGTATACATATATTTATTTAAAAAGGCAGCAATTAATACCTTTTTTTATATCACAACTTGTCTAAAATATTACAAAACCAACCCAAAACCCCGTAACATTTTGTTTTCAGTATACTTTAGAAAGTATTTGCACACTCCCATACTTCAACAATCCAGATTAAAATCTACTTTAACCCGATCTGCCTTCTGGAAATGC
This sequence comes from Cebus imitator, assembly GCF_001604975.1. Classification (NCBI taxonomy): domain Eukaryota; kingdom Metazoa; phylum Chordata; class Mammalia; order Primates; family Cebidae; genus Cebus; species Cebus imitator. The sequence goes on from NW_016107383.1 coordinate 10,451,357, forward strand.
AACTTTCCATGCTTATCAGTTGATTTCCAATAGTGTTCTGTATCAGTTTAAGTAAAATTTAACTTTTTAAAAGAATTCATTTGCTTCTGGGTAATTTGCGTAACTTAGAGGTGCTCATAAGGCTGTTAACGTTCATTTCCTGAATTTTCCATTTTTAGCCCAAGACAGATTCTTCACTCTAGCCGAATTATGTGTCTGCACCCTTGCCATGGTTTCTTTGTAGGATGAATTCTATTCCTTGAATCTGGCTTTGGCCTCAAGTCCTGCTATGGCTGCTTGTGGCAGCCTCTATCAGCCAAAACCCTGCTGACTCAAAGATCCACGAATGTGAACATAAATGCTTCCTATAATGTGGCAGTCAGGTTTGGGATGGTGTACCATGTAATGTGATAACAACGAATACTGTGTTTAAATTACTTTAAAAACAAAATTTTTGTAATCACAAATTTTAAAATAATTTTTAAGAGTTTTACGTTTACTAAAAAAACCTAAATAAAAAGTATAGCGATTCCCCAACCATATGCTCCCACTCTCCTAATTCCACACCATAGTGGTAGGTACATTTGTCATTGATGAACCTACCGTGACACAAAAATGTCACCCAAAACCCAGAGTTTACATTAGGGTTCACTTGGTGTTATGTGTTCTGTGGGTTTGGACAAATATGCAATGACGTGTATCTACCATTGTGTTATCATACTGAGTAGTTTCACGGTCTTAAAAATCTGTGGTCTGCCTATTCATCCCTCCTTCCCCTCCACCCCCTTATCTTTCTACAGTCCCCACAGTTTTGCCTTTTCCAGAATGTCACATAGTCTGAATCATATAGTTCGTTGTCTTTTCAGGCTTTTTTCACTTGGAAACACACAAATTCCATGTTTTTCAGGGTTTGACAGCTCATTTCTTTTTAACATTGAATAATATTCCACTGGATATATCACAGTTTATTCCTTCATTCACTTACTGAGGAACATCTTGGTTGCTTCCTTATGTAGCAGTGTTAATTTCCGCATTTGTTATTATAAGGAATTTAAAATATACATTGAATTGGGTAATCTCATATAGTTATCACCCAGCTCTATCAATCAACAACACATGGCCAATCTTGTTCCATCCACGTACAGTTTTAATATTTCAGCATTTAATTCAGGATGTTTCAGCATGTGTCTGTGAGCATAAGGATTTTCTTCAAAAATGCAACCACAATACTACTACATGTCTAAGAAAAACCCAAATCTTCCAGCATTCAAATTTGCAGTTGTCTCACTGCCATACATTCTTTTTAAGTTTGATTAAATTAGGACACAAATGAGAGGCCCACACATTGCAATTGGTCATTGTCTTCTACAGTCTCAACGTTGTTATTACAATCTCCTACATCTTTTTACCCTTCAAATTTCTTTGTTGAAGAAACCAGGCTGTTCACCCTGTGGAGTTTTCATTTTGCTGACTTCATCTGCGTTGCAGTTTAACAGGTTCCTCTGCCCTCTGTATTTCTTTTAGGAGTTCTAGAGTACCATCTACAGGCTGGATTGGATTTGGGTTGGGTGTTTTTTTTTTTTTTTTTTTTTTTTTTTTTTTTTTTTTTTTTTTTTTTTTTTTTTTTTTTTTTTTTGGTAAGACTATTTCATAGGTGGTGGTATGATCTTTCATCCACAGACATATATCTGGTTGTATTGTTGTGATATAAGGTGACCATGGATGCCCAATGCCTAATTCACCAGGAGCTACAAAATCTTGAAATAATTCTATCAGTCCTTCACTTATTAGAGTACTTCCATATAAAGAAAATTCTGTATGTCTACTACTTGATTGTTCAAATATATGTAGTTTGTATAGAAAAAAAAAATGTATCTTTCTGTCAAATGTGTTGATTCCCTAGCTTCTTCCAATGGTGCTGTTATTTTAACATCACCATTTAATCTTTAAGGAGCTCTTATTCTTTTATGTTCTTTTAGCATTCTGTTCATATTTCATGTATTAACATCTCAAATCTTACTATGTTGGGTCGCTTTCCACTGGGGTTAGTTTTTCTGTTTATCTTGGCCTTTTTCTTTCATACTTCTGGGTCACCTCATTTGTCTGGTGATCCTTGGATATCCATTTATATTTAAGGAGGTTGCTATTGTTGCATTTCCTTTGCTTTTGTGAAAGCAGGCCTGTATTACTGCCAGTTCTGTTCTCTGAGTGAGGATTCTTAGAGGGACCTTCTGGTGGTAGAGGGTATGTTATGAAACTTCATTTAAAGGTACAGGGAGCTAATCGTTAGGGTCATGGTTCTCTAAGTGCTTTCCTACGGGGTTGATGTAAGCACTCCAAGCCTCCCTCACCATACAGTTTGTTCAATTTTCTTAAGAAAAAAATCCCCCCAAGCCCCTGTGTAAATGTTTACGGCTTTTGTCCTCTATGCACAGGAGTGGATATGTGAGGGAGATCTTTTCTCTATATAGGTCCTCAATTAATCATCCTTTGTAGTCCTATTTTATACTAATTCTAAGCCCAAAGCCTTGCTATGGGATTTTGTTTGCTAGACTTGCTCCCATCCCTTCTGAGGCCCCTCAGTGGTGTAATCTAAGCTTTCTCTTCCAGTTTCCCCTGTCTTCAGAAATCTACAGATCATTTCTTTTTCTTTTTCTTTTTTTTTTTTTTAAGAGATGGGGGTCTCATTATGTTGCCCAGACTGGTCACGCCTGTAGATCTAGCTATTGAGGATGCTGTGTCAGGAGTATCACTTGACCTCCTGGGCTCACCCAGCTACAAAACATTTATTAGCAAAACTCTGGCCTTTTTTCTTTGCCATTATAGGTTATTTCCTTTTTCAATATCTATAATTTTATTTTCATAGGATTTTAGGAGGTGTGGGTGGGATGTCATTAGTTTGACATTAAGCAGCAATCAGTGCTCTCTAGAAAAGATTTTTGCCTAATACTTGGTCAATATGGATATTTTCTAAAATATATTGGTGTGCCTTCTATGGATACTAAAAACTTTTCACCAAATTATCAGATTATTTGTATTTTTGATCTCACTAAATCATGTCTGATTAACTTAATATTTTTCTGTCTATTCCATACCTGTAAAAATTTGCCCAAATATATAAATATAAAAGAAATATTTTAAATAGAAGCCAGTATTTCTATTTAATAAGGTTTCCCATTTAATGATGAGCAACTACATATTCTTAAGTCAAGTTTGAAATATATTTTCCCATTTTCTTGGGGGAAAAATTCTAATTTAACTTTTAGAAACCAAAGACTTTATGTGATATGCTACTATAAGTAGACTAAGTCATCATACCTCAGAGACTCAGATTAAGATGACAATGAATTAGATTTCAAAATAAGAATATAAGCATCCACTTTAATAAATGACTAATCTATTAATTCTGAAGCTAATATTAATGTAGGATAAAAGAATCTTTTGTGATTAGCTTAAAGCAACATCATAATAAACTCAAGATCATTTAGAAATATCTAAGGGGCCAGGTAAGGTGGCTCATGCCTGTAATCCAAGCACTTTGGGAGGCAGAGGCAGGCGGATTGCTTGAGCTTAGGAGTCTGAGACCAGCCTGGGCAACATGGTGAAACCCTGTCTCTACAAAAAGTACAAACATGAGCCAAGTGTGGTGATGGGAGCTTGTGGTCTCAGCTATTATACTTGGGAGGACTGCTTGAGCCCAGGAGGTTGAGACTGCAGTGAGTCGTTCAGCCTGGGAGACAGAGTGAGACCCTATCTCAAAAA
>NW_016107383.1:10455997-10462067 GCF_001604975.1 Cebus imitator
TGTTGGTCGGACTGGTCTCAAACTCCAGACTTCAAGTGATCCTCCTGTCTTGGCCTCCCAAAATGCTGGGATTACAGGCATGAGCCACTGTGCCCAGCCAAATGACTTTTTAAAAATAGACAGCAAAGGATTGCCTAACATTTGAGGAAAGTTTCCATCATCACAGAGACCAAAGCAAAGAAGAAAAGGGGACTTTGGAGGAAATAAATACAGGAAGACAAGCAGAAAGTAACTTTAAACTATAATTCAGGTCTTTAGAGAGATCAGAAGATACTGCAGTATAAAAACAGTGTTCAGAAATTGAAAACAAAAGCTGAAGTAAATTTCATAAAAAGGGTTTCAAAATACAGCACTTTCTTCGGAAGAAGGGAAACAATGGAAATAGAATAAAAAGGATGTGAGTTATCAGTCTGGTATGCCCAAAGAGAGAACAGAAAAGAAAATTCAAATTCCAAGGATGGGTAAAGATAAGCCCCCTGCCGGAAGGACTAGTGAAAGAGCAAATGAGGCATGACAAACACCATCAACACACATCTTCATGAAATTTCACATCAGAGATGAAAAACTAAAACCTTTCACGAGAGAAGAAAACTAGGTCACAGGTAAATGATTAGGAATCAGTAGCGACTTTTCATAAACACTGAAACCTACTGATAGGACAGTATAAATTCTCAATGAAAATGATTTCTGATCTAGAATTTTATGCACAGAGAAACTAAAAGTTGAAAGTGGGCTTCTCTCCCCTTTCATTAATTATCCAGGCTAACTTTTAAGAGGAAGAGTAGAAACAAAATTCAGTTTCAAACATGAACAATTTCAAGAAACTTCATTCCCATGAAAACGTCCTCAGAGGGTGTTATAGAATGTGTTCCACTAAAACAAACACACAAGGAATTCATGGGATCTAAAAACAGGAGCTCTATCACAGAAGAGACACTAGTCCAAACTGAGAATGATGGAAGGGTCTGAAACTGACGCAACTGTTAGATTATCTAGATAGGTTTCCTCATGTGTTATATAGTGCTTACATTTCTTTTCTTGTACCACTTTTCGTTTCCCTGGAGTAACTTCCCTCATATTTTTATTTACTTGGCTTTCTTAAACTTGAAGCCCAGCCTGGACACATAGCAAGACACTGTCTCAACTAAAAATTTTAAAAATAGCCGGGTGCAGTGGCAAGTACCAGTATTCCCAGCTACTCAGGAGGCTGAGGTGGGAGGGCTGCTTGAGCCGGAGAGGTCAAGGCTGCAGTGAGCTGTGATCATGCCACTGTATTCCAGCTTAGGCTACAGAGCAAGTCCCTGTCTTAAAAACAAACAAAAAACTTGAAACTCTCTCACACTTTGCATAGCCCTGTGAAATTATATACTTATACAGACATAATAATGAGAAAACACAGACATAATAATGAGAAAACATTTATATAGACATAATAATGAAAACATGAGTATACATATAACCAAAAATTCTGAAATAACTACATTGAGAGTGATATGGAGAGAATAATGGAGGCAGGGGATTAGTATGGGTTATAAGAATGTTCTCATATACCCCAATGAGAGTAGCCAAAGGGATGAATCAAGAGACAATAGTATATGGATATTATTTAGAAATATGGCAACAAATAGCAAAATTGTTGCTGCCAGAAAAACTGACTTGTGATAAGGCCATGCTGGGGAGACTCGGATATTTATTCATATCTGTTAGTACTACTTGACTTTTTAATCTCTCTGCATATATTCCCTTGCATATTAATTTTAAAGTTAATTTGGCCATTAATTTAAATATAAAGGCATCTATGACATTTAAACTCTGAACTCAAGAGCAAATACATATTTCCATGATTCTATTTCCCTAGATTTTAGTCAAAAGTAATGCAGTTGGAAATAATTTTAAGGGTATGAGACAATGAAGAAGAACAAAGTCTTATACTATTTTGCAGCTGATTTAATGGGCGACATTGACATCCTGTGAAAAGACACTGGTAGAAGTTCTTACATATTTGACAAAACAAACCCAGGGACCTAGCTGTGCCAGCTGTTTGAGTGTGTAGTTAGTGTGGTTTTGCAGCAGAAAGGTCACTGAATGAGGAGCCAGAGGACATAGGTTCTCACACTTGGAGAAACTCTATACCTGTTTCCTCATTTTTTTGAGCCTTGGTTTCTTTGCCTGGAGAGATGTGTGACTGTCATAAAATAGCCTTTCGCCCATAGTCAGACATGACATGTGTATATGTATATATAATGCTGTGAACTCATGTTTTCAAGGGATCAAATGACCTGAGAATAAATTGGATTACTAGAGAAAGCTAGCTGCTGATCTCAACACAAAATTGTTTTCCATTATTAGAACATGGGTAGTAGTCTGTAACTTTCGAGCTTTAAATTGTAATAGTAACATACTGTTTAATTTCTTACATAATTACTGAAATTACCAGGCAAAGATCAATGCAAAACTTTATGAAAATACATCTTCATCAGCAATTCACTATAAAACAATTTTAAGAAATCTGCTTAAATAAAAACAAAACAACCTAAGAACGTACCAACCATTAAATCCTATATAAAGGTCCAAGTCAATCAAAGCAGCTGCTGCTTCCTTAGTACCATCAAATGAATGCACCTGGGGACACACAGGTAATTTTATTATAATAATAGTTACTCTTTAAAATTCTAAATAACATTAATAAGACGTAGACAAAAATAGAGATCCCTGTAAGTTTTTGGACCTCAGGGTTTCAAAGGTGGTAGCCCCTTTAATTTTTATTTTGTATTAGATTTCCCAATTATAACCTGTCATCATCTCCAGTGACATGATGCAAAATGTTAGCTGCCTAGAATTTCTCTCTTGACAGTGACAGTGTTGCTGTCTCTGCACTAGCATAAGTGCAGAAGCTCCAGGAAGGGGCTCAGGAATAAACACATTCTTAGGCAAAAACATGAGGAAAGCTTAGAAATTTTATCGCACCATTTAAAAGATGTTTTAAAATACTGATGAATTTTCTGTTAGAGGATACTTTTTTCTAGAAAAGAAATCACTTTTAAGAGGCAAGGCCGAAGAAATTCTTATAAATGAGTGAGCCTGTTGCTTAAAAAGCACAAACCATTATATAATCAATAATATCAGCTTAGCAGGCAGAAGACTCAGATGGTGTTTTTCTTCTTCAAAAGTATAGGAGTCAAGATACAGTTTTTCATAGTTTGGATGTATTTATGTAATCAAAAACAACATATAACAACAACCACCCATCTTTAAAAAGTAGGGTCACCTAAACAAGTGATGTCACATTGCTACTGAGTCCAGAGACCCTGAATACACTGTGGATAACACACTTCTCAACAATAAAGAAGTCTGCATTACACAGCTGCCTGCATTATTCTTTCCTTCAGCATTTCCAGCTGACTAGAAAAGATACCCTCCATTAATATCAAAATAATTTTAAATGTGATTCCTCATAAGCCATTTCAGAAAATTAGTTATAAATTATTTGGCAATTTCCTTTTTGATAAAAATCAAAACATTTAGGTTAGATTTGTTGTTGCTTCTGTTCATTTTTAAAAACTATTAATAGAACCCATGTAAATTCTTATTTAGAAATCGGCTGGGTGCAGTGGCTCACGTCTATAATCCCTGCACTTTGGGAGGCCGAGGCAGGTGGATTGCTTGAGGTCAAGAGTTCAAGACCAGCCTGGCCAACATGATGAAACCCCTGTCTCTACTAAAGACACAAAAATTAGCTGGGTGTGGTGGCGCATGGCTGTAGCCCCAGCTACTGGGGAGGCTCAAGTAAGATAATTGCTTGAACTCGGAAGACAGAAGTTTTGGTGAGCCGAGATTGTGCCATTGCACTCCAGCCCAGCCTGGGTGACAGAGCAAAGTTCTGTCTCAAAAAAAAAAAAAAAAAAAAAAAGCAAGCAAGCAAGCAAGCAAATAAGCTGAGAGGTAGAGTCTGAAGGTTATGATAAATACCACTAATAATCCCAAGGGCACTAGTTAAAACTCAAATCTCTCTCGATTCTTAAGTACAGCTCCTAGAGGATAAATTACAGAGTCAGTAAAAACAGGAAAAAAATACACAGTAATATTAACACTACAGCAATGCAGGATGCATACATATTACTAGTGGTATAAATGAGGCAGAGGCTGAAAACTGAGAGAATATGCATAAAACTCTCAACGTCAGGCAGCATAGGAATGCAGGTGCTCGGTGCCATTTCCTCTTTCCACAGCTGGCATAGTGTAACTGTGATCTGATATACCTGGATTACGGTACTTTGCTAGACACAGCCACTCACTAAGTCTCTCCTGAAATTGCATGTGAGTATTTGTATATCTGAGCATTTTTCTAAGCCAGATTCCCAAAGGAGTCCATGATCCAAGAGATTAAAAATCACTGCCATAGGTATATGAGGTAAGTAGTGAGCAGATAATATTTATGGGAAATGTCTCCAGAATAATGACGAAAATGACTATATTAGAGAAGTGTTTAGTGCAGAATGCAAATTACAGAAAGGAGAATGACTGTAGATCAGAATGATAATTGTAGGTGAATACAGCTGACAAGAAATGAGGAAGGCAAACCTAAAACAAATGGCAAAAAATTTCAAAACAAAAATTAGTTGATATTTTGCTCAAAATGTGGATGGAAGAACATTAAAGAATGGCTGATGGAAGAGATGAAGAATATCATGCACAGTACTAGGATGTACAGATGTGAATTCAGGGGCTAGACATAGTGGCTCACACCTCTAATCCCAATATTTCAGAAAGCCAAGGTGGGCCGATTACTTGAGTTTAGGAGTTCCAGACCAGCCTAGGCAACAAAATATACAAAAAATACAAAATATACCAAAAAATTAGCTGGGCATGTTGGCATGTGCCTGTAGTCCCAGCTACTCAGGAGGCTAAGGATGGCTTGAGCCCAGGGAAGTGGAGGTTAAAGCGAACTGACATTGTGCCGCTGCACTCCAGCCTGCATGACAGAGCCACACCCTGTCTCAATAACAAAAAAAAAAAAAGAATTCCCAGGGTTTCCTTGTGAACGGACTTCTGTACTCATTCTTGTACTTTGAACAAAGGAACTAAAACTAAAACTGATTTGTGTTTATACCATATCTGGCCCATAAATTCAACAGTAAATTTACATGTCTTTCAAAAAACGGGAAAAGAAGCTCCTAATTCTATTGAATTCTACCTAAGTCATATGTTTTTCTTTTTTTCCTTTTTAAAAAAATTGAAATGTTGACATCTGAATTAGAGGCCATCCTTAATAACCAAGATGCTCTGTGTCACCTAAAGGTTAAGTATCCCTTATCCCAAGTGTGTGGGACCAAAAGTGTTTCATATTTCAGATATTTTCAGAGTTTGGAGTATCTACATATACATAAAAATAAATTTTTGGGAAGGGACTCAAGTCTAAACATGAAATTCATTTATTTTTCATATACACCTTATACCATATCCTGAAGGTAAATATTTTAAATAAGTTTGTGCATGAAACAAAATTTGTATACAATGAATCATCAGAAAGCAAAGGTGTCACTATCTCATGTCAACGCTTAAGAAGTTTCAGATTTTCGAGCATTTTGGATTTGGGAGTATTTTGGATTTTGGATTAGAGATGTTTGACTTATATTAAAAATGACTATTTTATACTTACCACTCCCCCTACACATCGATCTCTATTTCTTTTCATTATGTCTGTGAATTAAAAACAAAGAACTTTTAGCAAATAGCTTGATTTCTACAAGATTATTAAATTCTAAATGAGACTAGTTTTAACTCACCCAAAAATTCAGCATGTGAGTTTCGGCAGTGAAGAAACATTGGTAATTTTGTTTGTTCTGACAGTTCAAACTGTTTTTCAAAATATCTGCATAATGCAAAAAAAAAATTCTCATAACAAATTTTATTTTAGCATGAGAAAGGTAATTAAGAAACAGGAGTTGTGGCCGGGCACGGTGGCTCAAGCCTGTAATCCCAGCACTTTGGGAGGCCGAGGCAGGTGGATCACGAGGTCAAGAGATCAAGACCATCCTGGTCAACATGGTGAAACCCCGTCTCTACTAAA
>NW_016107383.1:10462907-10464067 GCF_001604975.1 Cebus imitator
AAAAAAAAAAAAAAAAAAAAAAAAAAAAAAAAAAAAAAAAAAAAAAAAAAAAAAAAAAAAAAAAGAGAAAGGTAATTAAGTCAAAAGATGTTTTAAATTAAAGGTATTTTATTCTCTAGAAATCACAGGACAAAAATCGTGACTATTTAAAGCACGTCAGAGTTTGAAAGGGGCTTTTATAACTTACAACTTCTGGAAAGAAATACTTCCTTTTCTGGGCTTACAAAATTACTTTCAGAAAGTAACACCAATGGCCCCTTGTCACTCAAGCTAGCTGAACACCATCAGTGGGAGTCAACTCACCAAGTCAGAAGCCCGGCAGCGCTTCATCCTGCATGCTAATCTATTCCACTTTGCAACCAGTTTTTTATGTGCTGTTACAAACGAAGTTACTGCCACTGAGCAAAATGAACAAGGTTTCCCTCAAAAACAAAATTTAAGTATTTGCTAAATAGCAAATAACTCAATTATGCTATTTAAAAACCAAAATGAAAATTACATGATAAAGTGATAGCCCTGAATATCTTAGAGTACTTTACAAGGTTTTCTCAAGTACCACATATCTTTGTCTCATTTGATTTTCAAAATAATCTAAGGATAAAAGCTGGTGTCAGAGAGGTATAGTACTTTGTCCAAGATAACAATACATGGCATGGCCAACTTGAAACCAGAACTTCAATGCTCTAAGTCCAAGTCCCAGCATAAACGACAAAAGCCTGTTACGTTTTCAAGAAGCTTCCTTCTGGTCCGAATATAATGACAATATTCGGAAGATATAATGAATGTTCATTCTGTTTGTTTTTTCACTGCAACACAGTGCTCCCTCTTGTTCTCACAAATGGTAGGTTCAGCTGAATCAGGATAACAGTTGGCTTATTATTTTCTTAAATGTGCTTACCTCTTTCTAAATACTTTAATTTGGGGATATAATTTCTGTTTAACTTAAACCTCTTTTGCTCTATTTTCCTATGTCATCTTTCCTGATGTGTAGGACTATTTTACCCCTTTGCACTCTTAAAGATGCTAAATTTTAAAATTAGAAATAGAAATGTACTTCTTAAGAAACTGTCTGCCGGGCGCGGTGGCTCAAGCCTGTAATCCCAGCACTTTGGGAGGCCGAGGCGGGTGGATCACGAGGTCAAGAGATCGAGACCATCCTG
>NW_016107383.1:10464156-10476368 GCF_001604975.1 Cebus imitator
GGCCAGGCGTAGTGGCTCAAACTGGTAATACCAGCATTTTGGGAGGCCAGGGTGGGCAGGTCACTTGAGGAGTTCAAGACCAGCCTGGCCAACATGGTGAAACCCCATCTCTACTAAAAATACACAAATTAGCCGGGCGTGTTGGCACACGTCTGCAATCCTAGCTACTCAGGAGACTGAGGCACGAGAATCACTTGAACCCAGGCTGCAGTGAGCCAAGATCGCACCACTGCACTCCAGCCTGGGTGATGGAGCAAGACTCTGTCTCAAAAAATAATAATAATAATTAATTAATTAAAAAAAATAGAAACAGTCTTCCTAAAATTGGTGGTCTATGTCTTTATTACCAAATGTTTGGATCCTAAAATCCCCTTTTCAGATTCTGCTGGGTTAGAATAAGCAAAAATATTTTCCTTTCGTTAACAAAGTGCTGACATTTTGCAGTGTAGGAAATATTAATGAAACTTGGACAAAAAAAAGTCTTTAATAATACTACCAGTCACTATTTCCAAAGCCTCTAAAGTAATCCAAATGTTAGCAATTAAGTGTGCTCTTGTCATTATGTCAACTTTACTAATGTATTTGGCTTGTGGCTACACACAGTAGGCAGTACTCTTCATTGTGTGTACTGCTCTACACTGTACTGGTTATTTTTTCCACACACGATTCCATGGACCAAACCACATGACCAAGCTACGGATTAACAGTATCTAATGGTTGGATGGAAAATTGGCTTCCTATCTCAAGGTAAGCAAAAGTACAGTTATGAAAATAACAGAGGCCAGCTGGGTGTGGTGGTTCATGCCTGTAATCCCAGCACTTTGGGAGGCGGAGGTGGGCGATTGCTTGAGCTCAGTAGTCCAAGACCAACCTGGGCAACATGGTGAAACCCCACCTCTACAAAAAATACAATAATTAGCCAGGTGTGGTGTCATGCACCTATAGTCCCACTTACTTGGGAGGTTGAGATGGGAAGATTGCTTGAGCCTAGTGAAGTCAAGGCTGCGGTGAGACATGATCACACCACTATACTCCAGCAGGTTGGATGACAGAGTGAGACCCTGTCTCCAAAAAAAAAAAAAAAAAAAAAAGGGGGAAAACAGAAGCCCAAGCAATGGACTCCCAGAATTTTACATAATTCAAGAAAAGAAAAGTCCCTGAATTCATACTAGCTAGGTATCATAAGGGAGCCATGTAAAAAAAAAAAAATTATTCCTAATGATACAAACTGAGGATAATTAGTTCTGAACAATAAACGACTATTATCTTTAGAGAAGAAAAACCCACATGGTAACTAGAAAAAACAGCACAAGTTACAGGGTAGGAATTGGCATCTATTAAGAGACTTCTCAGTCTGTTTTACTCATTGCCTTTTTTTGTAAAGTTCATAAATGAAAATCATTTTCCACTTGAGTTAGATTTTGTTCATCTTAGTGAAGCTTCTGATTGTATTACTGCTTCTTACAGTTGAGGTTTAACTGTCTAAGGACAAGAGCTGGAAGAGTTCAGCTTCAGAGCAGCAGTTGTTATTAATTAGGATCAAGGCAAATCCAAAAAGCCCAGTGAGTTACATGGGTATACCTCAACACAGGTAGTAATCCCTCCTCTGTAAGCTGCTTGATGGCAACATGGCTCCAATTGCTCATCTCTACGGTCCCCTAAGTTCCCAAAGGATTACTTTAAATCTTCTTGTTGTTTTTAAGACCTGCACAGTATTAACATTTTAAAGCCCTAAGAAAAATGCCCAAAACGAATTCACCTACCCAAGAGAACAGAACTCTAAATTGCAACAAGGAAAGAAGTGTAGCATAAGGCCAGGAAATTGAAAATACACGGTATGGCTTAACGGATAAACTTTCCATAACTAGATCAGGCCTTTTCCTTGTCTTTACTCTTTGCTTCTCTTAGTCTTTAAAAAATACTTTTTCCAGAAAAGGTCTGGGTGCTAAAACAAGAAAAAAATATTAAAAACTTTTAAAAGTTCCAAACAAAAACAATAGCTAGCATCTTCCTTTTGGGTGGTAATATTTCTAGTATGAATAACATAACAACAACCATGATTGCATACATACTCTGTACCACTCATGCCAGTATGGGCCTTATGCACCTTGTGTTAAGAAAGGTAGGCAGTAATCTCCTTATTTTAAAGGGGATGTACAAAGGGGCAAACTGACACCAAGGACAATTATAAATCTCACCCAAAGATCTGCTGATTCCAAAGCTCATCCTTTTAAACAGGGTTATAGATACTGCCTTCACTTACCATCATTTTTCAGATACTACATCTATTGTATATTAATTTTTCTGTCTTGCCTCCTAATTTTCTATTTTTCTTTTCTCATACATCTCCTTTTTTCTGACTACATTTTTACTTAAAAACAAATCATGGCTGGGCGTGGTGGCTCACACCTGTAATCCTAGCATTTAGGGAGGCCGAGGCAGGCAGATCACTTTAGGTCTGTAGTTTGAAACGAGTGGTAAAACCCCATCTCTACTAAAAATAACCATGTGCTCAGAGTACTGTGCTAAGTGCTATGGAGCTATAACATGAGCAAGACTTGGTGTGTGCCTTTGAGGAACTCAAAGATACTAGACTGTTGTGGGGAGGAAGGGATAGCCTAAAACAAATTTCTGTACAACACGGTAAGTGCTGAAACAAGTAGAGTGCTGTGTACACAGAACAGTTTGCATGCTGTGAGTACACACTAGGAGAAGAGGAGTGAGGGGCAGAGGATGTGGGATCTGTTTCCTTAACAACAATCAAAATGTGATTGTTACTTGTGTGTGTGTGTGTGTGTGTGTGTGTGTGTGTGTGTGTGTGTGTGTGTGTGTGTATATATTTTTTTTTTTTGAGATGGTCTTGCTTTGTTGCCCAGGCTGGAGTGCAATGGCACGATCTTGGCTCACTGCAACCTCCACCTCCCCAGTTCAAGCAATTCTCCTGCCTCAGCCTCCCGAGTAGCTTGGATTACAGGCACCCACCACCACACCCAGCTAATTTTTGTATTTTAAGTAGAGAAAGGGTTTCACCAAGTTGCCAGGCTCGTCTTGAACTCCTGATCTCAGGTGATCTGCCAGCCTTGGCCTCACAAAGTGCTGGGATTACAGGTGTGAGCCACCACACCCGGCTGTTTTTTTTAACCAAGTCATTTGATGTTTTATTATTAAAAATTTTTTAATCTCAATTAGAACTGTCTATCTTATCAAAATTTCCTCCCACATTAGTTTGTCAGTAGCTTATCCACTCTGGAAGAAGCCAATGTCACCTGCTGTCACCTTCAATCCTCCCCCAGAAAGTCCGTCCTTCCCTCCGCTGTTCACACACTTCAGTGACAGTAGTTCCAACCTATTTTCATTATTTATGTCCTCTCGTCTACAGAGGCATTAAGGATAAAGTCTTATTCTTCTTTGTATCATGTTGAGGAGGCACTCGGTAATCATTTACTGAATGAAAGAACCTCTCTATTAGCAATTAACACTTGGCAAGTGAGTTGAAGCACAAGTTGTGATATGCATATTTTAAGATCAGACGCTATTTCAAACATGCTCTGATGATGGTGAATAATCTTCAGAACAGTTAAATTAAACTGATACTGCCAATGTTTTCAATTAACCCTAAAACGAGGTTTAAAGTATTCAAGTTGCATTTCAGAATCAGTTCTAACTCATTTTAAATGAAAAGTCATATGGGCAAAAAACCTTGGGGACTCTGCCACTGCCCTTGCTCGTCATAACACACAGTCTATTAGACTTACAAGGCTCATCCTGGCCAAAACTAGACATTAAAGTTGAGGAATATGCTCTGTGAGCCTAACCTAAAGAACTATTAAAGAGAACTGTTTTTCTATTTCAATGTGAACATGAGAACTTTTAAAGTTAAGTGAGCTGGCCTACATAATATTTGACAGAGGTATAGGGTTTTAGTAACCCTGCTATTAACCACATGAATGTCCCTAAAAGACACAGCAAATAATATACAACAAACTAAACAGTTCTAAAAGGGATGTATAAATGAGTGACCTGAAAGAGAGAGTATGTATCCACAGAGCATTACTCTAACCCATCCTATTCTACTTGGTGCTACATCTTCACACTCCAGAACTCTGGAGCTTGAAGTCTAGGGTATGACAGACTCTACTAGAAAATCTGCTTCTCACCCAGTGATTTTCAACCAGTGGGGACATATCAGAATCTCACTTGTGGGGAGCAGGGAGGGAAGGGAGAGGAAGTACACTTTTAGCATGTGTAATTCAAAAAATCCCTTCAGGCCATCAAGTCACTGGTTTAATCATATGCTCATACACCACATGACAAAATTATTCATTATTAAATATTATGATTGTATCTTAATAGAGATAGTATTATATCTATCTGGATAGTATCTTAGAGAGAATCTGATCCTAATTCTTCTTTGTGTATAAGAAACTAAGGAGGACAGAGCATTGTTTATTCTTAAAGGTCTCTAGGGATAGATATACCTTACTCAAATTTCTGCATACTATGAGTTCTCAGCAGTGGCTGGCACACAGTGCTCCATAAATATTTGCTGAATGAATAAATAACTAAATTAACCCCATATAGAAGCTCAGTCTAATGTTTAATGATCTTCATGATTAAGATGTTTTTGAAATTTGACAAAATGCTTACGTTTTAAATTCAGACTGTGACCTAAGTTTTCTTTTCAATTTATAACACTCACTCACTAGTATAACGACAGGAGCTCCAAATTTAGCTACAGGCAAGGGGTTATAGGAAGTCCTACAGGGTGGTGAGCTTTGGAGTTTTCTCAGAAGCCACCACCCAACATGGCTCCTATTAAAGGAATCTCGCAGTTCCAAACTAACAATATTCAACACCCAGCAAGAGTAAAATATGCTTTTCTAGCTTTGGTGGTCCTATAATACTTTTGTGGGTTTTTTGTTGTTTTTTTTTTAAGAGACAGAGTCTCCTTATATTGCTCAGGCTTGTCTGGAGTTCAAGCAATTCTCCTGCCTCAGCCTCTCAAACAGCTGTGACTACGGATAAAGGCTGCTGTGCCTGGCTTGTAACACACTTTTAATATCCTTTGCTGTTAAATCATATCCCCCAATTTGGGAGGCCGAGGTGGGTGGGTCACTTGAGGTCAGGAGTTTGAGACCAGCCTGACCAACATGGTGAAACCCTATCTTTACTAAAAACAACTACTTGGGAGGCTGAAGCACGAGACTTGTTTGAACCCAGGAGATGGAGGTTGCAGTGAGCTGAGATCACACCACTGCACTCCAGCCTGGGTGACGGAGAGAGACTCTGTCTCAAAAAACAAAACAAAACAATCACATTCCCCAAAATAATTTAATTCATTCCACTGGAACTGTTCATGTATCAATGCATCTGTTAAACAAACAAAAAATGTAAAGTCAAGTAAAACTCATTCTTTATTTCTACCATTAAAATAAAATTAAGTGGTTCATCAACCAGAAAATGACATGCTTCCATCCCTTTGAATTACACGTAGGTATGCATGGAATTTGTTTCACTTAACTTCTGATACACAAAGGAAAAAACAAACGTGTTGATGCTTAATCCAACTATAGTCTCAACTGATAAAAGTTACTTTAAAATGACTCAAGATGTTACAAAAATTTGTAAAGTCAACAAATTTCCTTACTTGAGTTGAGTATCTTTGGGACAAAACTGTAGTCGGTCAAAATCTTTAAAAAGATAGAAAAGAATAATTATTCATAACATACACAACAAAATTATTTAATTTCAAACAAAGTCATTCTAAGAGGCCAGGGTGGCACTCACCAAGTCCACATTCTCCTATTGCCACAACTTTCCCTTTATTGCTTTCGGCAAGATTTAGCAACTCCTTTAAGTAAAGATCAGGGTTATTCTTTTCAAATTCACCACATCTTGTAGGATGACATCCAACGGTACTGAAAAACAGATCTAACACATAATAATGTCTTAGGATTATTTTCAAAGTATTTTCTTATATTTATATTTATTATGATATTTAGAGGATATCAAGTAATTTCAACTGGTTTTCAACAATAGCAATAAGTTATTCAAATGATAAGAACTGCATTATGTTAATTATATGACAATTTCTGGAATACCTAAACAGAGTAGGATATGAATATGAAAATTGCTTTAATGTATTAATAAAATAATTAATTCAACTTTTTCTAAAGCTTCGCATTTAGGGCTGTAGAATGCAAAGTGAACATTTTTTTTTTGAGACAAGGTCCCACTGTGTCACCCAGGCTGGAGTGCAGTGGTGCTATCACTGCAGCCTTGACCTCCTGGTCTCCGGTGATTCTCCCACCTCAGCATCCTAAGTAGCTGGGACTAGACACATGCCACCATGCCTGGCTACTTTAAATCGTTTTTTTTATTTTTGTTGAGACAGGGTTTCACTACATTGCCCAGGCTGTTCTTGATCTCCTGAGCTCAAGCGATCCACCTCCCAAAGTGCTGGTATTACAGGCCTGAGCCATCATGTCCAGCACTAATTTTGTCTTTTATATTCACCAGTGCTGTGACTATCTGGATTTGTATATTTTTGTTTAACACCAATTATTCCATTATTGATTTATGTATTTAATATAGCAATAAAAATGTATTCCCTTAAAAAGGTTAATAGTGGGGGTGATTTAAAGAGGTGGAAAGGGGGATTTGTTTTTCTAATAAAAGAATGAGGGCCAGGTGAGGTGGCTCACGCCTGTAATCCCAACACTTTGGGAGGCTGATGTGGGCGGATCATGAGGTCAAGTTATCAAGTCCATCCTGACCAACATGGTGAAACCCTGTCTTCAAAAAAATAAATAAATAAAAAGAATGAGGTTCACTTATTGGAGGATACTCTCACAGCTTTACTTATATAGAATACAAATGGGGAGTCAAAAACACTTTTTGAATGGCTTAGCTGAGCCTGAACCTTGGGAGAGGTATCAAGCCTTCCCGGGGCTCTCATGCAGATGTTTACAAACATTTACAAACAAAGGAAGCAGCACTTTTAAAGCTATAAGAACACAAGTTACATGGAGAGGAGTGGAAAAGGGCTGATAATGGAGGTGGGAGAAGTTTAAAAAGCATAGAAGTTTGGGGATAAAAAGGATAAAATGTTCTTATATCTCAAAAACTCCCTGGAAGATATTCTATCTTTAATCTCTAAGAAAAAGTGTCAATGGATCCTAAAGAGAATTGTGCATTTTGGAGCGATTTCCACAAAAATATAGCTTTTAATAAGTTTTCAAACATAAGGGAAACACACAGTATCTTAAATTACAAAATTTAAAAATTACGTAGAATGTTTAATTTCTCAGTGACTAGCACATAAGATATGCAAAAGACGTTAGCCAGCGCGGTGGCTCACACCTGTAATCCCAGCACTTTGGGAGGTCAAAGAGGGTGGATCATAAGGTCAGGAGTTCAAGACCAGCCTGGCCAAGATGGTGAAACCCCATTTTTACTAAAAGTATAAAAATTAGCCGGGTGTGGTGGTGGGCGCCTGTAATCCCAGTTACTCGGGAGGCTGAGGCAGAGAATTGCTTGAATCCAGGAGGTGGAGGTTGCAGTGAGCCGAGATCATACCACTGTACTCCAGCCTGGGCAACAAGAGCAAGACTCCGTCTCAAAAATAAATAAATAAATAAATAAATAAATAAGTGAATGCCAGATAAAAGAGGTTTTACATAACTAGGAATCTTTTAACAATCATTCCTAAAACTTTAAGATTTTAAACAAATGCAAAATGTATGAACATAAAGCGAGCATATGAGGGATTTACACAGCACTGTTATTTGCATTCCTGGTACCCTGAACAGTATCTGGTTCACCTAGTAAAAATTTAATTAAATGACCCTTCACAGCTCAAGTTAAAAAAGAGTAAATAAAAAGCAACTTGTATTTTAAACACGTTAAAACACACACATGAATTCCACATCAAAAACACCTGAGGTTATATTGTGTACCTGGAGAACTTTATTCTCATTAACTGAAATCTTAAAATAATCTTTGTTTAGTACTATGAAATGGTTTTATAAACATCTGATATACCAATGAGTACTTTGAATTTCATCATCTTAATCATGTCCCACTGAAAGTCAATTTTCCTGTTGTTTCCACCAGTCTTGATCCATTGTATTATACCTGAGGCAGTTTTCAGAAAGGCTTCTTCAAAATTACTTAATTCCTATTTTTTTTTGGTAAAAGTAATATGAAGATACCATTTGTTTGTGCCAAATGCAGTGCATCTTTACTGTCTTGTAGGTTTCCACCTGTAATCATAAACTGAAATAGAAAGAAATAAGCTGACTTTAATAGGGCATCAACAACAGTTTCCTAAACATGCCTTCCTACCACTTCCTTATTCCAGAATGCTCTTTCCTCTGTGACTGTCACACACCTACCCTCTGTTTAAAATTCAGCTGGGAGATTACCTCCTATGCAGAGTGGTACCTGACTACATCTCAGGGATGTATGTATGTAGGTGTGTGTGCATGTAGAGGTATAGATTCCATCACTAGACTCTGTTAAAATGTATTTACAATGTCTATTTTTCCTACTAGACAAGTAGTTCCTTGAGGACAGAGATCAGGTGTTAGGAAAGAGTGAATAATAAAACCAGTGATTCAATAGTGCTGACTGACTAAACAGTTCTCCAAGTATAGTCTGGTAACTCCCAGTACATATATGAAGTCAAAACTATTTTCATAATAATAATAAGACACTCTTTTTCACCCTCACTCTATTGCAAGTGTCCACAGGTATTCAAGAAGCTACACAATATGTGATACCACCACAGACTAA
The DNA here is from genome assembly GCF_001604975.1 of Cebus imitator. Classification (NCBI taxonomy): domain Eukaryota; kingdom Metazoa; phylum Chordata; class Mammalia; order Primates; family Cebidae; genus Cebus; species Cebus imitator. The sequence goes on from NW_016107383.1 coordinate 10,472,953, forward strand.
ATACAGAAAAAGATATGAAAATTCAGCAGGCTGGCTGGACGTGGTGGCTCACACCTGTAATCCCAGCACTTTGGGAGGCCGAGGAGGGTGAATCACAAGGTCAGGAGTTCAAGACCAGCCTGGCCAAGATGGTGAAACCCCGTCTCTACTAAAACTACAAAAATTAGCCAGGCATGGTGGCAGGCGCCTGTAATCCCAGCTACTCAGGAGGCTAAGGCAGAGAATTGCTTGAACCCAGGAGGCAGAGGTTGCAGTGAGCCAAGATCGCACCACTGCACTCAGCCTGGGGGATGGAGTCAGACTCCATCTCAAAAAAAAAAAAAAATCAGCAGGCATAGAACCCAGTCCATTAGAGATTTGAAAAAACATACAATTATACTCACGTTGTTAAATTGTTTTTGTTCTGGAATATACTTATTTTTCATAAAAATATTCCATTTATGTTATCAAGTAGTTTCTTGTTATTTTATTTTATTATTTTTTTTTGAGACGTAGTCTCATTCTTGTTACCCAGGCTGGAGTGCAATGGCGCGATCTCGGTTCACCACAACCACTGCCTCCTGGGTTCAAGCGATTCTCCTGCCTCAGACTCCCAAGTAGCTGGGACTACAGGCGCGCGCCACCATGCCCAGCTAATTTTTGTATTTTTAGTAGAGACAGGGTTTCACCATGTTGACCAGGATGGTCTCAATCTCTTGACCTCGTGATCCATCTGCCTCAGCCTCCCAAAGTGCTGGGATTATAGGCGTGAGCCACCGCGCCCGGCCGCTTCTTGTTATTTTAAAATAAATTAATAAATATTTAAAGTTTTTAAGTTTTAGTATAGTATATATCAGTAGATAAGGCTCACAGAAACAAAAGCTCTTTGAGGGTCCTCAATAATGAGCGCAAAAGGTTTGAAAATCAATGAGTTAATGCATACTAATGAACTATCTGTAAGAAAATGTATGGCTTTTGGCAAATAAGCACACTTCTACACAGACAACCATTAGGGTCCACCCTGTAATTAGAATGCCATCTTTCCTAATCTGTTAAAATGAAAATGTCACTGAAGAGCTACGTGTTGATAGAGCACTGAAGCAGTGCTGTTTAAGGGGCATGTTCTTCTAAAGATGTGATTCAAGCACAATGATATATATTTTTGTAAAGCATACTTCAAGAGTCTTAACAAAATGAAGAATTCATTCTAGTTACAACTTAGGAAGAAAACACAAAACAAAGATAGAATTGCAAATGATAAACAGATGTTTTCATATAGCTATTTAAAGCTTTAATATGATTAGACACTGAGTTTCTATTCAGGAAACATATAGCCATAATTACATCCTTGACTATCTGTAAAACATAAGATATAAGGCAAGGCATGGTGGCTCACGCCTATAATCCCAGCATTTTGGGAGGCCAAGACAGGCAGATCACCTACGGTCAGGAGTTTGAGACCAGCTTGGCTAACATGGCAAAACCCCATCTCTACTAAAAATACAAAAATTAGCTGGGCGTGGTGGCAGGCCCCTGTAGTCCCAGTTACTGGGGAGGCTGAGGCAGGAGAATCGCTTAAACCCAGGAGGCAGAGGTTGCAGTAAGCTGAGATCGTGCCACTGCACTCCAGCCTCGGTGACAGAGCGACACTCTGTCTAAAAAAAAAAAAAAAAAAAAAAGACATTAATAAAAATATTGGGAAAACTTTGTTACTAACATACCTAAAACTTTAATACTAGAACAAATGCCTATATCCTGTATTTAAATTATGTAAAATACTAACCAAGACTACTTTTTATTTTACCTGTAACTTTTCTAAATAGGCAATGAATGGCAAGACTAGAGGGCATCATCTCCTCTCCCAGTGTATAAGATGATAACGATGATGATGATCCCAGGGTGGTGGCTTCCATCATACACATAATGTAGGTTGTTTCTTTTATGCCAGGTATAATACCAAATGCTTTACACTGAATATTTTATTTAGCCTTCATAACAACTCTATTAATCAAATACTATTATCATTCTCATTTTACAGATGAGAAAACTGAAGTCTAGTGAGATAAAATACCCCAGGTTATAAAGCTAAGAAAAACGAAACAGGGGCTGGATACCAGGTTTGTCACGCCTTAACTATGCTCTTAACTACTACAACATAAATGCAAGGTATTGAGTTAAATTTCAGTTTGGAATCATGCCCTAGGAAAAATCACTTCAGTTCTGTCATTCCTGAGAGAGAGAGAGAGAGAGAGAGAGAGGGAGAGTGTGTGTGTGTGTGTGTGTGTGTGTGTGTGTGTGAATAAACATTAAGATTAAATTACTCATGGCTGAAACATGAAAATTTAGGAACTTAGTATTTCAGAGTTTGCAGAAAAGCACTGTTTAAAGTGATTTTCCAAGCAGAGTGACTACATAATGAGAAATGAATGTAACTTCTATCTTTTCATATTGTTTGTGAGTAACAACAAATAAAAGTTTAGAATTGGAGACTGCAGAACTTATTTAGCCACCAATGTCACTTTCCAAAACAGATTATTCAACTTGGAGGCAGTGGCTACCAAGTGTCCTGATAGCACAATATGGAATTCAACCTTATTTCTTATGTGTATATGTGGGCTAGCTCCCTGTTTTAAAGCTAATTTAAAGAAATATCTATTTATTTGCTTACTAGAACTCTCTTAAAAAAAAAAAAAAGAGGCATTTTATTACTGTAAAAATTAAAGTATTATCTCTGTTATTTGAAATGGTATACCCTAACTATAAATAGCCACACTTGGTGTCAGATACATGTCTTTTTGACTATTACTTAATTCTGACAAATGCTAAGTTATGTTATAAAATTGATTAAAAGTGGCCTCTTAAGAAGTCTGGTAATTCACACAGGTTTAAAAATTTTTTTTTCAAAGAGGTTTTGCCATTTATCATATATAAGAACTATACATGAGGTCTGTGTAACTTAAATTGCTATCAACAGAATATTTTGATATTTTATTTCAATTAACTTTCTAATATCACAAGCAGACAATATGTACCCCAAATGTGGCATTGTTTTCTTCCCTTCTACTTTGCAAAATTTTAACTAAAATTTAGTTAAAAAATAAATTTAAACAATCTCAAGAATAACAAAACAGATGTTACCTTTTTAACACCAATCTCAACAGCTCTCCCTATTACATCCTGTAAGTCATCTGTAAAAGAGAAACTCCACATGAAGAAAACCAGGGAGACAACAATTTGACTTTTTTTTTTAGCTTTTGGGCAAATGACAATTTGAAGTTTTATACTCGAAACTACAAACTTCTACAGGTAAGAAGACCTTTATTAAACTGTATTATAAATGTTCATGATCATGGTTTACCAATATACGTGTTTCACTTTGTTTAGTTTCATTCAAGATACATAATGAGTTCTTTTTTTTTTTTTTTTTTTTTTTTTTT
>NW_016107383.1:10476399-10492559 GCF_001604975.1 Cebus imitator
TTTTTCCTTTGAGGCAGAATTTCATTCTTTTTGCCCAGGTTGAAGTGCATGGTCTCAGCTCACTGTAACCTCTGCCTCCGGATTCAAGCAATTCTCTTGCCTCAGCCTCCCAAGTAGCTGGGATTACAGGCACACACCACCACGCCTGGCTAATTTTTTTGTGTTTTTAGTAGAAATGGGGTTTCACCATGTTGCCCAGGCTAGTCTTGAACTCCTCACCTCAGGTGATCCGCCCACCTTGGCCCCCCAAAGTGCTGAGATTATAGGCGTGAGCCACGGCCCCTGGCCATGGGTTCTTTATTATTTCAATTTTCAGAGTGGATTATGTTGCCCAGCTGGTCTTGAACTCCTGTGCTCAGGCAATCCTCCCACCTCAGACTCCCAAAGTGCTGGGATTACAGGTGTGAGCCACAAGGCCCAGCTTGGATTATGCTTTTCAAGATCTCCTGAGGCAGAAAATTTGTCTTCAAGGAGAAACTATTAGCCTTAATAAAGGAAATACTTACCTTGATGCTTTTGAACCCCCCTATAAATTCCTCTGAACACAGGGTCAGTCAAGTTGATACCAATATCTGTAGAAAGCAAAAATCGCTGATTAATCATTGAGTCTCTATTTGAAACTTCTACTTACATAGAAGCTTCTGTTACTAAACTTTTTGTTCACACACTCATCTACTCAAACAATATCCAAGTGCCTACCACTTGTCAACCAATTTGCTAGAAGCATGGGACATGAAGATGAATAGGATATAATTGCTGCTTTCCAGAAACTCACTGCAGAATTGGTAAGGAAGATCCATTGTCCAACAATCATGAAATATTAGAAGTAAACACTGGTACTATGGGACACAGCAGAGGCTTCCAGAAAGAAGTAATCATTGAACTGAATCTTAAAGGATGAGTGACTATAATCCTGTGGAAGAGAGTTAAGTGCAGACAGGAAGCAGGAGGAGCAAAGCCTTCAAGAGGAAAGAGCACAGAGCTTGTAAAGAGCTACAGGCTGTTCCGGCTGCTGGAGAGAACAATTGGCTCTTTGTATTTCTTGGATTTGGATGTGGTGATTCAGCCAACCACAGGTCCACTGAAAATATTAGAAATAAAAATAACAATACAACAATAAAAAATAATATAAACAAAGGCACAGTAAGGTATAAAAACCATTTATATAGCATTTACATCGATTAGGTATTTTACGTAATCTAGACATGATTTAAAGCATACATGAGGATATGCATAGGTTATAGGCAAACATCGTGCCATTTTATGTAAGGGACTTGAACATCTGAGGGTTGTGCTATCTGCAGGAGGTCCTGGAACCAATCTCCTGCTGATACTGAGGGAAGACAGTGTAAGGAAGGGAGAGGTCAGAAGATGCCAGATCTAGCTATGGTACAGACACCTGTCTTTAAAATACTGGATGCAACATGAAGCTCTGTCCTGCTGTAAAATATAAGGGAACATGGGGAACAAGACATCAACTTAGACTGTAATTAGTCACAGGCAAGAAAAAAAATGCCTCCCTTATTTAAAATATACATCATTTAGCTTTTAGCAGAAGGAGAATCTTAAAATTTGCAGTGGTGGTAGGCAGCTGATTATCAACAGGCTCCCTACGTTATTTCTGTCAAGTTTCAGCTTCTTGGTATGTTCTCATTCTAATTTCTGCCAAGCTGGTCCCAAGGAATGTCTGCTCCAACAATAAGACACACCTTGAAAGTGAATAGGAGTTTAGTGAATTTAAGAGATGTGGAGAGTATTTCAGGCATTTGAAACAACAGGAGAAAAAGTAAAATGTAGAAAACTACAAAAGATATTTGGGTACCAACATGTCAACAAAGATGGGTGGGGTGATGAATTCACAACTGGCACCCTTTAATTAGAAGGGCTATTAACATACAAATATCACCTAATACTACACATACAGTACAGGGGTTCCGTGGAATGGCCCAATCAGAAGAATTACTATCTAGTTTATTTATAAGTAAGGAAAGGAAATTAGATAAAGGGGGCAGACTGAGAAAGGAAACTCAGAAAAGAGAGGACAGGCTTTTCTGCCTACAACAATCCTTCACAGAGGTTTAGTCTAGGGTCACCGACCGTCACTGCTCATTAGGAAAAGAGAAATGCTCTGTATCTCTTCTAGACCATTTCCTCTTTGTACAGTGTTAAGCAAACAATTATTCATAACGCTTGTCAAAGACTTTCAGGGAGCCTTTATTCAAGAGAGACTATTGACGGCAGTGAGGGTTTTGCAGAAGGGAGGGACTGGGCTCAATTTTGAATACAAGGACAAGTGAACATTTATTGCCACCAAGTAGAATGGGGATCAACAGATGAAAAATTACTAAGAGGAAACATCAAAGGTAAGGGAAGACTGTGGGTATACTCAACTTGATGGACTCCTGCTGAAGGCAGGACAGAGTGCTAGGATACCAAAGATGGGGGATAAGGAAGTGATCAGATAGCAAGGTAGGGATTTTCACTAAACTGACCTACAGAATTCCGGCTAAAACTGAACCCAGTGGGCCATGGACAAAGCCTAAGGTTGGGGCCTACTCCAGAAGCCAAGTCAGGGCAGTCCAATTCAGGATTCAAGGGAGACTCTTTGTCGGCAGTAAAGAGATTTGAATTTTTCCAAAGCAAAAGCAATCTTTCACTAGAATACAAAGTGAAAAACAGACGGAACTGAGAAGTGTGCAAATTTACCAAGTAAACATTTCTGATTCCAATTTTAAAAGCTAATTGAAGATTAGCTTGGAGCCTTAGTTTATAAAGCCATTCCTTGCTGCCCTAACAGGAATGAGTGTTAAGGGAAGGCTAAATTGTACTACAATGCCTACCCTGAAGCAGATGCTGACTGCAATCTACTCTAGGTGATACTACTTTCTCTTAGAACTGGCTTCTGAAGGGTCAGTTGTTCAGGCCCTGAATCACAGTGTACCTTCTAAATGCAGATTTGGATCCAGGTGTGTCTTGGCCTTTAGGATGCCCTGCACTGGTTCAGTAACCAATTCCTTCCCTCTTCTCTGAGAATCTCTGGTGACTTACAGCCTTTTTCTTTCTGACACATGGTTTGCCTACAGTGTATTCCTTAGCCAGTTGTTAATAGCTGCTTCTGTGCTTTGATGAATAGTCTGCTTCACCTAACTCAGGAGGTTCGGTGGCAGGTGTCCTTTTCTGGATTCTGTGTTTCACAGCTGTTTCCTTTAAGAAGTTTTCTTCTCTCCTATAGGGAACAACCTCTGAGACAAACCACTTCCTCACCTACCTACCCACTAGCAAACAGCTGCAGAGTGATTCAGATAATTAACAAATAAATACAGAAGGGCCAAAGAAAAGTTCAAACTGATCACTGAAAGTATTCCATCTGCGAACAAGTTCCAAGAAATACAATAATATGGAGAAAGTACAACCATGTAGGTATGGAAAGAAAATGGGCTTTGGAGGCCAGAATTTCTGGCATTGCCAATTATAAGCTAAATAATGGTAGAGAAACCACAAAGTTAATGCCAACAAAATTTACAGTGATTCCCTTACGCCTATACATAGTTCAGCAACTGGGATAGAATAAATGGGAATCGAAATGAAGACTGGGCCAACTTCTCAACCTCATTAATAATACATTTATATCTTTTCCTCGATTTTTCCCTTATCCTATTAATATTTAGAAATGTTGTCAGATCCCACTTCTCCTGCCTATAATAATGCTTATACTTATTTGCACCACATACTGTTAACACAATATATCGTTTTGTGTCTTCTAGAATACAACAATTTCAAACCAAAATGTTACTGCAGTGAGGACAACAGCCAATAAAAGAACTCCCTGACTCTCTTTTGGAGGCAGCAGGACAAAATTTTTAGGCTGCAAACACTGTTCCCCCATGGTCTTACAACTCTGCCCAATTTAACTCCCAACCCAAAGATCTGGGCCCATGTAACTTCCCGACTAACAGTCCTAGGTAGGGCCAACTCTATACCCCTGGTCAGCAGGTCAGCTACAAGATGAGACCTTCACCCACATGCCAAAGATTTGTCACTGTTGGCTCTGTCAGGAAGGGGGAACGTGGAGTTGGGATTAGGGGAAAGGAGTCAGACTCGTGGGACCAGGGGAAAGCAAAGAGGTAACATACATACCTCACAAACTTGCTGCTTCTTATCAAATACCTTGGCTGACAGAAGAATGCAAGTTAGCTCCCTGCTACCTTGGTGTTATCAGTACTGCATGTGGCACTCTGTAGCCTAAGGACCATCCTACAGAATCTCCAGCAAGCCTTTATTTCCTTAGTCAGCTCCTCTTCTGCTGATTCTGACTGCTGCAACCTTGCAATGCATTTTCATACTTTCTCTAACGAGTCTGCCTTTCTTTACCTACAACTGTCTTGGAAAATTCTTATTTTCTTCTTTTTTTCTTGAGACAGAATCTCACTCTGTTGCCCAGGTTAGAGTGCAGTGGCACAAGCACGGGTCACTGCAACCTCTGCCTCCCAGGTTCAAGCAATTCTCTTATCTCAGCCTCCCAATTAGCTAGCATTATGGGTGCCCGCCACCACACCTGCCAAATTTTTTGTATTTTTAGTAGAGACAGGGTTTCACCATGTTGGCCAGGCTGGACTTGAACTTCTGACCTCAGGTGCTCCACCCGCCTTGGCCTCCCAAAGTCTCCAAGAAATATGGGACTATGTGAAAAGACCTAATCTACATTTGATAGGTGTACCAAAATGTGACAAAGAGAATCAATCCAAGCTGGAAAATACGCTTCAGGATATTATTCAGGAAAACTTTCCCAACCTAGCAAGGCAGGTCAATATTCAACTCCACGTAATACAGAGAACACCACAAAGATATTCCTCAAGAAGACCAACCTCAAGGCACATAATCACCAGATTCACCAGGGTTGAAATGAAAGAGAAAATACTGAAGGCAGCCAGAGAGAAAGGTCAGGTTACCCATAAAGGGAAACCCATCAGACTCACAGCAGATCTCTCAGCAGAAACCCTACAAGCCAGAAGAGAGTGGGGGCCAATATTCAACATCCTTAAAGAAAAGAACTTTCAACCCAGAATTTTACATCCAGCCAAACTAAGCTTCATAAGCGAAGGAAAAATAAAATCTTTTGTGAACAAGCAAGCACTCAGAGATTTCACCACCACCAGGCCTGCTTTACAAGAGCTTCTGAAAGAACCACTACAAATAGAAAGGAACAACCAGTATCAGCCTTTCTAAAAAATACCAAAAAATAAAGAACATCAACATAATTAAGAACTTCCATCAACTAATGGGCAAAACAGCCAGCTAACATTAAATAGTAGTATCAAACTCACATATATTATTATTAATTCTAAATTTAAATTGACTAAATCCCCCAATCCAAAGACACAGGCAGGCAAAAAAAGTCAAGACCCATTGGTATGCTACATCCAGACCCATCTCGTATGCAAGGATACACAAAGACTCAAAACAAAGGGATGGAGAAAAATTTTACCAACCAAATGGAGAGCAAAAATAAATAAATAAATAGAAAGCAGGAGTTGCAATTTTTGCTGATAAAATACACTTTAAAGCAACAAAGATCAAAAGAAGCAAAGAAGGATATTACATAATGATAAAAGGATCAATGCAACAAGAAGAGCTAAAAATCCTAAACATATACCCATCCAATACAGGAATACCCAGATATATAAGACTTATAAAGAGAATTAGACTCCCACACAATAATAGTGGGAGACTTCAACAACAATATTAGACAAATCAATGAGACAGAAAGTTAACATCGATATCCAGGACTTGAACTCAGATCCGGAACAAGTAGACTTAATTAACATTTATAGAACTCTCCACTTTAAATACACAAAATATACACTCTTATCAGTACCACATCACACCTATTTACAGGTTTAAATGAAATATTGGTTGGCTGCTTGTTAGTTATTTTCTTCCCTCATTTTTTTTTTCATGTCTCTATTATTAAACACAATTACAGGCATACCCATTTTTAGACTGCATTCTAGCCCGGGCAATAAAACAACACCCCTGTTCTCTCTCCCTCTTCCTCTTTCTTCCTCTCCTTCATTCTTTTTTTTTTAAAGAATAAGACCAGATAAAAGCCAGCAGCAGAGGGGCCTGGAGACTGGCCCTGCTCACTGACCCCTTGTCCAGGGTCCCAGCCCATGTGCCCGCCTGGGTGGAGCTGGGGTGCCAGTGGGAACCCAGTAGGGCAAGCAGAAAAAAAAAAAAAAAAAAAAAATTAAAGCCAAAAATAATCAAAAAGGGTGTTTAAAAAAAAAAATAAGTGGGATGTTGGGGAGGAATTTTTAAATAAAAAAAAAAAAGAAAATCACCTGGCCACAGTGCCTCAGTCTCCTCTTCTGTAAAAGGGAACATTAAAAGTACCTACTTATCTCTTGAGGTTGTTAATCCCTAAAAAGCACCTGGAATGGTGCCTGGCACCACTGACCAGCAGGCTAGAGACCTGGAATCAGTCATCACCAGGGAACAGATAGGAAGGAAACCAGGGCCCTACATGGGACATTTCAACAGCGTGTGAATAAAGGGAGAAAATTTAAATTCCTGGCCAGGCATAGTAGCTCATGCCTGTAATCTCAGCACTTTGGGAAGTGAAGGCAGGACAACTGCTTGAGGCCAGGAGTTCAAGGCCAGCCTGGGCAACATAGCAAGTCCCCATCTCTACAAGAAATAAAAATTAGCCAGGCATAGTGATGCATGCCTGTAGTCCTAGGTACTTAAGAGGCTAAGGTACTTGAGAGGATGGCTTGAGCCCGGGAGGCAAAGCTAAAAAAAAAAAAAAAAATCTATCTGGGATTACAGGCATGAGCCACCGTGGCCAGCCAGCCTTGGTAAATTCTTGTACCCTCGCACTGCTGGCCCAGATAGTCAAAGCTCATCCGCCATAAGTGTCTTTCTAAGCCTCAGTTTTCTCACTAGTAGGGTGGGCATAACATTTCTCCTTCTAGCAACAAAATGTGGCTCAAATCCAAAAACGAATGTGAAAGCATTTTGCAAATTAAAAGTCCTATTAACATGTAATTACTGGGAACAGTGTTATTATAAACACTGTAACATGCCAACAACAAATGGAATTTGAATCAGCATTAGCTGTACCGTCATACCACCTTAAGTAGTTAAGGCTCCCGATCCAAGAATGCATTATCAAACACCCAAATGTGAGTCAATATGTTTTGAACATTAAGACTCACGATGTAATCACAAAAATAAAGCCACTCGAAATCCTATTTAACTTGTTCAAAATGCTCTCATCTATACTAAGGGAGAGTGAGAAACAAAAACCTAGTAACTGAGAAATACAAGCACTTTCAAAATATCAAGCCCAGAAAGGCATTTAAAATGTTAGCAGCAGTCCAAGCTCACTCCCCTTTGAGCTAAATAATTACTTCTTGAAGCCACTTGCTATGTGGGCTCTAGACTGACATCAAGTGGCCCTAAAATGCCATACACTCTCTAGTTCAACAATACATAGCCAATCACTAAACAATGTTATTTTTGTAAACCAGTAAGAATCCCTGATTAACAATTTTTGTAATCACCTCTCCCTTACGATTTTGTCCTTTAAAACTTGAGCCTCTTTTTTGTTCTCAGGAGCACTCCCTAAGGCAACTTGGAAGTGTGTTCTGGGCTACAGTCCTTAACTGTTGTGCTTGAATGAACTCTGTAAACTAGATTCTGACCTTTTTGATTATTTGAGGTTGACAACACTATCTTTTAAACTAAAAGTCTCTACTAGATGTATGCCTATTGGCATGTAAACTCAAAGTAGACAAATACTGTATGAAAACCAATGTCTAGCCAGATCCAGCTAAAGACAGTAAGTTGCTTGAAAAACTAAGAAAATAAGAGATACGGGTGGGAGGGAATGACAGGAAGAAAAACAAGGCGATGTGGAAAATTACTACATCTGATTAGGGGAGGAAACTGAAGGATTCATATGTTCAGTAGCATGTCACCCTATAGAGATCAGAAATGTTTCTTTTTCATTAATTTTTTTCAAATAGCTGGCTTGAAAAACTCTTAAATAATAATATTTTATTATTTAAGAGTTCTTCAAATATTGAGTTTTCGTTTTTAAAACAAAGTAAGAGTAGAAAACAGCACTGTTTGTAACCAGGAGAAAACCACAACTCTTAAGCTGAAGCCTCAGTATTTGGGCTCACTGAATCATGTCACATCACTGTCACTTGTGATCCAGGGATAATAAGGGACAGCAAATAGGGCACAATTTTTCTTTTTTAAAGATACTGTTAGTCTTTAGATATAACTTCAAGTTTACAGCAAATACAGGGGATTAGAGAACAAGCTGAATGATACTACTATTTAGCAAATGAACAAAGCCAGGGCATAAGACTTTCTGTAGGATGTTGACTTAAAATCATGAGATCTATACATTAGGGAAGAGGGAAAAACTTTTTTTTGAGACAGAGTTTTGTTGCCCAGCTGGAGTGCAATGGCGTGATATCTGCTCACCACCACCTCTGCCTCCCCGGTTCAGGCAATTCTCTTGCCTCAGCCTTCCAAGTAGCTGGGTTTACAGATGCCTGCCACCATGCCTGGTTAATTTTTTGCATTTTTAGTAGAGATGGAGTTTCACCACGTTGGCCAGGCTGGTCTCAAACTGCTGACATCAGGTAATCCACCCACCTTGGCCTCCCAAATTGCTGGGATTACAGGCATAAGCCACCACGCCCGGCCTTAGAATTTTTTTGTATTGAGGTGCAACCTGCAGGCTGGGAAGCAGAGCCTTTGGCTGAGACCAAAACCAAGCATTTCAAGGGAAGAAGCAGGGAACAGGAGTTTTACACTAAATGGGCTGCTAACGTACATATTTAACACGTTAGAGGAGGAGCTATGTCTATTCATGAAAGGTGGACTTATGCATGTATGATAAGCAAACATACGTGTTACATAAACCCCATATTCACTTTGGGGTGGAGATTTAACATTAAAATGCAGTAAAATTAAGCTTTATATGTCAAAAGGTACATAGCCTAAGTAACCCAGCCAGAACTAGTCTGTGACTGGTGGTCATTTGTCAGGAAAGAACGTGCCATGAAACTGATCAGCTATCATGTCAAAACCACAAAAAAGGAGAGGAGTCTGGATGTGGTGTCAGGTGGTCAGCTGAAGTCAGCAGAGGAGTGAGTCTTCTTTTTCTGTTCCAGGGGTGATTTCTACTTCATGCTTACAAAAAAAAAGTCTGGTATTGGTGAGGAAGGGGGTGTACTGAGGCGTGACCAACGTCTCATTTCATCATGGCTAACTTAACTTTTAAAGTTTTTCTGGGGTCTCCTTGGCCAAGATGGTGTTCATTCAGTCAGTCAGGTAGGGTAGGGGGATGCTTAGAATTTTATTTTTATTTCACATTTCCCACTTTTGGCCACGATCTGGTGTGGCCACAATCTGCTGCAGCCAGCACCAATGGCCAAATCTTTATTTTTTGTCCCATGCATTGCCAGGGTGGTGTGGCTACCTGTCCCAGATCCATCTATTCCCTAGGATAGCCAATTGGACATCCTAGATCAGGAAGGAATAGAGACGGCAGGCACTCATTAACCCATAAGGCATAAGAGATATAAGAGCCAAAAGAAATGGCTACAGAATTAACTTCCCTCTAAGCTCTATGCACTGAGCCATCATAATTCTGGTTGTAACATGGACTTCTTCCAGTTCTATCATAAGTAATTTAAATATTCGAAAAGAAAGTATGATGGAGACTATGAATATGACAAACACATAGCAGCCTGAAAGGGCTTTCCCAGGCCAGTTAGAAGCCAACTAAATAGATCATTGAGCGTATTAGTAGTTCATACCTCTTGTAACCATTTAAGTTTGTTTGGATAGTCTTTCTCTAACAGTTACTATTTCACCTTAAGTACTTATATAAGTGTAACAGGAAGCATGAGCCAAACAAATCCTTGTCTGGCTAGGAGAAAACCTACAGCAATTTTATTATCTAGTATTACGCGAGCCAAGGAGTTTAAAGACTTTGGTTGAGCTACAAGGCTTTTTGCAGCAGCTGCAGCTTTCTGACCAATAGTGGCAGAGACTTTTCAAATCAAATCCTTATTAACATAAACCCCAACCCTTGGAATTAATATTCCCAGGATGCTTTGATCTGTATCATCTTCATACCCTGCCAGCAGAGGCCTTTTAGTTTAATAACGAAGAGAGAAAGTGGGTCCTTCTGTAAGTTTGTGTAAGGATAAGGGGGTTACAAAATAACCCAGCAAGCATGAACCTTCTAACCGTAAGCTGTCAAGGCAGCAGTGTGCCCAAAGCTGTACAGGTGGTTCAGACCCTATGCCATATACAAACACAAGCCTGAATGGGGGCCACAAGTGATACTTCTGATGGTGTGTTCATTATCAGATGCATTCATGGGGAGTGTTGACAACACCAAACTGAACCATGGGCCATTTCTCTTGCAAGCTTTCCAGAATCCACTCACATATTTTAAATGCAAATACTGTTGGCACTGTAGGGATATATTGTTCACTTTATTTATCTGATGTAGATGACACTTGTCTACCCAGTAATTCATAGATCAAAAAGGTGTCATGATAGGCTGGGGGCAGTGGCTCACGCCTGCAATCCTAGGACTTTGGGAGGCCAAAACATGCGGATCACCAGAGGTCAGGATAAGACCAGCCTGGCCAACATGATGAAATCCAGTCTCTACTAAAAATAGAAAAATCAGCAAGGTGTGGTGGCGGGTGCCTGTAATCCCAGCTACTTGGGAGGCTGAGGAAGGAGAATCGCTCAAACCTGGGAGGCGGAGTTTGCAGTGAGCCAAGATTGCACCATTGCACTCCAGCCTGGGTAACAGAGCAAGACTCAGTCTCAAAAAAACCAAACAACAACAACAAAGAAGGCTCCAAAGAATGGGTTTCCAATGTTAAGAACCAAGGACAAATCAAAACAAAGGGTGACAATATCTGAGCTTTGAAGCAATTGGACCTGGAAAGTCAATAGGGAAAGGGGTTGGTCTGGGTAAGTGGTGACATTAGGGACATCTGAGAAGTGATGATATTACCAATGGCATATATTTATCATGAATGGATCAGGAAAGTTGTTGGCAAATCCAGCAATCCAGTAGGTTTCCTTCTACTAGCAACATTTGGGACAGCTTAACTAAAGTGTTATCATGCCATTCTCTGCATTGAGACAATCACAAACAGGGACAAGGGGACAGTAAGGCTGAGGGTAAAAGGAAAGGAGGGAACAGACATTTAACAATTCAGAAAACTGAACCAAGGGAAAAAACATAAATTCCATACAAATCCAAGGGGATTATCTGACAAACTTTAGGGACTGTCCTTAAGTAAGAGAACACGTCACTAGAGGAACAGAGCAATGACGTTTTTGGGGGGGGGGGCGGTCACAAGCCCTGCTTAGTTCTGATAAAGACAGGAAGAGGGCGCACACAGGTAGCTAGCTAGGCATTGAAGTTATCTAGTAGAAAGGCATGGAACAAACTCTATTAAGAGGCAAATTATTAAATGAGTCCCAGTGTCTTTGAATATAGTCCTGGCCCTGAGTCTCACAAAAGCAGTTTATGTTGACTATTGCCTTTTTCTGGGTCTAAAGATGAGGCTTTGGTTAACTTAAGTCTAGTGTCAGAGACTGCATCAACTTCCAAGATTCAGCAGGGGCTGGTGTTTTCAGATGAGACACGTGCAACTACGAGTCAACTCTCTCCAACTTTGCAACATAAGGATTAGTTAACAGCACCCATCCAGTAGGCTGGAGGAGGTATTTTAATTGACGTCTCTTCCAGTACTTGTCATCACCACGCTGGAGGTGGTAATACTGGGGTTTAGGCCTGATGGGAAGCTGTAAAAAGATCCTACAACCTGCAGTGATTGATCTTTATAGCTTTAACAAGCCCCTGGTAATAAGCCAAAAGCTCCCCCTGTAATTGGGTGGGAGAAAATAGTTCCTGGTCTAAGTGCACAGACCAACCAGTAACAATTTCAAAAGGGGAGACCTGATATTTCCCAGTGGGAGTGAACTGCAGAATCAGCAACACTAACGAGAGAGCTTTAGGCCAGGATGGGTTAAAAGTTTTTGTAACTTTTGCCAGCTGGTTTTCAATGATCCCATTAGACTGTTCAACTAGCCCAGAGGACTAGGGGTGACAGGCACAGTGAAAGTGTTATAAAATGGGCAGACTTTTAAAAACTTGTTCCAGTATTCAGCAGGTAAAATGAGTGCCTGGATCACTGTGGAATTCAGTGGGAACACCCTAGGTAAGAACGGTTTTTCTCAAGAAGCATTTGGCCACCACCATAGCTGTTGCTTGTTTACAGGTGAAAGATATACCTCAATGAGAATACATAGTCAACCATTAGAAGAACAAAATTTAATCTGTGGGATGGTGGTAACTCAGTGAAACCAAGTTGTCACATGGCGAAGGGACCTTAGGGAAGAGAAAATTGTCCTGAAGGGAGCTTTAGGAGTTCACCTGGGTTATACTAAGAGTAGATATTGCAAAGTTTATATCTGAGGGGCAAGAGCTGGAGAAAGCCACCAACAGTCTACCCCGATGAATCATTTTGTCTGGATTCTAATGGGTTACATTATGTATGAAGGTTGTCTGTCTTTGTAGGGTGCTGCGTTAGGACTCGGTGTCCATTTGGATCTTCCCATAATTTTGTCCGGGGAAGTGCAATTTTGTTTCATCCATTTCCCTCTTCCAGACTCCAAGACTATCTTTTGTGAAAATGAGTCTGGAAAGGAGGTCTTCAGATGGGGAGGGGAGCAAGGAAGAAGGAAGAGCAAGGGGAGGAGGGGAAGGAGTGTGTTGAGTACACATAACTGAGGGAAGGAGCCACTTGCAGGGTGGCAGCTTTAGCTGCCGTATCCACTAGGTGGTTGCCTTTGCTGTCTTCCATCTTGTCAGAGAAATATCCCTGGACTTTGATAATGGCTAGGGCTCAATGAGCCTAAATGGTGTCTAAGAGAAACAAGGCAGTCTGTTTTTTGAGACAAGAGTTTCACTCTGTCACGTAGGCTGGAGTGCAGTGGCATGATCTCAGCTCACTGCAACCTCTGCCTCTCAGGCTCAAGCGATTCTCCTCCCACGTAGCTGAGATTACAGGTGCGTGTCACCATGTCTGGCTAATTTTTTTTTTTTTTTTTTTTTTATTTTTTTTGTAGAGACGAGGTTTCACCATGTTGGCCAGGCTGGTCTCAAACTCCTGACTTCAAGTGATCCACAGGTCTTGGCCTCCCAAAGTGCTAAGATTACAGGCATGAACCCCCGGCCTAGTCTCTGTTCTTAATAGGTTGTCCAGAGGAAGTAAAAAATCCTCTGTTTCTAGAGTATGCCAAAATCATGGGCAATTCCAAAGGCATATGTGTTGTCCGTATAAATATTAGCCATTTCATCCCCGGCCAGTAGGCAGGCCCAAGTGAGGGCATGCTAATTCTACTTGTTGGGCAGATCAGGCAGTTGGCTGGAGGCCTGATGCAATGGTTCCCATCAGAGAAAACACCACGTAGGCTGCATAATGGAAGCCAGCAGAATTTTTGAGAAAGGGTCCCTTAGTGGGTAAGAGGGACTCCTTTAATCTATATGAGGTGAGAGAAGGGGATCTATAAAGACAACGCAGTCATGGGGAACATCTCCTATTAAATGCAAAAGGGTAGCTGGATTAAGGAGGTAAATCATGGTTAGGTTACCAGAGGAGAAAATTATTTCATAGGAGGTCAATCAACTGGCTGAAAGATGCCCAGGTGCAAAGGGCCTAAATTGAATGAGAAACATATAAAATGAGAGGGGATTCCAGGAGTATATTTTGGTAGCCTTGATGAGGGCTGAGGTGGTGACAACTGCCCTCAGTACAGGAAGGAATGCCTCGTTAAACTGGTCAGCTGTCATGGTGGAACTAAAAAAGGAGGGAAGGCTGGTCACAATGTCAGGCAGTTGGCTGAAGTCAGCAGAGGAGCATTCTTTGCTTTTCATTCTTTGTTTTTCCAGGGCTGGTTCTGTTTAACTTTCAGGGAAAAAGTCTGGTATTGGTTAGTAAGGGGACCATGACCAACCTTGCATCTTGTCATGTTTGGGAATCTTAGTTTTTCACGTTTTTCTGGGGTCTACTTGGCCAAAGAGGGGGTCCATTCAGCCAGTTTAGGGGGCTTAGAATTTTATTTTTATTTCACAGGACAACTAGTCCAGGTGCTTTGGCAAGTCAGTGTCATTAAAAAAAGAAATGCACTAGTAAGGGGTTGGTAAATTAAGGCTCACAAGCTACTGCCTACTTTTGTTTGCCCCTAAGCTAAGAATGACCTTACATTTTAAAATAGTTGAAGAAAATCAAAAGAATATTTTGTGACACATCAAAATTATAAGAAATTCAATGTCCATAAGTTTTACTGGTACGTGGCCACACCTATTTACATACTGTCTATCACCTGCTTTTGAATGACAAGGTGTGAGACTGGAGAAAACGCAAATTGCTTTCTCCTACTGTATTCTCACACAATACTCTAAATACTTCATTTTTTTTTTTTTTAAATAGAGATGGGGTATCACTTTGTTGCCCAGCCTGATCTTGGGTTCAAAAGGTGCTCCCGCCTTGGCCTCCCAGTGCTGGAATGACAGGCCTGAGGCACCTTGCCCACCCATTCACTTTTGATATCAGGTGTGTATGGGGTTTCCCCTCCCAATAACCAATTCTCTAACTCCAGCTGGATGTCCTACAATTTAAGTCAATTCTCACACTATCTATCTGGAGATAATATCAGACTGGAGAGGTCAAGGGCTCAGCGCCACAAGACTCTCCTCATTTCAGATACCAGTTGCAAGCAGTAGGTTCCCAGGTTACCCACAACTTGTCTAATTTGCTACAATCAGAGGTTCCCACATCCCCTTTTCAGGTTTCATCATTTGCTAGAGCAGATCACGGAACTCAGGAAAGCACTTTACTTACTATCACCCATTCACTATAAAAAGATGCAACTCAAAGACAGCCAAGTGGAAGAGATGCATAGAGACATGGATGGGTTTTTATAGAGGCTTCAACATGTTAGTATGACTGATTAAATCATTGGCCATTAGTGAACAACTCAACCTTCAGTTCCTCTCCCCTTCCCCAGAGCTGGGAGTGGGTGGGAGGGACTGAGACGTCCATCTCTAATAACATGATTGGTTTTTCCAGGCAAACCCCATCCTGAGGTTATCTAGGAATTCCCAGCCATCAGTCATCTTAGTAGCATGCAAAAAGACACTTAGCACTTAAGAGATTCAAGAGTGTTAGGAGCTGTGCGCAAAAAAATGGGAGCAAAGAACAAATATGTATTTATTATGACATCACAGGACACACAAGGGCAGAGTTGAATAGCTGCAATAGAGATCACATGGCCCTCAAAGTCTAAAATATTTACTATATGGCTCTTTAAAGAAAACGTTTGCAAACCTCTGCACTTGATTTAAAAAGTTAACAGCCAAATGTGTGGCTCTAAATGGGATACTATTTTGGACATGAACACCTGGTAAGGGACACTTTTGAAAAAACAGGAAAAATTTGAGTATGGTTTTGGTATCAGTTAAGATGCAAACTTCCTAAAACGGAAGGGTGGAGACTATGATTGAAAAAAGCAAATTACAAAAGAGTAGCCTCATTATGATCATTTTGTTTGGTATGCCTACAAAAGATCTGGAAAGATAGATATGGAGGTGTTATGTGTGATTTATAGGAACTGTATTTGTCTGTTTTTGCATTGCTATAAAGGAATACCTGAGATTGGGTGACTTATAAAGAAAAGAGGTTTATGTGGCTCATGGTTCTGCAGGCTGTACAAGAGGCATGGCGTCAGCATCTGCTTCTGATGAGGATCTCAGGAAGCTTCCAATCCTGGTGGAAAGGGAAGGGGAGCCAGGGTGAACTCACTCACTACCATGGGGAAGCCATCAAGCCTTTCATGAGGGATCCATCCCCATGAGTTGGACGGTGGGAAGTGACCCAAATACCTCCCACTGGGCCCACCTCAATGTTGGAGAGCAAATTTCAACATAAGATTTGGAGGGGACAAATATCTAAACTATACCAGGAATGGAATGTGACGTTTTTATTTTCACTGTTGTCTGTATTTTGCATTTTCTTCTTGCACAGATATTTCTCTCT
>NW_016107383.1:10492613-10520890 GCF_001604975.1 Cebus imitator
ATAATAGGTTGCAGGTAGAAGTATTTTTGAGAGTGGAAGAGTTTGCAAATAACACCCAGGGAACAGCATACAAAATTCCACTTGTGGAGGAAGAAAAGAGAGTATAAGTTTGGCTAAAAAAATTCTCATGCTGGCTGGTGGCTCCACGTGTAATCCCAGCACTTTGAGAGGCAGAGGTGGAAGGACTGCTTAAGGCCAGCAATTCAAGACCAGCCTGAGCAGCATAGCAAGACACTGCCTCTATAAAAGAAAGATTAGCTTGCTGTGGTGGTCAGCACCTCTAGTCTCAGCTACTTGGGAAGCTGAAACAGGAAGATCACTTGAGCCCAGGAGGTCAACGCTGGAGCCATGATCTATAAGCCACTGCACTCCAGCCTATGTGACAGGGCAAGACCCTGTCTCAAAAACAAACAAAAACCCCCACTGTTTGGGTATAGTTCTAAAGGGCAGCCACCTGTTATGCAATCAGAAAAGAGAGAAATGTAGAAAGATTATAATAAAATATATATATATTAGAAAAAAAAAACTAGTGGGAAAAAAAAAAGATTACAATGGCCAGCTGTCCTAAACCAAAATCTGAGGTTACTTTTACAATACTGGTTTAATTTTTCATGCAATTGTCCCATGTGAAGCTTGTTCGTGGACCAATCTTCCATGGGTTTAATACAGTGTTTTTCAAAGTATTGTTCGGAACTCATTATTAGGTTAAGAAATTAGTATAGTGATTCATGGGCAGAATTTTTTAAATGACATCGACTGAAAGATTAAATAAGTCATATACCAAGGACAGAATGCATAAAATGATCTCATTTCTATTTTAAAAATGAAAAAAAAACCCTTGATACGTTGTATTTTTATGAATCTATTAAAAAAGTAGGGAAATATATACTTTAAACTTTTTTTTTTTTTGAGACGGAGTTTCACTCATGTTACCCAGGCTGGAGTGCAATGCCGCGATCTCGGCTCACCGCAACCTCCGCCTCCTGGGTTCAGGCAATTCTCCTGCCTCAGCCTCCTGAGTAGCTGGGATTACAGGCACGCACCACCATGCCCAGCTAATTTTTTGTGTTTTTAGTAGAGACGGGTTTTCACCATGTTGACCAGGATGGTCTCGATCTCTTGACCTCGTGATCCACCTGCCTCGGCCTCCCAAAGTGCTGGGATTACAGGCTTGAGCCGCCGTGCCCGGCCTACTTTAAACTTTTAACATGGTTACTTTAGGCTACAGGAGGCCATGCGGAAAAAAATTTATTCCAATTATTTATTCCAATAAAGTCACCTTCTTTAAGAAGCCTTTTCTTGCTTATTTTATCGGATGCTAATCCCTTTCCTAATTTTCTTATCACCAAAGCACTAAAGCCATTCATTCACACTTCCCCAAACAGTCATTGTACTAAGCCTCTAAGAAAAAAAATATAAATACCAGATCTGCCTTAAGAGTTTGGTCTAGTGGGAAAGACAGATACATAAATATTTAATTATAAATAATGTGGTAAAGAGTAGAGTTATAACGATTTAAGAAATAAGTAGGCAGACAGAAACAGAGGGAGTATTTTGGCCCCAAACTGCCACTCTAAAACCTCGTCAGAAATAATAAACAGCATGCACAAGTGTTGATAGAGCAGCCCAGGGATGAGGCTAGAGAAGTGGGCAGGACTGGACAACAGAAGGGCTTTGTGTGGTGTTAAAGCACTTAGACTGTCCTGAAGATAGTAAATGAAAGATGTGAAGCAAAAGAAACATTTAGCTGATTTGTATTTTAGATACACCAAAATGGAGTCTACATGGAGGATGGATTTAAGACATTAACTTGAGGCAGGGATTTGGTTGTATAGCATAAACACACTTTAAAAAACGTATGTGGCCTTTCTTTGTGCAATACTTCATGGCTCTTTATTCCATCTCCCTCATCAATTATACCAACGATTAGGATGGAAAGGCTAAGACAGTACAATGTCTTATTTGAGGACCCCTTCCTAAACCCCTACCCTCGGCTTTCCCGCAGCAATTTCAAAACCTTTTCCCTGGCACTTAACACATTCTCCCCTGCATTTGCTTTTGACTGTATGGTACAGAGGTCTTACATCTCCAGTCTGAAAACTGCACCACCAGATTTTACAGTTCCACAGTATTTAGCACAACGTCTTTGGAAAAAAAAAATACTGCTTAAAATAACTTTCAGATCTAAATTTGTAATCCTAATCTCTCTTATGATTACCAGACCACATTTCCAATTGCCCAGATATCTCTCCCTGAATGTCCTATGATTATCCCAAACTTAACCAAATCAAAATGGACCTGGGTACCTCTCCTCACCGCCAAACTAATCATGCTTCCATTTCATATTTAAGTATTTTTTCCAAACCCTGAGTCACAGTTCACTCTCTACTACCTGCTGTCAACACTCAGCTGCTAAATGCTGCACACATTTCTTCTCTTTTCCATTACCACAGTTTAGTTTCTTGAAATGCTTCCTTACCTCTCCCTATTTTCCACCAAACCTACATAATTAAGCTATCAGGATTACCTTGCTAAAGCAGAGATGTGATCATTGTCACTTCCCATCTTCAAGTAACTGGAAACCCCACAAAGACGAGGATCATTTCCATTTAAATCCCTGCAGCATTCTCCCTCTTGTTCTACTGATGCTGACTGGATCATTGTACTTGCCAAGTAACAGAATTTGTTTTTCACCCCCTACTTGTGTTCTCTAGTTTCTCCACCAGATGTGATGCCAGTAGAACTGAGAGCTTTGTGCCGTGTGTTCCTAGGCCAGTCCCAGGCCCACTTGAGGCGCTCGGTAACTGATATGAATGAATGAATAGTAGAGTGAATTGGTGCTAGAAGCGGTCATCCTCTCTGCCAAGGCAGAGCGGAAGGACATGGAGGGGCAAGTGGGCTGAATGGGAACATGATTGCATTTTTGGAGTTTTCTCTCTTTTTAAAAAATCGAATACATCACACACGTTGAAAAGAGCACAAAAATTCATAACTGTACGGTCATTTTTCACAAATAAATACAGGACCTAGATCAAGAATCGGAACATTACCAGCACCCAGAAACCTCCCCGCACCCTCTTCCTTTGAGCGGCCCTTTCAACCCTTACAAAGCAGGAGGGCGCAAGTCCTGGGCCCTGTGACCTTGATGACCGACACCAGGGACCAGTCAGAAGGACACAAGGACGGGGAAAACGCGCCGCTTACCGATAAACTTGAAGCGACTCATGACTGCGTCCGGGGCACCCAGCCGGCGAAAGCGGAAGTGACCGTCTGCAGCTCCGCCCTTCCGGCCGGCACCGTTCCGTCACCAGCCGCAGGTATCCGGTTTCCCGGCTACCTCCGCGGCCGCTGAAGGTCGGCGAAGCCATGGCGTTCTCCGTGCCTGCGGCGTTCTCCGCGCCAGTGGCCTACCTGACCCATCAGCAGAAGGTGTTGCGGCTTTATAAGCGGGCGCTGCGCCACCTCGAGTCGTGGTGTGTCCACAGGTGAGGGATGGGGACCCAGGGCTCAGGGGAGGTGACCTTGGGTGGGGTCCCATGGAAGTGGAGAGGCCCCCCAGGTACCGGGAGGTTCAAGGGCTTCGAAACGGAATTGGAAGGCGGCCTCTAGCCCCAGAGAATCCTCTCGTAGACCCGGGTTTGAATCTAGGCTTCGCCATTCGTAGCCGCGAGACCTTGTAGAGTTGGTTATCCGGTCTGGGCCTCAGTATGAGTAAAACGGACGTAGGATCAGCGCAGAGGATCGCAGGAACATTAAGTGAAATGAAGGAATGTGCCTAAAACTGTAATTGTCACGGGTCCAGCACTCATTAATTGCCTTCTTCACGATCTTCTCCTTTCTAATATTAACAGTCATAAAATATGCATTATTTTCTTTAGTCTGCAAAACTCTAGGAGTTAGGAATTATCTTAAGCTTATTTTACAGATGAGGGTATAAGCACAGCTAGTAACTTGTGCAAGGTGATAAGAGTTTGTGAGTGTCTGAGCCAGGGTTAAAATTTAGATCTGACTCCAAAGCATCATCATTCTCCCACCCCCCCCCATTAGCTTTTCTCTTTTTAGCTTCATCTAGTCCTTTTCATTATCTTTACATCTTTTTTCACCTCTTACATAATTCTCCTTCCTCCTCTGTCCATCCGAGACTAGTCTTAGAACACAGTGTTAAAATGTGTGGATTTTGATAACCGAAATTCAATGCATGGTGGGCTGTCAACCCAAGATGTGTGAATGCTAGGCCTTCACTCTACTCTTACGGCTCCCCAAACCTAGTTTCATAGGAAGGGCTTCTGGGAAAAATCTCTAAAGTGTGAAAAATGGAGTAGGCCTGGAAGAATTGCAGAGAGTATCCTCGAAGCCCAGATTACATGTATATGACTATTAGAAAATCACAGACATGCTTATCTTGATTTGGCAGGAAGGTGGCCAAGTACAGTGTGGTGGGATTGTTAGTTTCTTCCTTGAGTTTTCCTTATTTATTGACAGAATTTGCAATTCAGATTCTATGCTCTATGCTAAATATATAAGTGTTAGTAAATCCATTTTTGAGCTGCAGCAGGTCATGGATTAGTAGGGGAAATGTAAACTAATCAATGGACATGTAAAGTACTCGATGATGGAGGAAGTTGAGCCATCAAGGATTCAGGTATCCCAACCCAAATAATAAATGTTTAAAGTGATGAATATCCTAATTACCCTGATTTGATCATTATACATTATATATGTATTAAAATATCACATGTACCCCATAAATAGGTACAATTATTATGTGCCAAAAAAAGTTGAACATGAAAAAAAGAATTCAAGCAGTACTGAACTACAGCTGGGAATACTAAAGTCCATAGTCCTAGAGGAAAATGATATAAACTAGCTACTATGACAGCTATGGCTCAACATTTTTTAGATCTGACATTCTTTCTCAATCCTTACCTTAATTTCTTCCTCATAGTGCTGTTCTCTGTGGTTTCATCTTAGGCTTACTGTATTGCTGTATGTACTCTGGGCAGCCTCATTAAGTGCTGGGACTTGAGTCACCACCTGGGCTCATTTGTGTCTAGTGCTATAGTTTGAATTGTTTGTTAGATCATAGACTGTTGGCCGGGCACAGTGGCTCACACCTGTAATCCCAGCACTTTAGGAGGCCGAGGTGGTTGGATCACCTGAAGTCAGGAGTTTGAGATCACCCTGGCCAACATAGTGAAACCTTGTCTGTACTAAAAATACAAAAGTTAGCCAGGCGTGGTGGCGGGTGCCTGTAATCCCCGCTACTCAGGAGGCAGAGGCAGAAGAATTGCTTGAACCTGGGAGGTGAAGGTTGCAGTGAGCCAATATCACATCATTGTACTCCAGCCTGGGCAACAAGAGTGAAACTCTGTCTCAAAAAATAATAATAATAAAAATTTTAAAAGATCACCAACTGTTCTCTGAAACTCAATTTAGCTAAATTCTTTGATATCAGACTTGTTTTCTTATCACTCCCCATTCTGTTTTCCTAAATTCCCTGCCTCTGCTAATGGTATCATTCGTAATATAGTTATCCAGCTTTTTTTTTTTTTTGAGACAGAGTCTTGCTTTGTCGCCAGGCGCCAGGCTGGAGTGCAGTGGTGTGATCTCGGCTCACTGCAACCTCTGCCTCCCAGGTTCAAGCAATTCTCCTGCCTCAGCCTCCCAAGTAGCTGGGACTACAGGTGTACGCCACCAGGCCCAGCTAATTTTTGTGTTTTTAGTATAGAGATGGGGTTTCATCATGTTGGCCAGGATGGCCTCAACCTCTTGATCTCATGATCCGCTTGCCTTGGCCTCCCAAAGTGCTGGGATTACAGGCGTGAGCCACTGCACCCAGCCTATCCAGCTTTAATTATTGGAATTGTTCTCAAGTATTTACTCCCTACTCCTTTGCCAATAACACACATACCCATACACCATATATAACTGGACGCTGGTTTTGGCAAATTCTCTTTCCAGTATGATATTAGTAACTAACATTATTGAGCACTTGGGATGTGCCAGGCACTTTTTGAAGTGTGTTTATGTGTTTATCTTATTGAATCTTTATGACAACCTTAAGATATACATCTTGTTACTATCACTGTTTTATAGAGGAGGAGCCTGTGGTCTAGAAGACTTTTTTTTTCTTTTTTCTTTTTTTTTTTTTTTGAGACGAAGTTTTACTCTTGTTGCCCAGCTGGAATGCAATGGTGTGATCTCAGCTCACTGCAACCTCCACCTCCTGGGTATAAGCGATTGTCCTGCCTCAGCCTCCCCAGTAGCTGGGATTACTGGCATGCACCACCACACCCAGCTAATTTTTGTATGTGTGTATATATATATATTTTTCACTCTTGTTGCCTGGCTGGAGTGCAATGGCGCAATCTTGGCTCACTGCAACCTCTGCCTCCCAGGTTCAAGCAATTCTCCTGCCTCAGCCTCCTGAGTAGCTGGGATTACAGGCGCCCACCACCACGCCTGGCTAATTTTTGTATTTTTAGTAGAGATAGTGTTTCACCATGTTGGCCAGGCTGGTCTCAAACTCCTGACCTCAGGTGATCCACCCACTTGGGCCTCCTAAAGTTGCTGGGATTATAGGTGTGAGCCACTACGCCTGGCCAGAAGACATTAACTTACCCCAGATTACACAGGTAGCAGTGGCAGAGCTCTCCATACAGTCTGATTGGAGAGCCTGTTCTCATAACTTGGAAGTCTAAATGTGTCTCAGTGTCTCTCCTGTCTCCTGTCACCATCACAGCTCCCTGCTTTCAGGCCATTGTCATCTTTGTCCTAGATTATTGTCAAAACCTCCTAACTGATCTTTGCCCACTTTCTTTAGAACTTGACCTTATCTTGCCTAAGGTTATGCAGCCAGTGTCAGAGTCAGGATACAAACTCAGCTCTGTATGAGCCAAGCAATACAGTGTCTGCCAGGTAACACCTTTCTTGTTCATCTTACTGTCTCCAGAATTTGGCATAGTGACTAGCACAAGATAGAAGGAAATGGACGAAGTTGTCATTCGATGAATACTGAATGATCCTACAGAGGTTATGTAGCTTTTCTGTTTTGCGAATTCTTTTTTGTTTGTTTAAATCCTCTTTCCATCATTGGATGTAAGGGGGGAAAACGGTTAGGCTATATATTTAATACAGTGTTTTTTTGCTGCTGCTGTTTGGTGGACTTGAAACAGCTGCTCCATTGGCAGAGTTGGGGGAGGTTCACTGTTCATCCAGAAGGTATCAGGAGTGCAGCCTCCTGTCAGATAGCAACACTGACCATGTCAGTAGGTGACATTTCTAATCCTCAAAATCATTTTGGTTTAAGGGACAAGTACCGATACTTCGCTTGTTTGATGAGAGCCCGGTTTGAAGAACATAAGAATGAAAAGGATATGATGAAGGCCACCCTGCTGCTGAAGGAGGCTGAGGAAGAATTCTGGTACCGTCAGCATCCACAGCCATACATCTTCCCTGACTCTCCTGGGGGTACCTCATATGAGAGATACGAGGGTTACAAGGTAGGTGACAGTTATGATGGCTGCCTTCTGAGAGATCAGACTTTGTTTCTCCAGTCCCAGACCTCAGCCTTATTAAATCACTTGCCCTTTGAGGGGTAGCTGGGAGACTTCTTTCCTGACAGTTGTCAGATACAGGCCTACCTCATTTTATTCCATTTTGTTTTATTGTGCTTTGCAGATATTATATTTTTACAGGTTGAAGGTTTGTGGCAACCCCATGCTGAGCAAGTCTGTGGGCTCCCATTTTTCCAACAGCATGTGCTCACTTCATGTCCCTGTTTCCCAGTTTGGCAATTCTTGGAGTATTTCAGACTTATTATTACTGAATCTGTTGTGGTGAACTGTCATCAGTCACCTTTGATGTTATTATTGTAATTGTTTTGCAGCATCATAAACCATGTCCGTATAAGACAGCAGACTTCATCGATAAATGTTGTGTGTGTGCTGACTGTTTAATTAACCAATAGTTCCTCTGCCTCTATCCCTCTCCTCAGGGCTTCCTATTCCCTAAGACACAGCAACACTGAAATTAGGATAATTAACCACCATGCCGTAGCCTCTAAGTGTTGAAGTGAAAGGAAGAGTTACATGTCTCTCACTTTAAATCTGTTGCGCATCTCTTACTTTAAATCAAAAGCTAGAAATGGATAAGCTTAGTGAGGAAGGCATGTTGAAAGCCAAGGTAGGCAGAAAGCTAGGCCTCTTGCGCTAGTTAGCCAAGTTGTGAATGCAAAGGAAATTAAAAGTGCTACTCCAGTGAACACACAAATGATAAATGAAACAGTCTTATTGCTGATATGGAGAAAGTTTTAGTGGTTGGGACAAAAGATCAGCCACAACATTCTCTTAAGCCAAAGCCTAATCCAGAGCAAGTCTTTAACTCTTCATATCTATGAAGGCTGAGAGAGATGAGGAAGCTGCGGAAAAAAAGTTGGAAGCTAGTAGAGATTAGTCCATGAGGTTTAAGGAAAGAAGCCATCTCTATAACACAGATGTGCAAGCTGAAGCAGCAAGTGCTGGTGGAAAAGCTGTAGCAACGTATTGCACAAAATCTAGCTAAGACAGTTGATGAAGGTGGCTATACTCAACAACGGGTTTTCAGTGGAGATGAGTAGCCTTTTATTGGAAAAAGATACCATCTAGAACTTTCATACTTAGAAGACAATGTGTGGCTTTAAAAGTTCAAGGACAGGCCGACTCTCTTGTTAGGGGCTCATGCAGCTGGTGCATTTAAGTTGAAGCCATTGTTCATTTGCCATTCTGAAAATCCTAGAGCCCTTAAGAATTATGCTAAACCTACTCTGCCTGTGCCCTAGAAATGGAATAACAAAGCCTGAATTACAGCACCTCTGTATACAGCATGGTTTACTGAATATTTTAAGCCCACTGTTGAGACCTGCTACCATGTCTGCTACCACAACATTCATTCTGCATCCCATGGATCAAGGAGTAATTTCAACTTGAAAGTCTTACTATTTAAGAAATATATTTTGTAAAGTTATAGTTGCCATAAATAGCGATTCCTCTGATGAATCTGGGCAAAGTAAAATTTTCTGGAAAGAATTCACCATTCTAAATGCCACTAAGGATATTTATGATTAATGGGAGGAGATCAAAATATCAGTTTTAACGGAGGTTGGAAGAAGTTGATTCCAACCCTTGTGCATGACTTTGAAGGGCTCAAGATCAAGGAGTGATTTCAAAGTTATAGTTGCCATAGATAGTGATTCCTTTGATGGATCTGGGCAAAGTAAAATTTTCCGGAGAGAATTCACCATTCTAAATGCCACTAAGGATATTTATGATTCATGGGAGGAGATCAAAATATCAGCTTTAACGGGGTTGGAAGAAGTTAATTCCAACCCTTGTGCATGACTTTGAAGGGCTCAAGACCTCAGTGGAGGAAGTAACTGCAGATGCTATGGAAATAGCAAGAGAGCCAGAATAGAAGTTGATCCCAAATATGTGACTGAATTGCTGCAATCTCATGATAAATCTTGAACAGATGAGGAGTTTGAAGAATTGCTTTTTTTTTTTTTTTCTTTTTTTGAGATGGAGTCTCACTCTATCGCCAGGCTGAAGTGCAGTAGCATAATCTTGGCTTACTGTAACCTCTGCCTCCTGGGTTCAAACGATTCTCCTGCCTCAGCCTCCCTAGTAACTGAGACTACAGGCATGTGCCACCATGCCCAGCTAATTTCTGTATATTTAGTAGGCATGGGATTTTACCATGTTGGCCAGGGTGGTCTCGATCTCTGGACCTTGTGATCCACCTGCTTCAGCCTCCCAAAGTGCTGGGATTACAGCTGTGAGCCACTACACCTGGCCAGAGTTCCTGCTTAGGGATGAATAAAGAAAGTGATTTCTTGAGATGGAATCTCCTGGTGAAGATTTTGTGAACATTGATGAAATGATAAAAAGGACTTTGAATAGTTCAACTTAGTTGATTAAGCAGCAGCAGGGTTTGAGAGGATTGACTCCGGTTTTGCAAAAAGTTCTTCTGTGGGTAAAATGCTATCAAATGGCATCATATACTAGAACAATGTTTGGTGAAAGGAAGAGTTAATTCATGTGACAAACCTCATTGTTATTTTAGGAAATTGCCAAAGCCACTCCAACCGTTAGCAACCATCAGCCTGATTAGTCAGCAGCCATCAACATTGGTACAATACTCTCCACCAGTAAAAAGATTGATTTGCTGAAGGCTCAGAAGATTGTTGGCAGTTTTTAATCAATAACGTATTTGTTTTGTTTTTGTTTTGGAGATAGGGTCTCCCTCTGTTGCCCAGGGTGGAGTGAATGCCATGATCATAGCTCACTATAGCCTGGACCCCCTGGGCTGAAGCAGTCCTCCTGTCCTAGCCAACCAAGTAGCTAGGAATACAGGTGCACACCACCACATCTAGCTAATTTGTTTTATTTTTTTGTAGAGATGAGCCTTGCTTTGTTGTCCAGGCTGGTCTCAAACCGCCCCCCCTCATAGAATCTCCCTACCTCGGCCTTCGAAGGGCTGAGACGAAAGGTGGGAGCCACCTCACCCAACCCATGATATATTTTAAAATTTTGTACATTTTGTACATTTTTTTAAATTTTTTTTTTATTTTAGTAGAGACGGGGTTTCACCATGTTGGCCAGGATGGTCTCGATCTCCTGACCTCGTGATCCACCCACCTCAGCCTTCCAAAGTGCTGGGATTACAGGCGTGAGCCACCGCACCCGGCCCCATTTTGTACATTTTTAATGTATATTATGTGAGGTTTGCCACATCAATTGACTCTTCCTTTCACGAAATATTTCTATAGTATGTGATACCATTTGATAGCATTTTACTCACAGAAAAACTTCTTTAAAAATTGGAGTCAATCCTCTCAAACCCTGCTGCTGCTTAATCAACTAAGTTGAACTATTCAAAGTCCTTTTCGTCATTTCATCAATGTTCACAAAATCTCCACTATACTATAGTCTACTAAGGACTCCATCTCAATAGACATCATAATGCTATTGGACACTTAATAGACTATAGTATGGTATAAATATAATTTTTGTATGCACTGGGAAACTGAAACAATCTGACTTGCCTTATTGTGATATTTGCTATATTGCAGTAGTCTGGAACCAAACCCATAGTATCTGTAAGCTGTGCCTGTACTGGATTTTAGGTGTCAAGTTTTCTCTCTCTGAGATGTCATTAAGACTTTTCTTTCTACATTCAAATTTAAGGTCATACAGTATACTTTTTGCTGTAACAAAGTTCATTTTAAAGTTAACCAACTTGGATTGGTGCTTAATATTTCTGAGATTTACTAAGAGTCCCAAGTAAGATAAGACTACCCTGCATATTTAGAGAAGGCAAGTAGGAGAGGAATCTCTCCTTGGACTGACGATGGTGCTATTTTTCAGCACTGTCTTTGACTCTAAGGCATTTTCTTTTATCTTCGGTTCCTGCTTATCCTCTGCTGTTCCTTGCTTAGAGTCAGAAACAGTCTGGTAGTTGGAGTGGTTATAAAAATGTGCCTCGATCTTTGTCTTACGTCTCCTGAGCAAGCCTTGTCAGTGATACATAAATGTGTCCTGTGGATTGATACCATGATTTCCTCTCCTGACAGGTTCTGGAAAACTGCTTGGATGTCTGGCATCCTTCTGAGAAGGCAATGTATCCTGATTACTTTGCCAAGAGAGAAAAGTGGAAGAAACTGCGGAGAGAAAGCTGGGAACGAGAGGTGCGTCTTACTTGAACTTCGTTATTGCTTAGCTACATAGATGGAATCAGGTTTTGCTCCCCACATGCAGAGGTCCAGATTCCTGCCATGACAGTTATTCTGGGCCCTTGCTTCTCAGATATACGTTAGTTTCTAAGTGTATCAATGTAACATAACCACCTTCCAAATAGGTTAAAGTGCATACCTTGGTCTTTTTAGCTTTGTCTTTGATTTTGCTTCAGATCTTCTCTTTAGTCCTTTGCCCAACTTTCTTGCCTTCTTGCTATACTGTCCCTTAACCTTCCTTTCCACTAGAGTCTTAGGCATTTTTCAGTCATGTTAGGATAGTCAGTTCTGTTTTTAAAAGCTCAATCTTGCTGTAGTGTGAAGAATACATTGGAGAGGGGAAGAGGAGAGGCAGAGAGACCCTACTCGGATTATTGCAGAAGTGTAGTCAAAAGGTTGTCATGACCAGCACTAGGGTAGATGAAGTGGACATGGAAGGAAATCGACTCAGGACATCATTTGGAGGGATGTGATGACTGACTGGATGTTGGGGGCGGGCGAGGGACAGGGAGGAATCAAGAACGGCGTCCGGGACAGGGTGCGGTGGCTCACGCCTGTAGTCCCAGCACTTTGGGAGGCCAAGGTGGGTGGATCACTTGAGGTCAGGAGTTCATGACCAGCCTGACCAACATGGTGAAACTCCGTCTCTACTAAAAATACAAAAAATTACCCTGGCGTGGTGGCGTGCACCTGTAATCCCAGCTACTTGGGAGGCTGAAGCAGGAGAATTGCTTGAACCCAGGAGGTAGAGGTTGCAGTGAGCTGATACTGTGCCACTGCACTCCAGCCTGGGCAACAGAGCAAGACTGCATCTCAAAAAAAAAAAAAAAAAAGAGAGAGAGAATGGTTTCTGGGTTTTAGGCTTTAACATCTGGAGTTGGTGGTAATGTTTACTGAGATAGGGAAGGTGGGGAAGGGGGCACGGGTGTCAGAGCAGCAATCAAGAATTCGTTTTGGAAGTTTTGTGCAGTTTGAGAATCCTGTGAGACATCAAGTGCACATGTCAGAAGGCAACTTGAGGTGTGGAAATCTTGAACTCCAAGGAGAGATTTGGCCCAGAAACAGAAACTTGGAAGTTTTCAGTTTTAAAAGCCGTGGAGAGATGTATGGAATCCTTAGGAGATAGTATAGAGAAAAAAGAAAAGGAGAAAGGATTCTTTGTCCATTATAATTGGGCGAAAGATTGTATATAAATACATTTGGGTTAGAAGTTTTGAAGATGTCAGACTTCTGTGATAGCTTCATTTTTTTAATGAAATAAGAGGAAAAGCCAACAAGTGGGGGCAGCATATTTGGAGAACGTAGACAAGGTGTGATAGTCATTCATAGAGTGAGGAAGAGCTTGCCGGAGAGTAGGATGGCCAGGTGGTGAAGGTCCATTTGAGGTTGGGAATAATTAGTGAGTTTTGACTCCGATTTGCTTTAGTATCTTTTCTCTCTTTAGCAATACTAAGCTGTATGGGTGCAGGCTTGAGGGTAGATGGTTCGGTTTGTCTGTTGCTCAGAGAGAGTGACAAGGGACTTGAGGTTATTTGAAAAGGAGCTTTTGTCATGATGGAATCTAAGCTGGATTTACAAAAATAAAAATCGAGCCAGGGGAGGCAGATGCAGAGAGGGAAGGCCAAGTTGGGAGGATCTGTGAATTGAGTCTTTCACAGAGGCATTTAAACAAATGAGTGGGAAAGGGAGAGCATGGTTGGATAATGGGATGTTTGAAGTCATGATTTTGGAAGTTGTGCTGGTTCTGGTGATGACACCCAGGATATTGGCCTTTGACCTTTGACAGTGTTTGTCTGAGGGGGAGCAGGGGGAAGGGCACTGTGGCCAAAGAGGGCAACGTTTTGTCAGAAATGTCTCAGCGTTTAGAAGCTTGAAGCATATTCATGGTGAGCCGCTGCAGGTTCATTCTGCAGTTGATCACTGGGATAACTTCTAAAACAATTCCTCCTTTACATATTCCATCACTTCAACATCATGAAGCAGCACGTGTCTGGAGGCCCAGGGCAGCCACACTCCAGAATGGGTTAGCCTCATTTATCTTGGCTATAACTAGAACCAGAGGTAGTAGGTCAATAATGGGCAGAACTGGGCATATTTTTACATGTGATTTCGAGTTTTTTGTCCTTGGTTGCTAGGAAGAGGGCTTACAATTAACATCCCCAACATATTATGAACTGAGGTTTCTTAATGCGTGGTACTTTTGGAGAACACTAAACTGAGACACAAAAATAAATGTTTTTCTCGTCAGTGGGTAGAGGACTGTGACAAGAAGCACTGGAATGGTAGTTGTCATGTTTTTGTCTACAGAATAAGAGGAGGTCCAGCTATATAAGGAGGTGATGAAAAGGTGGGGGAAAGAATAGGAAGGGTAGGCTTTGCTATTTAAAAGAATGGGAAAACAAGGAGACTTTTCTCAAAGTGTGGGTATGAAAATAAAGCAGGTTTATGTAAAAAACACTTTTCATTGTTGAGATCAGATAGTGTGTAATGTCAGTTACACACCATAGAAATAAAGCTGACCCTTCACTGCAGCAGATTTTTATAGTCAATTAGATTCCTTCGGTAATTATTCCTTCCTTGCCTCCTTCTAGATTAAGCAGCTGGAGGAGGAAACGCCACCTGGTGGTCCTCTGACTGAAGCTTTGCCTCCTGCTCGAAAGGAAGGTGATTTGCCCCCACTGTGGTGGCATATTGTGACCAGACCCCGGGAGCGGCCGGTGTAGAGAGAAATACATTACAGAACATACACTTGCCCTAATAAAAAATCTTTCATGCTTGCAAGTGAAATACGTTACAGAACATACACTTGCCCTAATAAAAAAATCAGTGAAATGGTCTGGTATGACTGATGTTCTTTTAAGAATTACCATGATGCCAAGTGACTGTACCACTCATTGTTTTATTAGTTGTGCATGACGGGACGTAGTCAGTCAGCTGTGTTACCCTCTGCAATAAATCACTGATGACAGCACATGTTACCAGTAAGGAAAAACTGAGGCAGAACCAGACACAACATTTATTCAGGATTGAGGTGAAAAAACTCCTCTTAGTCAACGGCCTAATTAGCTATGGGGATTAGAAGGAATAAACAAAGCCAAGAACAGAAATACTTAGGACTTAAAAGTAACCTTTTTGGTTTTCTAAAGATTTCACTAATGGAATTTTAGTTATTAGAAGAACAACTCTCCCTAAGTAGTACATAGTCAACAAACAGGCAGAGAATTTGTGGAGTTCTCTCAGGGGTAGAGGTTTGATGGTTGGGGTTGGGGGGTCCAATCTGGGATGAAACTTCTTGTGGCACTTATTTTAGAACCAGTTTTCCAGCTTTGCTTCTGCTAAGGTAGCTTGGATTGTTTGCAGACTCAAAGGTAAGGGTGTAACAGAACTCCTTAAATGTTTCAAAAGCTTTGTTTTTTAAAGATAAAGCAGTTTGGTCAACCTAAAACAGCTGCTTTTAGTTTTTGATACCTCATTAGATAGGACTGTTTTCAAATAATTTCCAGAAACTAGTGGTCTTATAACCATCACAAAAACATTTTGTCACTTTTCTGTGTAAGCTCAATTTGAGTCTCAGTCCTTCTTCTAACATTTGACTAAGACCTTAGACTGAATTGTAACAAGACTTGAAATCCAGGACTTTTTTAACTAGTGGTTCTTTATTTATAACATAGGCTGAAGCAACTGTTACAATGTAGAAGGGAGACACATTACACGATTGTTATTTATACAAGTTTAGAACAAAAAACTGCACAGGGAGAGGTCAACTCTCAGTACAAACTAGCAACTAAACCACAATAATTTACAGTTAGAAACGATTTCTTTATTTTTAGCTGTGACACGGCTTTTACAATATGCAAAAACACAAGCAGAACTACCCAAGGTGTGTTGTCACATTCTTTCTACATTGAATTTGGCAACATTTTATTTATTCAGATTATACTAACGTTTAAAAACTAAACAAGTGAAAAGCTGTACCAAGGTACAGTTACATCCATTTATTTCAAAGGTTTAAAATACCACTTTTATCTATTGTGATTACCTTGCAGCGATTTCTGCTTTTGCAAAAACCATCTCAAGCATCATATGCACAATGCATCAGCTACTTTTAGTCATCAAGATTGGTGGGCTAAACCACAGGCACTACTGTTGCTTATATTCTGTAGAAGGAGCTTGTTTTTCAAAGAAAAAAGCTTAGTTTCTAATAATCATGCCTTTGCTTTAAAGCCATAACATAAAATGTCCTTGAGCAATCGCAACAGTGTTCAATGTTAATATATAGAACAATGACCATACAGGTACATTACTCTCACATCCAGTGCGTTATGTGTTAAAGCGTAAGATTAGGTAATTGAGGATTAGAGCCAACAGAAATCTGCAGGGTGTATGAGACCCACCAAGCTCCTCTTCCTTGAGAGGTTCAGTCAGAAATGTGCCCTTTTAACTGACCTGACTGCTAAGGAACTTGCTTGCTTTCTTAAACACTATTGTCTTCAAACGTGATCCCTTTAAATCTACAAATATCTGTTGGCATTAGGGGATGGGCATTATAACAAATTTAACTTCCACTTAAAAAAGTAAAAGACAAATCCTTTCCAAAAAACATTACCCAGAATACAAAAAAAGGACAGTATAGTGGTCAGATTCCCAATTACAATAAACAAATCCTCCTCTCTTCAATGTTTACTGTGAAGCCAATTAACTGCCATTTATTTAAAAGAAGGAAAACAAGCCCCCAGATTGGTAAACACATTGGCAAGTTGCTAAACTCCAAGCTGGCTACCCTTGTCAGAGCCGTTTTAAAGTTTTTTTCAAAATATTTGGGCTTTTTAAAGCACCCAGCCTGCTGGGCACAGTTAAGTAAAAGGCATTTACTATAATCTTAAGAATTCCCTGCTATCATTTTTAAATGTTTTCACATTTTTTAAACTGCCTTACTTTTTTTGGATGTATTTGGATTCCATGGAGGTGAGTACAATCAAAGAGAAACTCAAGTAGGGGATTCTACAACTACCCAGTGGCAGCATGCATGGGACTGGAGGTGGGTGCTGTGTGCAGTCAAGAGGAATCGTGGAAGAAAGGAAGTCCTTAAACACCCTACAGAACCAAACACTGCAATCCAGTATGGCTTATTCAAATGCATTTACCATGAAGCTACTAGAAGAAATTCAACCTACAAGGCTACTCTTAAATGTAACAGGATCGGCTATGTTGACAGTGTGCCCCTCCCATGGCCCTCCCCCCAATCCCAACAGTCTACCATTTCCAGTTACTTCACTCTGAATATTGCTCACCAATTGTTACTCCTGCTCTTTTCATCCAGAACATTGTATATTTAAATGAGGATTTTTACCTCTTACCCATTTAGTTTGTACATTAAAATAAGTTGCATTTGCTTCTAAGCTAGACTACTACAATGCATCTACAAAAGCTTGTGGGGGGAAAAAAAAAGAAGAGTGAAGTAT
The DNA here is from genome assembly GCF_001604975.1 of Cebus imitator. Lineage (NCBI taxonomy): Eukaryota > Metazoa > Chordata > Mammalia > Primates > Cebidae > Cebus > Cebus imitator. The sequence goes on from NW_016107383.1 coordinate 10,509,843, forward strand.
AGTAAATCCTTTTCTAAAATGAACTACTTCGTGGTTCCCCTGCCCCAACCCCCCCTTATGCATTTAAAATTTTACAAAGACTTGTAAAAAAGTTAAATGGAATTTGGCACCTTCAGAAAAATCAAAAGGGAAACTAAGATTAAAATGTGCAGAAAGAAAATTGTCAATATTTACAAATTAAAAGATCAAGATTATGTCAGTTACGTATGTTGGTTTTAATTCTTATCTAAAGGTGTCGAGTACTTTCAAAAGAGCTATGTTCTGAGTTGCCTACAAAATCTTTTGTTTTATTATAGATTGGAATGGATCAAGACAAATTAGGTTTCATTAGTTAAACAGTTCATTCCCCACTGGCAGCATTTCTTGTGAGCCTAAGAGAGGCGAGGGGCTGAGCGATCATTTGTCGTGGTCTTCTTCAGTTTCACGCCCCTTCGGATGGCGTTCAGCATGTCTTCTCCTTGTGGAGTATCCCTTGGGCTCAGGTCTGCGGGGTCACTCTCTGGAATCTGGCCTGGGGAGACAGTGGCACTTGGGGGATCCCGTTCCTGGTCTTCTGCTTCACTTTCTGGAATTGCCTGTCTGTGCTCCTCAGGGATACTGGGCTTCGGGCCTGGAAGTGGAGGGTTGATGGAAGCTTGGCCACTCCACATTGAGGAGGGCATGCTGGTGACGCCTTGGGGGCCTTCACCCACAGATGGCGACTCGGGGCTGTGCTCCCCCTGCTCTTCTGGCCCATCTGGAGGGGCTGGCAACACTCCTGGGAGGTCTGGGACAGTTGGGGTCTTGACAGGGATCACAGGTGTCTTGATGGGGATGGGACCAGCTCCGATGGTCCCCCGGCGGACAGAAGGCTTGGTGGAAGGGGTCCGTCGGATAGTTGCAACCCCTGGAGTGACCATAGCAGGTCCCAGGGTGGTGGGGAGGCCAGCAGTTGAGGCTGGACGCTTGGCTTGGAACATCCGTCGGTAAGACTGGCTGATGTCGCTGTTTCTTGGAATGGTGGAGGACTTGTCGAACTCCTGCTGATCTGCCTCCTGGTCACCACTTACAGAGAAATAATCATAATCTGAAACTGATTATAGGATTTGATTAGACATATTCAAGACAGCAGCTTTGCTTTTTGATTATTCTGTGCTGGGAGGACAAAAGGCACGCAAGGCAGGGCATACACACAATCTCATCCCAAGCTTCCCCAAGTTTCTCTACCATCTTCAGAAAGCTTCACCAACTAAGAACTCCCTGGTAGGGAGCTTTGTTCACTGATGTATCCTGAGTACCTAGAACAGTGCTGGGCATGGTTGTCACTCAAATACTGTCAATGGGGAAGAAGATAAAGCTGCTAGGCTGCGGCGAAGCTACCTCCAAGCATCTCTGGGAGGAACAAGGGGGATGAAAGAAGACAAATTCTCCAGTCCAGAATTCAACATGAAGATCAAACCTCAAATAGACTAGTCTAGGCTATAACATCTCCCTGATAATTAACTGGTGAGGCGAGGGCTAGACAAAGAACAAAGCTACTGACTGTGAGTCCCTGACGACAAGGGACAGAGACGGTTTCCATCAGTGTCATGTGCTCGCTTCCTCGTAAGACCAATCTCAGGATCATGTGGGAGCTTACAGATTAAACAGCTCACAGCACTGACTCTGAACCGTCATGCTACTGATCATTTGGGCCAGATAGTTCTTTGTTGCGGAGGACATGGTGGGGAGGGGCCGTGCTGTGGTTTTTTACAGGATGTTTAAGTGGTATCCTTGGCCTGTGCCCACTAGATGCCAATAGTACCCCTCCAGTTGTGACAACCAGAATTGTCTACAAATCCTGCCAAATGTCCCTTGGGAAATAAAATCACCCTCCAATGAGACTCAGTCTTAGAGGTTTTGACTAATGAAATGCATAGCTTTTGGTCAATTATCATAGATGTTCCAGCTGTTGGATTTTCATCTTTCTTTGTATGCAGTGGACATGGAGATGAGGGAGAAGGCTTCGATAGAGGATTTGGCTGAAATATGTTAAGAGCTTGGGCATTACACTCTAACACACTTAGGTTCCAACTCCAGTTCTGTTACTTATTGGTTGTGTGAATATGAGTGAGTTACTGAGCCTTAATTTCCACTTCTGTACAACAGGGATAAAAATACCTACCCCGTAAGTGGCTGTAAAGATTAAATGGGAAAATAACCATAAAGTGTGTAGTGCAAAGTGCTAAAACAAAAATGAAGCTTTTCCTTTGAGACAGGGTCTCATTTTGTTGCCCAGGCTGGAGTGCAGTGGTGCAATCATGGATCATCACAGCCTCAACCTCGAAGGCTCAAGCAATCCTCCCACCTCAGCCTCCAGAATAGCTGGGACCACAGGTGTTTGCCACCACACCTGGCTAATTTTTACATTTTTTGTAAAAACAAGAGTTTCACCATGTTTCCCAGGCTGGTCTTGAACTTCTGCAGCTCAAGCAATCTGCTCACTGCGACATCCAAAAGTGCTGGGATTATAGGCATGAACCACAGCCCCTGGCCTGAAGCTGTTCTTATTACAGCACGTCTCCATTCAAATTGGAGACTGCTGAGTATGATGCTGAAAAACGCCAAAGGCTGTGAAAGTCCAGATCCCTTTCTTATATGGCAGCTACCTGACAACTACAGGTGAGCTCCCCAAGGCATTCCCAGGTGACGGAAACAGTGCTGATACGTGTTAGCCAATGGTGAGGTTGTGGGTAAAATGGACCTCCAGTTTTCTATCTCCACACCTGGGGCTGCTCAGAAAGCCCAACTGCACACCCCAGGCTGCCCCATACCTTGGGAAGGGATGGTGTCCTCAGAGCAGCACGGGGTGGTCGTCTGGGTGCTGTAGCCGCTGGAGCACTGAAGCGAGTCCCGGCTGCTCCTCTGGGTGTCCAGCTGCAGGCCCCGAGACAGGGCCAGGGCCAGCTCCTCACAAGCCTCCATCTCCTCACCAGGCTGCAGCATGGAGGAGAGATATACATGTTGCTTTGAGGGGGGGTGCTCAATGTCACTCCTGTTCTGCCCCCAGGAGCACTCCATGTCTGTGGGCCCAGAGGGCTATTGAATTGCTTGGGTCCCACTCAGACCCTAGAAAGTTCTGCCTCTGATTCCCACACAAGGCTTTTTCCCAGGGACTTTGCCTTAGAACAGTAAGTCAGGGAATGGAGCCCAGGTCCCTCCAGCTGCAAGGCTGCCTCAGCCCCCAGTTGCTGGCCAGAATATGGCCCCCAGCCAAGCGGAGGTGGCCCCAACCAACTATCGAGAACAAGAGCGTCACCCTGGTGGCAGCCGACACAGTCATGCTCCGCGGTCTCTGAGCCTCCTCAGCTGCTGCAGGTGGGCCGCTCGAGGTGGTGGGTCCTCCCCCGTTGGGGTCCGGCTCTCGCTTCTCTTTGCGGCGCTGTAGGGTGTTCACCAGAGGCTGGTCGTAGGGCCCTGGCTTAGCCCAGTCCTATGCAGAACAAGTGCAGTCAGGAGCCAGGGCCTCTGCCTCCACTGGAGGGCTGCAGGGACCCCACAGACAGCTCCCCAGAAAAGGCACCTGGGTCCCTTAAGGGGAATTCTGGCTGGGACAAGCCACAGGCCCTCCGCATGCCCTCTCCAGGCTCTAAAGGGCAAGCAATGGAAAACCCTTTGGGGGTCCCCTGTGTACCTCCCTTTTCCTCATCTCTGCCCAATGATTAAAAACTCTCACCCACCAGGGGGCAGCAGGAGACCCAGCAGCCACCTAACAGGTGACCCATGTAAGCTAAGGGCCCCGCCAGGGGACAGCACATCCTGCTTCTCCTGTCTGAAGGGATGATCGCTCCTTAACAATCTGGATGGCTTCCCGTTAGGGGAGCGGCCATCAGCGAGCACTAGAGTAATGTCAGCCCCTCTCCCTGCATTCCCAGGAAACCAGCCCCAAAGGGCACAGCAGGCTCCCTGCCCTCTCAAGCCCTCAGAAGGAAAGGAAAGCTCCCAGGGGCAGGAGAAAGATTCCGAGGAGTCTTGAGACGTCCAGACAGCCTGTGAAGGCTGAAGTCAAAACCTGCTCAAAATGCTGGCAGCTGAGGGGCCTACTTAGGGTCCTCCTCCCAAAAGAGAGCAGATTATCCTCCTGGAGGAGCATTCATCAGACTTGCTGGGGGATCATTTTCAAACTTTGTCTTTATATTAAAGCAAACATGTTTGAACACTCAAGACTAAAACTAAAGTCTGCGTGTACTTTTAAGTTCAATATAATCATCCCAAACCTGCTTTGGGTTATGGTTCTGTTACCACAGTCCAGCAGGGAACTCATTAGGGAAAATGGGAAACATGGCCAGAAGGACAGTCCCCCCCGGACCCCCTAGAAGCTCTCTGATCATGCTGACACCCTCAGGTGGCCCCCAGGAGGGGATCAACCCACAGATTACAACTTGATGCAAAACTGGGCCTTTCGACTTGGAACCGCCGCTCTGCAGTGCACACTGCGCTGCCGTCTATCAGGGACTGACCAAAATCCCCTGAAGGAAGATCCTCAGCCCCAGCTACCCATGGAAATTGCTGTCTTAGAGCGGCTGGCTGCTTTCTGGTTCTCCCGCAATGGGAGTTTCCTGAGGGAGAGGCATTATGGGGAAGAAGGCAGAGTGTGAAAGGAAGGGGGTGAGGGGAGAGTCGGGTGAGGGGGTGGAACAGAAGAGGGGTGAGTACAGAGGCAATGACAGAAGGAGAGGAGGACGGGGAGAGACACAAACCTTCCAGCTAGGGATCTGAGATGACGGGAACATGCCGGGCCCAATGGTGTAATAATGAGCGTAGTCTGGAAGGTGGACAGAGGTGACCCGAGGGAGCAGGCGGGAGGCAGGCAGGCAATGAGGGAAAAGGCCTGCACCCGTGGGCCCCACGTGGGACTCACTTGATAAACTATAGTGAGAAAACCCGTTAGACAACTGGAAACAAACAAAAAAGGGGGGAAAAAGGAAAAAAAAAATTAATATAACAGGATGAATGCGGAGATACAAAATGGCATTGACATTCAAGGGAGGGGAAACCAGAAAATGTATAAATAAAACAAACATCAGGGCTCTGCTTCTCACGGCTGATCCGTGATGCAAGAGAATAGGGCCGGGGTGCAAAGAACGCACATCGATTTGACACCAAATAAGCATCTTTGTTTGACCTACATGTTAGAAGTTTGGAAACTGATCAGTGCTCTCAATTTGTGGCCTTCTCAATGGTTTTTGATTATGTAACTAAAGAAGCCTCACTCATTTCATGGTGATAGTATTTGCTCATCTCATTATGCAAATTAAAAAATTCCAAAGCGTCTTCAAATGAATCTGTTCATTCTAGGTTTCCAAAATCATCGCATTGCTCAGGAGCAGATTCTCAATCAAGGGCAGTGGGTGGGGGTGCAAACTAAAAAGCAGAAAAGCACACAGCCTCTGACACAGTGACATGGCTCATCCAACGGGCTGGTGGATTGCTCGGGAAGAGAGGGAGGAGGATGGATAGGCACACAACACCTGGTCTGGAAGAAAGCCTTCACACCTCCAAATTCCCCATATCCCTTCTTCTCCCTCGGGACGGTCATTGTTCAGCAGCCAGGCACTCATTCTAGAAAATCCCCTCAGCCTTGTCCCACCCACTGTCCCCAAGAGGAGCCCCACTCTTGGTGTCATTCTGAGCTTCCAGGTTGCCACAGCTGTGAGGGCTGTGTGAGCAGCAGGCGGGGGTATCAGGGGAATGGGGCCGCTGTGGCTGCCACCCGGGCGGTCACCTTCTCTGTGGACACCCAGGCGCCCATGGTGGAGCCCGAGCTGACAGAGGTGGGGGAGCTGCACTCGCTCACTGACTGGCAGGTTTCCGAGGCTTCGGAGGAGGCCGAGCTGGACGAGTTCTGCAGCAGGGGAGGGGCCACACGAGGGGACCAACAGAAATCGAACCACACGCCACCAAAATGTAATAAATAAAAAGAAAAGAATGGGGGCAGGAGTGGGGAAGGGCACGCACAGAGAGAGACAGACATACACAGAAGAGGAGAAGATGAGAGAAGCAGAGGGTTAGGGTTACTTTTCCCCCAAAGGTGCATCCATGCAGAGGCTTTCAAGCACTTGAAAAGAAGTATGCGACGCGGCCAGCCCCAGATCACTAGGCTGTCGGTCCCCAAGGACACAATTTGTGTGTCTTTTGCTGGAACCCAGAAAGCACGCCTGGCACTAGAATATCCACGCATGGCATTGGAACTCCCAGCAAGGCTGTGCTCTCTTGGGTGTTTCTTCACATGCCACAGGCCCAGGTCCCCAGGGAGGCCCTGCCTGTCACCTCTCTTATGTGCACAGGCATAATTTATTGCATGAAGATAGACCTTGGCTTGGGCTTTGCTACATGTCTGCCTGGAACAGCTCTACTTCCTGGACTCTGCCTTCATCAAATGCAGCCTGTGGATCCAGGAGGGGTGGTTTCCAGCTATCAAGCCTCACTGAGATATACTTTTAGGTTTCGCATCTGGAATGTGATTTTGGGGTTTGGGGCAGTGAAGCCTTCTGGTCAGCACGATGTTTCTGGTGGCCATTGCGGGGCGGAATGAACCATCTCTGGAGAGGTCTCATTTGGGAAACAATCTCTTTACGCTGATCTGTATTAAATATAAGCCACTCCCAGCCTGGCTTCCTGATGTTCAGCTGGGGCAGGGACTGTTCCTGTGACCTTAGCTATACACACACCCAGGTTTCTTCTAGTCCTGGACCTGGCACATGGCTGGGACTCAAAAAATAAGGAATGAGAGACAGTGATCATCTCTTTCTTGTAAACTGGGTCTCCTGGGCACTGCTTCATGTCCATCCGGGTACTTGCTTTACATTTTTTCACTGTTAACTGCAATCTCTGGCATAACCTCAGTTTGTTTAAATAAGCTGACTCCTCTCTCTCTTGTAATTTCTCTGAAAGTATTCCTATATTCACCATCAAGGAGGCCAGATTCATGTTTCTGTCTCTTTCACCTACAAAAAAGAGGTCCCTACAAAGGAATAGAGATTTTGCTTTCTTGTCCTATAAGGGCAAGGAACCAATCACTCAACAATGTGTGGGGCTCGGTGGACCCAAAGCAAGGAGAAGCTCCATGGTGGACGGACATCCTAGCTGTACCCCGAGGTCAGTGTCTGGTTAGCAGCCCAGGATCTGAAGCTGGAAGGTTTGGATTTAAGTCACATTTCTGCCACTTCCCAGTTGAGAAACTGTGCACTTAAAGCCCTTTAAACCTCAAATTTTTTTTATTAACAAAAAACACCCAGATGTGGTAGCTCATGCCTGTAATCCTAGCCCCTTGGGAGGCCAAGGCAGGAGGACTGTTGAGGTTAGGAGTCGGAGAACAGCCTGGGCAACACAGCAAGACCTCATCTCTACAAAAAATAAAACATGTAAAAGGGGAGAGGAGTGAGAGTTGAAAAACTGCCCAAATTGCCCATCAGGTACAATGTTCAATATTTGGGTAATGGGTACACTAGAAGCCCCATCCCCACCGGTATGCAAGCCACATGTATTCTCAAATCTAAAATAGCATTAGCCAAGCATGGTGGCACATGCCTATAGTCCCAGCTACTTGGTGGGCTGAGGTAGGAGAACTGCCTAAATCCAGGAGTTCGAGGTTACGGTGAGCTATGATCCTGCCACTGCAATCCATTCTGGCTACAGAGTGAGACCCTGTCTCAAAAAACAAAAACCAATAAAACTAACCCATCGTAGGGCTGCAGGTGCAGATTTCTTTGGACTTCTGCTCACTTTTTATTAATAATCTTTTGACTCAAATGTAGTAAATGGCTCTAGGGTGAGACCCTCATTGAAGACATGGCCCCACTCCTAGGCACTGATGGGTGAAGGCACAATTTGAAGAGTGAGGGGGGAGGTAAACCACAGAATTCTGAACAAATTCCATCACTCAGCTTTCATCTCAGACCTGTGTTACTCAGAAGAGAAATGAAGGGCTCCTGGGCCTCCCTTTCCCCCACCCTAAAGGAGAGGTTCCTGCCTGTAGGAGATGGTACCCTCTGGCTAATGTGATCTGTACAACTGCCTTTACTTTCCCCTTTATCTTATAGTAATAAGCAGTTGTAATGTTTTTCTTGAAAAACAGAATTCTCTATTAAAGTGTTGCTGCATCCCTGAGCTCATTAAAACTACCCTAGTGGCTGGGCGTGGTGGCTCACGGCTGTAATCCCAGAACTTTGGGAAGCTGAGGTGGGCAGATCACCTGACATCAGCCTCACCAGCCTGGCAAAACCCCATCTCTACTAAAAATACAAAAGTTAGCTGGGTGTGGTGACGTGTGCCTATAGTCTCAGCTACTTGGGAGGCTGAGTCAAGAGAATCACTTGAACTCAGGAGGCAGAGGTCACAGTGAGCCAACGCCACACCACTGCACTCCAGCCTGGGGCGACAAAGCGAGGCTCCATCTCAAAAACCCAAGAAAACCAAACAAAAACCTACCCTAGAGTTGCTAGATACATGTCTTGGGCACGGGTTTTCAGATGGAAGTAAACCCAACATGGCCCCTTCCACTTCCCTCCATGCCACGGGAAACACTGCTCTACCCCATCCACACTCACAGTCTTAGATGGGAAGGCTGTAGCACGAGGCCTCTCCTTTTCGGAAAGGGGTGTCAGTGCACACTACTATGTTAATTTGTCAGTCAATTAAACACACACACACAATTGTGCTGCACGCTCCCACTCTCCTCCTGACCCTTGGCTCTCTGCTTGTGAGCAGCACATATGGTTTAGTGAAGCACACAGCGAGGAAGAGGGGACTCCTTACAGACCGAGCCAAGCACCCCAGCTGGGACACGCACTTTCAGGCACTCAAACTACAGCCGCGGCTCTTGGTTCTGAGTGCATTTAAAATTGAGTGTGTATCCAAGGAAGAGGGACAGAGGCCACAGTCCCCCAGGATGGCTGAAAAATGCTAACAGGAGTGCTGAGCTGTGAGGAGCGTAACGCAGAGCTCTGGCATGGGTTTCCCAGCAGGTGGGGCTGTGGGGCACCCAGCATTCTGTACGTAAAGCTACTTGCCAAGTTCAAGGCACACACCAACCCAATGACACTAAGGGAGAGAGGACAGAGAGGAGATCACATACACTGATGACGCACATGAAGGGTGTTCAGAGGCCCTGCCAAGCTCTTGCTCTCTGCTCCAGCTAGAACCATTGGCTTGGCACCATTAAATCTAACAGTAGTTGAAGAGATTTCTCCACACCTCCCCTTCCAGAATCTAAGTGCCAACAGAATTATGTGCATAAGCTCTGATGGTCCATTCTCATTCTCAACACAGATTGATAAAGGGAAACTGAGCACACCAAGGAATGGTATCGGAAGCACTATTCAACCTTAGAATCTCAGTCATTCAGGGAGAACCCGAGATGTGGGGGAGGAGGTGTCCCCATTGTGAAATGCCCTTTAATTAGAGCATTTAATTATGCCCGCTGGGCACTTACAGGGACGCCTGAGAGTGGTCAAACCTCTTTCAATCCATCTACTTACATGTAAGAGCTCCCCAAATCGATGTGGTAATGCAACCATTACCACCATGGAGACAGGCTTCAAACCCACTTAGAGCATCTCTCCCTTTGGGGAACAACACATCTAAAGATGAGAAATTAAACCAGACGTTTCTCAAGTCAGTAGGCAGGGGCTTGTCGAAGCCAAGGTACTTCTTTGGTTCTGGCCATCGATGGTGGTCAGGGCACCAGGTGTGACAGCCACTCCTGGAGCCAAGGGTGCCCTTACCTGGTTGGGGGCCTCTGGCGGCATTGGGGATGGTGACTTGGATTGGAAGGCGTCCTGGGATATGAATCCTGAGTCGTGGGAGGACACGCTGGACAGCCTCACAGGAGCCTGCTGGGCCAGGTTGGAGCTGCGGTAGCGGTAATGTGAGCTGGGGGAATGGGAGTGGGAGCCGCTGGACCGGGAGTCGCTGCTGTTGACGCTGTTCAGGCTGCTGTGGGGACAAGCAGGGGTCAGGGGAGGGCAAGGAAGGTAAAGAGAGCAGGGGCAGTGGTAAAAGAAAGGAGGAAGGAGGGGAACAGACAAGAGGTAGGAGCACAACATAATGCAATCAGCTCTCTGCCCCGAGACGCAGTACAAACCACGAGACACATTTTCAAAACACCAAATCAATCAGCTAGTGCAAAAAGCTTTCCAGGTGACCCGGGGGAAATACAGCTGCCAGCACTCAGGTCTCTGATGGTAACCATGTGGCATTCTTAGGAGGGAGGTCTGGGGTTCTAAAAAGTCAAGTGCCACCCAACTCTGCTGCTTCACCTCCCACCAAAACCAGGGGAGCTGATGTCAGTAGCAAGAACAGGGACAGAGCTATCTGCCTGCAGGAACCATGAGCCTCAGTAAAGCCCACTGGGGCTTCAATGTGACTGGAACGTTCTTGGATTGACCATCGGGGTCCACACTACCAATGGATTTGCTGAGGTGATTTCACCTAGGTGAGTCTGGTCAAGCCTACTGTAAAGAACATCAGCAAATCAACTCAATGTGTTGTACATGGGTTTTACCTTTGGTTAACCAAGTGATGCTTTAATTAATGGTTTTACTTTGACCCCAGCTGTTTCTCTGTTAAAATACCCATGGGTCTGGCACAATAGCACACCTGGCAAGAGGCAGGCAGCTTTCAGAGACTAAGGGCAATCAATGCTCAGCTGTTTGCTTTCGAGATGGCACAGTAAACAGAGCGTCAAATAATGATACACTCTCTCTGGGTTTCTGTCTGCATTCCACCTCCACTCATAAGAAATACGCTCCTCGCCAGGCTCAATGGCTCATGCCTGTAATCCCGACACTTTGAGAGGCCAAGGTGGGTGGATCACTTGAAGTCAGGAATTAGAGATCAGCCTGGCCAACATGGTGAAACCCCATCTCTGCTAAAAATACAAAAATCAGCCAGGCATGGTGGCAGGCACCTGTAATCCCAGCTACTTGGGAGGGCAAGGCAGGAGAATCACTTGAACCCGGGAGATGGAAGTTGCAGTGAGCTCAGATTGTGCCATCGCACTCCAGCCTGGATGACAGCATGACCCAATC